>NC_063214.1:31463134-31766164 GCF_020740725.1 Corvus hawaiiensis
CAGTGTGTCTCCTTCCAGCAGCTGGGCTCAGGCACTGCCCAGTAGCTGTCCCTCGATCCCAACCTCTCCAGCCCCCCAGTAGCCAACTCCTTGTGGTACTCTGGCCACAAGTTCCTCACCCAGGGCAAAGTGTGAAAGTTTAATGAGAAGACGGGACAGGCTGCACTGATCAGGGGCAGGACATGGACAAACCATCACAAACCATTTGCATATGGCTGGCCCTTTTTATTCCTGTATCCCACATTCGTTTCCCTATAAATCACCTAGATCCCTCCCTTTCCTGCCTTTGGTTCCTGCTCTAAACACTCCCTGAGGAGTCCAGTCCAATTCCCCAGTGCTCTTCCCCTGCATCCCGTCCTGTGTCCCACACCCCTGAACTCAGTGACACCCCCAGTCCTAAAGGTGCTCTGGGGCTGAGGCTCCCCTGGGAGGGGGCTGGACAGGGTGTTCCTTTCTCTGAGTCCTTAATTTGGGTTCCCACCTGCCACTGTGCCTCTGTGCCCCTCGAAATGGGCCTTTAGTGGGCTGATGGCTCCTGGGATGGGCCTGGAAGCAGCCTGGCAGGTGCTGCTTGGGCTCCCCATCCTGCCATCATCGCCCTGTGCTCCTCTGTGAGTGTGTGGGCTGGCTTTTAGCACATAACCTCCTTAATTATCAGTATAATCAGGTTTGGGATATATATAATCTAAATAAAATTTCTCTAGCTTAAAGATTTGGGTTTCCTTCTGTAATTAGGGGATGTTTAGGCAGGAAGCAAGGCAGGAAAGGAAGTGTTCATATGCAGATTAATTCTTTACTCTGAGGGCGGTGAGGCACTGGAACAGGTTGCCGGAGGAGTTGTGGCTGCCCCATCCGGAAGGTGTTCAAGGCCAGGTTGGGTGGAGCCCTCAGCAACCTGATCTAGTGGGGGATGGCAGGGGGTTGAAAGGAGATGATCTTTGAGGTTCCTTCCAGTCCAAACCATTCTGTGGTTGTGTGATAATGAGCAGGGAGTGAATTCAGATGTGTAGCACAGGAGAAGAGGTCAGCACCGGGGAGTCCAGCAGGACAAGGCAGGGGACACAGATGGCAGCTTGCTGCGCAGCCATGAGCACAGGGATGCTTTGCAGGAGGGGTGATGGCTGATGGTTGTGTGTCCAGCTCTGCTTGGACCAGCTTATCTAACACTAATGTTACCCAGGCACTACAAAGGAGCAAAGTGCACTGGAGGGAAAGGCAGCAGAGCCTTGGACTTTGTATTAACTGCAGATCACTGGTGACTGTCAGCTCTGAGTAGCCTTCCCAGCTGGTAAACACCCGGTGCTGCTGGCATCGGCTGGGCACGGGCAGCCTCAGCCTTCCCCGGCTCCACAGCCTGGAGGAGAGGGCTGGAGCAGTGTGCCCCAAAAACCCCTTCCTGGCATCCAGGTGGTCGTGTTCGGGGAGGCTTCATGCAGAGCCCAAGGCTGATCCTGCTCAACATGTTAACTAAACATTTACCAGAGGGTAAATTAGGGGTTAATTAAGCATTCACCGCCCGACTGACCACCACCCTGTGCAGCCCAGCCTGACTTTGAACCGGCCCCGTTTTGAGACGGGGCGCGCACACAGGTCCCTTCCCACCGAAATAATCCTTCGGTTCTCTGGATACGCTAACAAATGCAGATGTCACCCAGCTGAGAAGGTGGAGTGGCATCGCAGAGCGCTTGTGGTGACGCTCGGAGCTCTCCGGGCCGCGGAGAAGCGCTGCGGGGACAGCGGCGGGCCCGCCCCGGCCGTGGCTCCGCGCCCGCCCCCGTTCCCATGGCAGCGGCCGGGCCTGGGCGAGCTGCCGCCGCGGGAAGCGGCAAGCGCGGCCTGCCCCGGGAGGATGGAGGACGAGGAGCTGGAAGGGGAGGAGGGGAAGGAGGAGGATGAGGAGAGGGAGGAGGAAGAAGAAGAGGTGAGGGGGAGGCCCTCAGCACCGCCTGGCTGCGGTTGCGCCAGCGCTGGCGTTGTGCTCTCTCCTTCTCTCCCAGGAGCCGGGTCCCTGTCCCCTGACGGAGGAAGTCGTCAAGGAGGGCCTCTCTCTCCTCAATAAGACCGGCGACGGGCTGGCCCACGCCTATGTGAAGTTTGAAGCCAAAGACAAGTGAGTGCAATGCCTGACGCGGCAGAAGCCCCTTTCTCCGTGGCCATGGAGCTGCTGTGGCGCAAGCTGGTGACCGGCCACGTGGGGTAGGAGCGTATCCAGGCCCTGCTCTCTGACCGCCTGGATTCCAGTCTGTGCCTCAGCATAGCCTGTCTATCCTCAGCCCTGGGCTGGGCACTGCCTCCACCTCGGCCAGACGCACCACTGGGAACATCAGTGTCCCCCAAGGCTGAGGGCAGCCTGCCCATCGCTCTGGACTGTGTTCTCACAGGGGGACCTGAACAGAGTGACCTCCCTACAGGCACTTCAAGAAATGTCCATTGACATCTGTCCTGCTAACTGCTAACCTTTAAGGCAGGCAGCTGTAAATACAGTGCCACAATGGCCTTGGGACATTTGACCTTGGAGCCTCAGTCTCCCCAGCACACCTGCATAACCCTGGACCTAACGAAAGCCCCAGCAGGACTGTTTCTTTCAGCAGCCTCACAGGGTATCTCAATTACCATTTTTTCCACTAGGGAAGTCCTTCCACACAGTCCTTGGTGTTGACACTACTGGCTAACAGACCCCCTCCCCAACACTTACCTTTTGCTCTGGTTGTGCCCTGTCCTGACAGATACAATTCAGTGGGAATAAGTACTCCCTCTGCCAGGAAAGCAGGTCCAATCTTACCATTCATCCTTGTTTACAGACTGGCCTGTCCCTATCACCTTTTCCTTCCTTCTCTCAGCAAGGCTTTCTAGGACAGCAGGGAAGTGGGAGAGAAGGTTGCTCTCCCTACAGGAGTGGCAAGGAGCAACCCAAAAGCTGCTAGTGGGGAAATATGTGAGGTATTTTATTCACATTCTCCCTCCCTCAGGGGCCTGACAGACATCAGCCTCCTCAAACGCTTCATTCACCTGCGGTATGTGGATTTGTCAAAGAACAAGCTGCAAGATTTGTCCCCACTGAGCAGCCTAACCCAGCTGCTTTGGCTGAAGGTGGATGGGAATCTGCTCACCAGTGCCAGCATGCAGGAGCTGCCCTACCTCCAGGTCATCAGCTTCAATCGCAACCACATCAAGGATTTGGAGGGCATTGCTCACCCCCTCCTAGCCAACCTCAGCCTGAAAGGTGATACAGACCACCTCTCTTCATTTCTGTGGGGACACTCTCTTTGAAAGGTGGGATTAACTTTGTTGTTTCTTCTCCTCTGGCACTCAGAAAATAAAATCCAGACAGTGCTGGGCCTGAGTCACGACCAGTTGTCCAGCCTGCAAGTCCTGGAGCTGCGAGGAAACAGTATAAAGACCACAGCAGGGCTCGGTGTTTCCAAGCTCAAGAAGCTCTATCTGGTAATGGATCAGCCATCCTGGGGAGTGGAACAGAGCTGCTGCAGAGCCCGGCACCTGCAGCCCAGATAGCACAACGGGAGTGGCCACGAACCTCAAATCACAGAGGAGTCGATGTTCAGTGCATCGGGTTCTTCCCTCACAGCCTCCTCCAAGGAGGGCAGTTTCCCCTTCAGGCACTGTTAGGCAAGCTTGTATTCCGTGTGCTCTGGGACCACTGGAGGTCGCTGGGCAAAGCAACAGCTCTGGTCTTTGGGTCACAAAGGGAGGCGATGCCTCTTTCTCCTCTCTGATGAGCCTAATCAAGTACTGGTTTAAAGCCAGCACAATTATATGATTCACACCTACAGCTGCCAAAAAAGAAATTGATTCAATATGCAGTGCAACTAAGATAGGAGAAGCAGTTTCTTAATACCATAAACAATTGCTTCAAGGAAGCATTTACTCCGAGAGATGCAAGTGAAGAGAGTATGTATGGCTTAGCCCCATGCATCACACTATGCTACAGCTTGCAAAGACTAAACAGATGTCCTGAGTCACTACCTCTTGAAAAGCAATTAAATATGAGAAAGGCTTTGAAAAATTATGTGGCTTCTTTTCATCAAGATTCCCTGGCAGAAAACACTGAGGAGATTGCTAGCTGAGATTGCCTGTAATTTTCCGGTGGAAAACTGGGATTTCATTTCTAGAGATGCTCCAAGAATGGATGAAGTGGATAAGTCACTAGATACAAAACAGCATTTCAAAGCATACCAGTAACTTAGTGAGTTACTGAGGGGAAGCAAACAGGGCATCTCTGTTGAGGAAAGGTTCCTGGCATGACTGAGGGGTTTCTGAGCTGCCCATGTGAAATGGGAAAATTGCAAGGGGTGATTATTAAAACTAGAACAACTGACTCTCAAGAATCTTTGGGGCTTGAATTTGTCTCCCATGTCCACCTGCTCATTAAATCATTTTGCAGGGAAATCTCTCCCAGTAATGCTTTGGTTTCTGTGCCAAGACTTTGGTTTTACTTCAGCCTTGGGTAGGTACAGCTGATACCTCAAGGACAGGGCTCAAGACAAAAGGTTCAATTTAAGGAATTGAACCACATTTGGTTAATGTATGACATAGCTGCAGATGAAATTTAGTATGCAAAAAGTGGTATGTACTAGCAGGAAGACTACAAGCTGGCTGTGTACCGTGTGGCACTTGCATCACTTTGAAGGTCACAGGAGGGCTATGTTAGCTCTTGGTTGTGGTGCAGGAGTGGTGGCAAAGGCTAACTAGAGAAAGGTGGAGTGTGCAGGAAGGGGAGAGGAAATCACGGGCAACATATGGTAACTTTCCCTAAGGAACAGGGCCATCACATCTGGGTGAAGAGCTGGTATCTAAGGGAGGGTGATGGGATGTCAGACAGAATGTTGTTTGATTTAGGGGATAAATGAAACAAGTCTGAAAAATATCCATTCTGCGTTGTCCTGCTAGTGCTTGCAGGGCCAGAGCTGGTAAAACTATTCACACTGAAGTGATGAAGAAAGTGAGAGTGATGGGAGGTTACTATTCCTTTTATAAACCAGCGATCAGTGAGCTCCCCACCCACACCAGCTCACGATTTTCTCTGAGGTACAATGTCCTAATCCTTCCTGACTGCTAAATCTGCTCACATAGCCTTCACTAAATACACAACTTTCCTCTTTTTGTCCTGGTGTTACTCCTTTTACCTGGCCCAGCTGGTCCAGATTCTCCTTTGTCCAGTTTTCTATTAAAATCCTCCTTTTCTACAAAATGTTCTTCTCCTGAATGACTCAGTCCTAAAATGTTCTCCTATCCCACCAGTTCAGCCTGTGCCCCTTTTTTAGCCTCAGGTATTGCCCACATCATTGCTTGGGTACCTCTGAGGGAGAGAGCACAACAGCACCTCTCACCCCGTTTTTCATTCAGGTCTCAGCATCCTTAGCGACTGCAGCCCCGAGCCACATCGGCAAGGGAAGCCCTGCTCAGCTCCAGGCTGGAGAACGTGGCGGGGAGGCAATAACTACCAGGGACACTCCAAACTTGGCCGCACAAGGCGGTGAGCAGCCTGACAGAGCAGAGCGTAGGTGCTGGCACTGCGGGGAGCCCTCGCTTGGGCAGGAGACCTCTAGTGGTCTTTTCCAGCCGAAATCCTGCTGTGAAACTAGACCTGAAATTCAGAGCTTCGGTATTTCCCTGCTTCGTTAACCCACATCCCAGTGAAGTGAATGAAATTCAGCGATGGGGAATTTTAAACTTCCTGAAGGCACAGCCCAGAGGGGTAGAAGGGACTTCTTGGTCATAGATTTCCCCCGTAAGAGAGGCAGCTACTGGAGGATACCTGGACTGAGAGGGGCTGGTTACTCATCCTTTAAACACACACATTTTAGGTTCAGGTGTGCTTTCCCCTCCATGCTGTTGCTCTCTGAGGCCCAGATTTGGCACTTCCATTGAAAGGGGTGCTGTGCTGGCAGTGGAGTATTCACTTGTGGTGGTTTTGTCTCAGACACCAATGATGCTCCATGAAACACTTTTCCAGCAAACTTTTGGTCCTTAAATCTGAATCCTTAGAACCCTTAGACCCTGAACTATCTGATCTAGCTTCAGAGAAGGCTGTGTTATGAGTGGCAGGGAGTCTGAAGGGTAGAAAGAGCTTTAATGGCCAGAAATAACTGCTGTTCCCTCTCCTGTGTGTCCCCTTTTTCCTTCTCTCTTCCTGCCTCCCTGGTGCTCAGGCCCAGAACAACATTTGCAGCCTTGAAGGCCTTGAGGAGTTAGAGCAGCTGGAGACTCTGCACCTGCGTGACAACAAGCTTGAGGCCCTGGATGGATTCTCTGATAGCATGAAGTGCCTGCAGTACCTCAATCTACGGTGGGTCCTCCCTGCTCTGTGTTGGGAACAGAGATCCCTTCAACAGACTGCACTCCCATTTAGATCTTTAGAATTTTCTGGGGTTTTTTTTGGAAGTTGAAGACCTACCTGGTAGGGATGGGTTGATATTACCATCCTTGACTGGTGCTCAGCAGCTGTCTAGGCATTGTAACAGCCAGGGCCTTTCCTGGGCTTCTCAGAAAATATCTGCCTCTCTAGTCATTCTCATAGCCCACCCCAGGCTTTTCATTCCTTGCCATAAGTCAGTTGGATCCCTCGAAGCGTGTTCTCTGTGTTCTGCCTGCAAATGCCTTTTAGTTCTTGGCGTTTGCCATGTGGGGCCATGGTGATGTCACACGGTTCAATGGACTGTCTGAGCACAGAGGAATCCAGAGGAGATGTCCTTTTTGTCCCTCAGTCTGGGGAGCTGCAGACAGATCTGGATCTTAGGTGACAGATCTATGGTCTAAGGTCTATGGTCCCTCATGCTGCTAAGTTTTGCTTTGTCTGTCTTGTCCACTTACTGTTCCAAAGGGATTTCACTACTTGCATGGGTCTCCTTCCCCTGCTCTCTGTGCTTCCTTTTCTTCAGGAGCAATGGGATCAGAAGCTTTCAGGAGGTGGAAAAACTGCAGGTTCTCCCCATGCTGCAGGCACTGGTGCTGATGGACAATCCATGCGCTGAAGAACCCGATTACCAGCTGGAGGTCCTGTCCCGGCTGCCACAGCTGCAACGCCTCGACAAGGAATTCATTGAGGAAGATGAGCGGGAAGAGGCAGAGCAAATCCGTCGGACAAGGCTGGAAAAAAAAAAGGTGAGAGCAACACGATGTGGGGATGAGAAGGAGGTGAAGAGAAAGAAAAAGGATCAAACATGCTGATAAAGCTTCTCCTCCAGTGTATTACGCGAGGAGAAGGGTGAGGGATGTCAGTCTTAAGAGCACAAGGGCCTGAAAAAGAGGCCAGGCTTTTCAGCCTGGTTGTGGTGGCCAGCATGCAACCCTGCTGCCATTCCTGACCCCACTAGCAGAAGAGGGCAGTGAAAGGGGAAGAGACATCGGGCATGGAGTCACTAACTTCTTCCTCTTCCCTACTTCAGGAAATGGAAGGACCTCTCAGGGATGATGCGACTCTTCCGGACATGGAAGAATTTCTTGAGTGACTGAGTGGCCCGTTTTTAACACCTGTTCCCAGAGGCTGTCAGGATGTGGAGATGCCTTTCCCCATATGTGAGGCTGGGAAAGTAAGAGCTGTAGGTACCAGCTTCACCTCATTTTACTCTGGAGAAACAAGGAGTGCTACCCACCCTGGTCCTGGAAGCTGCCCTGAGGCACTGCAGTGTTTTTGCAGTCACTGCACTGATATGTTCTATTCTCTGTAGGCCTGAGAGGGGAAAGGGGAGAGTTACAGGTTCTGTGGTTCGATTTATGACTCCCAAAAATCCTGCAAGATTTTCTGATTTGAATAAAAGTAATTAATGAGCCTGGAGTGACTGGAATTGTTTATCCTGCACACCCACTCCTATTCCCTGGCTCTCTCACCCTCATCTGTCTACGTCTATCCCTTGCTGCCTGCCTCTCTCTCTCTCTCTCCATCCCCTACGTGCTGTTTGCAAAGCTTTGCTAAATCCTGACTCATCGCAGCTCTGGGTCACATGCTGCTGTCCCGGCCCTATCAGGGGCGTCTCCATCCTGCTGCTGCCGCCACCGTTGGCTTAGAGGACACATCATCTCCCCTTGAGGTCCTGCATCCCTCCTCAGCTTCGTCCTCTCTCCTTTCTACCAGCACTTTCTCAATCTCTCGTCCACCCCTGCCCTAGGAAGGTAAGTGTCTCCCCACGGCCAGCACCCCCTCACCGCATGCATGTTTCTGGTGCCCACCTTGTGCCCTCCACATCCCACACGCACTTTGGGGTCCCTGCGGAGAAGGACCACGGTGAGCGGCATTAACAACTAAACTCCCCTCACTTCCTCCCCCTGCTCCTCCCACCTCTCTCTCCTCACCCCCATCCTTCTGACTTTTCTTTCGTATTTTAATTTCAGGTACTCCCTCCTTCCCAAGCCCCCCCACCCCCCCGCCCTTTCCCCTCCCGGCAGTCATCATTTCAGACGTGAACCCAGGGAATTGCAGGAGCGGGGGCAACCAACGAAGATAGGTGGTGCTCCCAAGGGCACTGTCGGGAGGTGCTGCGGGATGGAGCTTTCCCGGGGGGAGGGGTGCTAGTGGGGAGAAGGCAACGCTCAGCCTGGGCACCGCCGGGGAAAGGATCCAGCCTCAAAGCGGACCAGCCCCCCCGGTCTCCCGAGGTGTTGACATAAACACGGGCGCTCAGGGAGGGGGAGGGAGGAGAGGGGATGTTTTCCTATTTGCACAGCCCCACACCACAGGGGAGGGGGAGAGCAGGGAGAGGAGCTGACAGTCAGGCAAGCAATAGCTGCATCAGTCACGACACTGCAGCAGTGCGGGCTTCCTGGGAGCAGTGCCCAGCCCGGGGGAATCGCAGCACACACGGGACTGGTGGCGGTGCCTTGGAGGAAAGGTCTTCACCGTGCTGGCCTGGCGGGGACAGGGAATTGCTGCCAGCGCCAGCTCCACAGGAAGGCACTGCAGCAGCGTATGCTGCCCAGCCCCTGTTCACGGGGGGCTGCACAGCCTCCTCTCTCTTCCTGGATGTGGTCTGTGGCTTCCCAGCTATAGCTCTATCCCAATCCCTTATCCCAGCTTATCCGCCTCTGACCTCCTTTCAGGACAGTGCAGCTGATGCCAGGGATTTCAGGGTGGTTCTGTTCAAAAGAGAGCAAACACAGGGGACATGGAGCAGCAACACAAGTGGAGAAAAGGGTTTAAAGGACTACAAGGGAGAGGAGATCATGCAAGTGATGGGGTGGGGCAGGCAAGGCTGGATTTGGGCTTGTCATTTGGCTTCCTCGGAGCTGGCTCCAAGAAGGGCAGGTGGATGTGGCCACAGGGATGTGACATGGGGCAACGTGACCACATAAGCAGAGAGGCACAGCATCTGGCAGGGCTCTGCTGTCAAAGATGGCTTTAAGCGGGGTCCTGTCCCTCTCTACCCAGTGGGGGCTGTTGAGGCATGGCCAGGACACTGCTGCAAAAGGAAGCTCACGGCTGGCTGCGCCGGCACGACTCTGGAGGAAGTTCCTGTAGCGTGTGCCAGATGGTGTCAGGAGCACTGCCAAAGCGGCTGATGGGGGATCCCAGCCCAGATGGACATGGTGGAGGGCCCTGTGCAGGCTCCAGAGAACCCTGGAGTCGCTGACTGAAACTCCCCACACGAGAAGCTCTGGCTGAAAGTTCAGAGCAGCAGCAGGATTTCCTCACAGCCCTGTGATTTCCACCCACCCTGGGCAGTGGGGTCAAGCGCTGACTCTGGCTTCCCCATCCTGCTCCTCAGCTCCCCTCAGTGCTGTGATGTGCTGCTTCAAGCTCATTCCCCCCCTGCCCCTGTGCTGGCTGTAGCCCTGCTCACACACACCACGGGGAGGTCCTGGCTGGGGCTCTGTGACTACCCCGGCCTCTGCCAGCCCTGCTCAGGGTTGAGGGAATCATCTGTGGGAGCCAGGGGAGGAAAACCTGGCAGTGTTGGGAGCATGGGGGGACACACCTTACTGCAGCACCCTGGCACTGCACAGACCCGCAGCCGGGGGAATGAGAAGGTGGCATGGGAGGAATGAGCTGGTTTGGAACCCCTAGAGAGCAAACTGCAGCAAGAGAAGCTCTTTCAAACAGCCATCATCACCCACCAGCATGTTTTCTACTTCAGGTTTAACCAGGTGCCTCAAAATGCTAGGCTTCCTCACCCTCCTCATCCAACAGAGATCCAGCCCAGTCTCATCTGCTTCCCCTTCAGGAGCAGAGGGAAGGGTAAGGGTTGGCAGCTGGGCCAGGTCCCCGCCCTCTTCAGAGCCCTCTTTGCCACATCTGAGCGACTGTGGCCTCCAGCAAGATGGTTCCTTGGGCTGCCAGGCTCCACGCTCCCACTGCCCTGGCACAGCCTGACCCTGCAGCTCACGGGGGACACAGAGGCTGAGCAGGCACTCGACAGGGGGACATGGCTGGGGTCTGGGACAGTCAGGCTGGGATGGCTCCCCCGCCGTGGGCTGGAGAGGGGCTGGGGGTCCCCACTGGCTGGCTGCCCCCCTGCCCTGCCCATCACGCTCGGCTGGCTCCCTGCTCCCTGCACAGGGACGCAGCAGCCGCTTGCTGTCTGGCCTGGCAGGTGCTGTCCTCGCCTCCCGGCAAGGAGACAGGAGATGCCAGGAGCTGGTGCCCCGTCCTTGACGCCAGAGCCAGGGGCACCTCCCCGCTGCGCCAGCTGATCCTTCCCTGTCTGCTGCCCGTGGCACCCTCCCCATCCCTGCCATCCAGGCTCATATTGGGTGCTCTGCCGTGACGCAGGGAGAGAGGCAGAGAGAGCTCCCAGTTTGTCATCTGCAGCAGAGGGACAGAGTAAATTCAAATAGATAGCCAGTTCCTGGGAAAATGTTTGTAGATTCCTGTAGTCTGGGTGAATTTCTAAATTTCCTGGGGCAAATAGTTTTAGCCCAAATTTCTAAGCTCACTTTTCCTTTAATTTCCTTCTCTCTGTCAGTCTTGGCATAGTAGGGGTGAGCACCACATCCTGGAGCCTCTCAGAGCTGAACATATCCTGTCCTCTTCTCTCCACAGACTCACCATGGCAGTCGAGAGGATCCATGCCCGCGAGATCCTGGACTCCCGTGGGAACCCCACTGTTGAGGTGGACCTGTACACACACAAAGGTATGAGGCTGAGGATGATGAAAGACGGAGGGAAAGCCCTGCCCACCGCAGCAGAGCTGGTGCTGTGCAGCAGCCTGGCATGCCGAGAGCATGGAGGGTCCTCACTGGTGAACCCCCAGCAGACAGCAAGCCAGGGGAAGAGGCAGAGACCAAAGCTCTGCTCATGGCTCTGCTTGTGCCTGTGCTCAGCAGCTCTGCACATGTGCCAGGCAAATCACGACAAGACAGCTGGCTGTCCTGTATGTGACCTGAGCCATGCACCTGCTCGTAGCAGGGATGGAAGGTTTTTTTATCATAAATATTTATGCACCTTCTCATCATCCCCCTGCTGCAGCTGTGCTTTTAGTCCTGGGGCACAGTGGAAGTTTGGTAGCACATCCATGGCCGTGCTCATGGTAGGGGTAAAGCTCTGTCCCTGAGATCTCTGTGCAGGTGTGTCCATGCATGGGTCTCAACTGGAAGAGCTGCATTTGCACTGGGCCCAAAACTACTTGGGCTGAGGGATGAGGAGCAGTGAGAGGCCAGAGCAGGCATCCAACCATTGTCTTCCTTCTTCAGTGAGGCAGAAACCTCAGTCTGAGGGGGAGGAAGCTGAGGGTGGCTTTGAGTCAGGCTGCCTCTGGAACCAGGAGGAGGGCTGAGGAACCTGACTTCCACTCGTCATACACAGTTCTGGGATCAGTGCAAATCTCTGGGTGCCTGACATCCAGGTTCCTCAGTCTGGAAGCCCTGGGTGCATTTATTTCTGCCACTGAGGTGCTCCACCTCTGAGAAGACCAGCCACGAGCAGCCAGCCAGTGGGGCCATCCATTTGCACAAGCAGCTGCTGCATCCTTCCCTGTGAAAGCAGGGCAGAAGCAGGTGCATGAGGGTTTTTCCTCTTCACCCTCTGCTTGTCTCACACCTCGTTTTGCTGTTTCCCAGGCATGTTTCGTGCAGCCGTCCCCAGTGGAGCGTCCACTGGTATCTATGAAGCGCTGGAGCTGCGAGACAATGACAAGTCACGTTTCCTTGGAAAAGGTGGGGAGATGCCTGCTCCACAGCTCATCCTTGGGGCTGCCTGTGTGTGGGGCTCTGCTGGAGGGTACTGCCCATCCATCAGTGTGACACGGATGTGTCCCACTGCCCTCAGCGAGACCACAGAGGCACAGACCTAGTGTAAAGTGAAAGATCAGGCCTCGATCTTCCCTTGCTGTCTCCCTCTCTCAGTCTCTCTATCCGTCCCTCCCTCTTTCCACTCCTCTCTGCCTCACTCTCTGTCTCTCTCTCTCTTTCTTTCTCTGCCTCTTCCCTTCTTTAGGGGTCCTGCAGGCCGTGGATCATATCAACAGCACTGTCGCCCCAGCTCTCGTGGGCTCTGTAAGGATTTCTCTTTGTTCTCCCTTGTCCAAAGCTTACTCTGGTCCATCTCTGTCCCCTGATCTCTGTCTCTGCCTCTCTTCATCTCACTGGGTTGACAGACATAGCGATGCTCTCTGTGAACCTGGGCACACCCCTCCTGCCCTCCATGCCTGTGTGTGTCCACAGCAATCTTTTCTCTGGGAGGAAAGGATTTAACGCTTCCTGGTCTACCGCAGCATCTGTGCAGCCTAACTAGTCCCCCCGGGTGCTCCCTGTAGAGCTCACTCCCTCTTTCAGCTGTGCTCCCCCTCAAGCACTGAATCACATCCACATGTCTGTGGCCTCATCCTGGTGTGGTGAGCAATGGTTGTATCGTGCAGGGTCTGGCACAGCCTTGCAGAGCAGTGGTGTCACGTCTGCAGCCTGTTTACACCTGAAGACCTGGAGCCTGCTTTGAGGAGAGCTGAGCTGAAGCCACATATTACACGCCATGTAGCCATGGTTGGCTCTGGCCGAGAGCCCAGTTCTCTCCACCCCTGAAAAATACCCAACCTGGTGGAGGGCTGCCTGTGTTGGGTCTAATCTTGCTCTCCACCTCCCTCATGGGGATGGCTCCATCCAGTCCACATTCGCTTGCTTGAGGTTGAACATGTTCTGTTGTTCTGCCTAGCTTCTGTGTGGCCACAGCACCACAAAGCTCCCTGGAAGCTGCCAAAAGGCTGGGTAATTCCCCAAGGGAGTCCTGTGTCCCCAGTAAAGCGTGGCCTTGCCTGGGCTGCAGGGCTCCACCGTGGGTATATCTACACTGCACTGCAGCAACACCATCGTGGTTACCTAACCTGACTAAATACCAAGGCAGCAGTTTCCAGAGCTTTGTGTGTGTATGTTCCTCCACAAGCTGAAAAGGTCCTTGTACCCCCCAGCTTCTCCATCAACACCTGCTTTCCCACACACCAGAGCTAGCAGCTATTCCAATCATCCCCTTCTCAGGAGCTATTTCTTTCTTGCAGGGCCTCTCTGTTGTGGATCAAGAGAAGATAGACAATCTGATGCTTGAGATGGACGGCACAGAGAACAAATGTAATTCCTCCCTCTTTTTGGCTGGGAAGTTATGAGCGTGGGAGGCTGCAGGGCTAGAGCAGGGGGCACTGTCAGAGCTGTGGTGAGCCCAAGCCTGAGCTGGCAAGGGCACCCACTGGGCAGGATATTTCCACCTGAAAAGTTGATCTCCTCCTTTGCCCACAGCCAAGTTTGGTGCCAACGCTATCCTGGGAGTTTCGCTGGCCGTGTGCAAGGCGGGAGCTGCGGAGAAGGATGTGCCCCTGTACCGGCACATCGCTGACCTGGCCGGCAACTCTGACCTCATCCTTCCTGTGCCAGTAAGACTCCTCTGTCCTTGACATCTGCCTTCAGAAAGTCCAAAAGAGTGGTATTTCCAAAAGAAATTTCAAAGGTGTTAGGAGGTAGATAAGGAAGGGATATGGGACTGAAACATCAGCTGAGTGCACTGCACTTGTCAGGGAAGCAAACCAAGGCCTGAGATTTGTCAAGTTTCAATTGGAAGAAAGGAACCTGAGGAGGATACAGCAGAGGTTGTGGTGGGGGGCTGATTGAGGATCTCATTCTTAGCACAGGAACCAGAGAGCATCATGCAAACCCTCTGGAGCACAGTTCAGAACAAGGGCATATGGGTCTTCACACCAGGGGAAGCTGCCTTGAGAAACTCCTTCACAAAGGATGTTGTGGATGCTAAAATTTTCTCAGGGTCAAGAAAAAAGGTCCTGGAAGAGAGACTTACAGCATTGTTGATAAACACGTACAGGTTAACACCGCATAGATAAACACACATAGCTCAGGAGATCTCTGAGAGGGAAACAGGTGGGAAAATCCTCTCCAACCATCTGCTTTGAGCCACTACGGGAAGGAAGACTCCAGGCTTATGTGCCTTTGGTCTGATGGTTGTAGCTAATGTGCTTATGTTACCCTGTGGGATGTGGCACGAATGGGCATGGTGACACATCTGAGAGCCACCTCTAAGGGGTGCCAAGACCGGTTCAGCTCTGACTCTCTTATGGACTCTTCCAGGCTTTCAACGTGATCAATGGAGGTTCCCACGCAGGCAACAAACTGGCCATGCAGGAGTTCATGATCCTGCCCGTGGGAGCCGAAAGCTTCCGCGATGCCATGCGCATCGGGGCTGAAGTCTATCACAACCTCAAGAGCGTCATCAAGGAGAAGTATGGCAAAGATGCTACCAATGTGGGTGATGAGGGAGGCTTTGCCCCCAACATCCTGGAAAATAGCGAAGGTGAGAGCCCTACAGAGATGGGGTACCCCTGCCTGGAATGCTATGGGTTCCTACGCTCAGCTCGCAGCATTCCCCAGACTGATTCAAAAGATGATGCCTCAGTGTCACTGACCTCCTGTATTAGGGAGTGTTTCTAAGCTCTCTCTCTTTGGGGTGGCCTCGATCTGTCACAGCCTCTCCATACAAACCTTTTATGCATGTGCACACTTTTACGAGGCCTTCCACAAACTTGTCTTTGAGCTGTGGGATTGCATTTTAATTCCTCCTTGTCCTTTTGGACACAGCCTCTACAGCTCCTTGGCATGTTTCTGTTGCGCTCTGGGCTCCCTTCTACCTCTCCATCATACCACCAGACTCTTAGTGGCTCTAGGGACCTCTCCAGGAGAGGATCCCACCAAAAGGCAGAGCTCTCTGCATGGGCTGACTCTCCTGACTGCAATTCTCCTCTCAGCTCTGGAGCTGCTCAAGGAAGCTATTGACAAGGCAGGCTACACGGACAAGATTGTCATTGGTATGGATGTGGCAGCCTCCGAGTTCTACCGTGATGGCAAATACGACCTGGACTTCAAGTCCCCAGATGACCCAAGCCGCTACATTTCTGGAGATGAGCTGGGCGACCTCTACCAAAGCTTTGTACGTGATTACCCAGGTGAGCTGCTGTGCAGGGCAGTAGGGAACCAGCACTGGGGCTGCGCACTGACCAGGCACAAACGCTCCGTGTTTTTGGAGTGGGAAGGGAGGCAGCTTTGACTCGTGTCTCTTCTGTTGTCCTTTCAGTGGTCTCCATTGAGGATCCCTTTGACCAAGATGACTGGGAGGCCTGGTCTAAGTTCACTGCTAATGTGGGGATTCAGATAGTGGGAGATGACCTGACAGTGACGAACCCCAAGCGCATCGAGCGAGCTGTTGAGGAGAAAGCCTGCAACTGCCTCCTGCTCAAAGTCAACCAGATTGGATCTGTCACAGAGGCCATCCAAGCGTAAGTCCAGCCCACTGCCCTTGTTGTCCTGTGAATGATGAACCACAGCAAGGTGTCACACTATGCACTGGGTCAATAGCCTTGTGTCTCTACAAGAGTGTAGGATGCTGGGAGTGGGAGCACAGGGTCCCTGGATCTTACCCTGTGCACGTGGTGGCTATAGGAGTAGGAGCTACTGACTGCATTTCTCACTTCCTGCAGCTGCAAGTTGGCCCAGGAGAATGGATGGGGTGTGATGGTGAGCCACCGATCTGGGGAGACTGAAGATACCTTCATTGCTGATCTGGTTGTAGGACTGTGCACTGGGCAGGTAGGTGAACCCCAGGCCATGCACAGGCCTGGAGGAAAGCAAAGGGGTGTCAAAACAGAATCCCCTGCTCTGCCATGGGAAACTGGTACAAATCATAACAGTGTCTTACAGTGTTTGCTTTGGGGAATGCTTTACAGATAAAGACGGGTGCTCCCTGCAGGTCTGAACGCCTGGCTAAATACAACCAGCTCATGAGGTAAGGGGCTCCAGGGATGGGAATGCAGAAGAGAGAACGGGGGAGTGACTAATTGGGTGGGAGAAGCTGAAAGCCCAAGGGTAGACGGGACTCGTGGGTGAAATGCTATAAAGACAAGGCACAGAGATGACAGTAGGATCCCAGGGAGGCCGCTGGGGCAGACCCTTTTCCTCCTCCTTGGTATGAGGGTGCAGCCCTGCAGGCACAGCAGCTGGCAGGAGCTGAGCTCCTCGGGCACACGTCAGCTTCCTGCTGATGAGCTGCCTCTCCGGTGCCCTGGTGCCTCCAATGCTCCCTCACTACAAGGGCCTGATGTGTGCTGTCTCTCTCCTGCAGGATTGAGGAAGAGCTTGGCGATGAAGCACGCTTCGCTGGACACAACTTTCGCAACCCAAGTGTTCTTTGAACATTGTCCCCAGGGCACAGCCACCCTGCTGCTCTTTCCCACCTCACAGACTCTGAACCCCCCTTTCCTTCCACTGCTCCCTTTTTTGCTCTTTCTCCCCACTCTGTCACCTGGTTTCCTCTCACCTTGAAACCCCTCGAGTTCAGGTGTCCCCGGCTAGATGTACCCAGGTGAAGGATGAGAGAGCGGCCTACACCCTGTCCCTTGCTGTGGGGTCATAAGCATTCCTGGATCTAGGCATTGTGTGTCTCTGTTGTTTGTGCAGGGCCACGCCTGGGCCCCTCTGCTCACGTGTCAGACCACGGGAGCATCTGCCCGGTGTGTTCCCTCGTACGCCGAAGCATGTGCGGTGACCATCTGTGCGTCGGCCGGTGTGCTCGGACACTGCCGCTCCCGTAGCTGTGTCCAGCCGAGTGTTGCCAGCGGCTCGCTCTCGTTGTGCATGTGTGTAGGTGTGTGTACGTGTCCTGGCCTACAGCGTCCCTGTGCCCCAGGCGTGTGTCTGCACCGAGCCCCGGTGGGACCCGCGCGTCCCTCGCCTCCGCCCCGGCAGTGTCGTGTTGGGCTGTGCTGTGTTGGGCTGTGCTTGCCGGCAGCTTAGCGTTGAAGTGCACTGCTGTCCCACACCGGGTGTGTGTGTGTGCGTGTGTGTGTGTGTGCTGTCAGTCTCTGGCTCAGCACATAGTACTGTGGGGCAATATATTAAAGCACATCCGTGAACAAACCCATGCTCTCATTTGCTTCTTGTGACCTTTTTCTCTCTGTTCCCTTCCCTCTTGCACCCCTTCACCCTCCCCTCCGCCCACAATGTCTGCTTCACCTTCTGGACAGCCCCTGCTCAGCTGAGCAACAGACAAACTACAGATCCCTAAACTCTATTAAAATGTATTTCACACCTGAGTTGCCTGACTTGGCCTGATGTTTATCTCTAGATGCCAGTGTTTGGGAAATGGGGACGTTTTGCCATCAGAGCAGGAGATGGTCACACAAAAAGGTAACAAAGCAGAGGGGACTGGCAAGGGGAAGAAAAGGCCCAGCTACCCTCATCTGCTTTCACAGCTTTGTCCCACAGCCAGACTGCTCTGACGGCCACCAGCTGGGAAACACCAGAGGGAAGGCATGTGGGATGACTTGCCCCTGTCGTCTCCACCAAACCATGTTGTAGCTGCTGTGCAGGGATTTTAATCGTGCCTTCCACTGATGTAAAGACCTCAGGGTGGGCCCCCAGTCCACTGGACTCAAGTGATGGTAGACTGCAATGGCAAGTCTTTGAGAGGGAAAAAGCTGATTGTCCTCCCCCAAAAGGGGCTAGTAGAGCAGTGACTAGAGGCGTAGGTGGGGTGTTAGTCTCTCTCAGTTCCATCTGGTTTCACAGGGGCAACTCAGCAGTATTTGGGGAAAGCCGCCCGTGCTCCAGCCGGTGCCCCAGCAGGCTGGGTGCCAGCAAACCCCAGCACTTGCTCAACAAACAGCTTTGTTCTGGACTGACTCCAAGGAAGGAGGGAGGCTGGAGGTGCTACTGTGAGAAATCCAACTGGAGAATAAATGATAAAACTACCTTGCCCACCATTATGTTCAAGTCAGTAGCCCTACTGTGTTCTTGGGCACACTCAGCTCCTGCCCCACTTCCCTACAGGTTTCCAGACCCTTGCTTAACTCTTGTCATTTGTGATGAGCAACGACAAGGGTAAAGACTGAGGTTTCTCAGTAAGTCGCAAGCCCCCTTGACTATATCCTAACGCAGACTCTAAAATCCAACAACAAAACTTTAAAACACTGGCATTTCACTGCTGATCCTTTACTAAATAGCACAGATTAAGGACTAAGTCCAAGAAAGGAAGACAAAGACTTTGGCACACATGCCCAGAACTGAGAAGCGGGTGGGAGGGAGAATGCGAGGGTAGAGACAGGATTGGCTTCCAGGGCATCACCAGTGCACACAACACACATCTCAGTGGCAGGGAATAGCTTGTGCCCCGGCTGCAGGCCGGCTCTCGCCCGTGCTCTCTGGGAGCTGTAGTCCGGGAAGGCTCTGCTCCATCTTCCCCCGCCTCCGCGTCCCCCTCGGCGGCACCCGGCACCCCGCGGGGTCCTGTGGGCTCCCCCAGCCCTTCCCCACAGTCACGTCTCCCGCAAAAGCGGTTGTGTGCGTGACGGCGCTGTTTTCCTGAAGGAATGTGCATTTTGGGTACAGGCAGTGGGCTGTCTTTTCCTGTTGTACACCTCACTGCTCCTTTGTTTTAGATACTGGGATTTTGTGAACAGTATGGCTACTGCTTAGCAATCGGGGCAGGTTTTTTTTGAAAAATAAAACTTTGTTACCTTTCATATTCCCAAGAGCATCTCCCCTTTCCCCCCCCCCCCCCCCCCCCCGCCCCTCCCATTTGTCTTCTTCTGTACAAGGAAGGCAATTAAGTGCCCGAGGTAGTTGGCGTTGCCTGCACTGTGGGAAGAATTTGTCAGGGAAGGGTTTCTGCCGCTGAGGCATCATCACGTCCCTGTGTCAGGGAAGGTGTGTGAAAGCCCTGAGGGCTTACGAACACATCGTGAAAGCCCTGAGGGAATGGGGACACATCCCGCCACAGCAGTACCTCACCTTGGTGCCTTTTCTAAATCAAAAGAGTTCATCACTGTTGGCACGATGTACAGAAGGAGTACGTGATGCTGGCATGTTTGCTTGGGCCACTGCAAATACTTGTCCTGAGCCAGCACATCCTAAGATGCTTATGTTGCTTTCTCTTTGACTCAGTGGCAGAGATTTGGTTGTAGTTTCGTTGTGATAGAAATGTCCAAGCACTCGGCTATTCCCGCACCTGAGGACTCCTGTTGTATAAGCTGATGTCTCCATCAGATTGCTGTGCTGCAATGTGAGTGCAGTCAGAGTATGAATAACAGCACGGGGATGGGCTGGCAATGTGATGCTATCTGTGAATGGGAACGTTTGCTGGATTTGCTTTCTTTTACCTCTCAAATCATACGCTGTTTAGATTACATCTTCAAAGCAATGTTCAACTGTTAAAGGGACAATTTAGCATTAGGTGCTCCCTCCCCCCTCACCCCCTCCCCCCCGAGCTTGAAGACTTTTTCTTTTTTTTCTAAATACATGTGTGCACCCATAAATGAGCTGAGGAAGGGGAGATGTCACTGAATTAGGCTTGTTGTAGAGTGCAGAGAAAAGCCTTAATGATGAAGAGCTACCGAATTTCTCCAGTATGTTCTCATCTGTCTCAAGAACAATGGGATGTTATCCAACCTTGGGAAACCAGTATCTTTAATATAGGAGGCTGTCAGGGCCACTGTCTTGATGAACATCTGACAAGAAGTCCAAAAAATTTGGGTGCTGGGTAATTCCTATGAGATGATCAGCAACTTAATCAAAAGGAGAGTATTTGGCTCTGCTGCTGGAAGACTAAATACAGACAGCTTGGACAGGTTGTCAGGAGGACATTACGAAGCTCTCTCTCTAGGCAGAGATCAGCATCCTAGAGCATTGCACATCTCGCTGTGGAAGCAGCTATAACTTGCTTCCTTATTCCTTCTGCCAAGGAGACTGCTATATGCTGTGTGTCAAAAGGGAGATGGGGCTCTTTGTATTTTTAGAGTCAGAGTTTCACGGGATGATTGAGATGAGTTGTTTGGAGGTCTAGACTTCAAACCCCTGCTAACAGCAGGGCTAGTTACAGATCTAGATGAGGCTGCGTGGGGCCTTGGCCAGGCAGTTTTTGACCATCTCAAGGTGAGGAGATTCCCCAGCCCCTACTGAAACCTGTGTCAGTGCTGAACTACCTTTAGGAAGGAGGTTTTCCCTTTATCTAGTCACAATTTCCCTTCTTGCAAATTTCACAGGCATTTCACCGTGTATCAGTCAGACGAACTTGGCTCTGACTTCTCTGTACCCCTCCACACCAAAGAAAAAGAAAAAAGCTGAAGAGTGTAATTGGTTACCTTCTAACTGTTCTCTAATCCAGGCTGAAAGAAACAGCTCCTTCAGCCTCCCCTTGTATGCCACGAGCTCCAGCACCTCACTTATCTCATTCCCTCCCCCACAGGACTATTAGCACCTCTCTTGTGCTGTATTTCCCTGAGAAGGCTACATCCCAGCCAGGGCCTCTTGTTTTGCAGGCAGCTGTTTGTCCCTGGGTAGAACTGGAAAGCAGTGGGATGATGTGGCTGGAGAGATCTCAAGGCGACGTGTCCTGTCTCCCTAATCCGAGGGAGGACCAGCTACACCCCAGCAAGTTTGGTATCTGCTTGCCGAGCCTCCCAGCTGGCTCACAGACTCCCCAGGTCATACATCCATCCTAAAGAGACACAGCTAATAATGCTCTCGGTTTGCCCAAGGCCTTCAATCTGTTGATTTCAAAGGTGAAATAATTTCATTTCCCACGTTCTGCAGCCAGTCCACCTTGGTCTCGCTGCACAAGCACACACAGCCACGCGTGGTGCTCCTGTCTATCTTCCACCTGTGCTTGCCACCCTGAAACAGAGCAGAGTGTGGTCTGACCTGGCAGCAATTTGGCTATGAGGATTTATGAGTGGGGAAAAGGAATGGTTGTCCTGGTCCTGCTTCTCTTTTCTATCAACTCTTCGTAAACTAAGACCACAGGCCACCTTTGGCTGGCTTCTTGCAATAAACCAAAACCTAGAACGATTTTCATAAGGTATTGGAGTCTCTGCCTCTTCATTTATTGAAACAACAAATGACACTAAAATCTTGATAATAAATATAACATTTAAGTCAAGTTTTCGAACTGAAGCAACTGACCTGGTTGTGGAAGATGATGACATGAAAACCATTTGGGGCTTGACATTGTGGTTAAATAAACTTGGTATCACATGTTACTCATGCAGAAGATCTCTGCAATACCAACCACTGTAGCTGCCACAGAGGCTTTTCCTCAAACCACAAACCTTGGGGATCTGGGTATTTTGTTTAGCATCCAGAGAACAAGGATCTTGACAAGATCTTCTTCCTTCATGAATCATCACTTTGGCCTCTAAGGGTCACACGCACTGTGAGCTCCGGATGCAAGGCTGTCAACTCCTAAAGGTGACAGCTTGAGGCAGCCGTGACAACTGCAAACACCACCACCTCAACAGCAATAATAATATTCTGTCTTCTTGTCTGGGGCTCAGCTTGGTGAGGCACTTTGTGAAGCAGATAAACCTTACCCCTGTGCTTGGGATCCACAGGGCGTTCTCTTCCACACAGCACCTCTCCAAAACAAAACGCTGAAATGTTTTGGACTGACCACACAAAACCCAGTGGGCATTTTTGCAAATGTTAGCCATGTTTTTTCAATCCCCCACACCCAGGTGTGGGAACCAGAGAGTCCTAGGGAACAACAGCACCTCAGGATTACTGCTGGCAGGGCAGAGGCTCCGAGTGACGGCCAGGACAAAGAGGCAGGCTGGGGAGAAGGGCAGATGTGAGAATGAATGAGGGCTAGAGACATGAAGCATGCTGATGTTGTGCAACAGGGTGCTTTGTGCCAGTGGGGCTGGCTTGGGAATGAGAGGCACCAAGAGCAACTCTGCATCCAGGATAAATAGTGAGGCCCCGAAATGGCACAGTTCCCCTGGGAAGTGGGTGTGGAACACTTGCACTGGGAGCCATCGGCTTAGAATGGTGTTGCAGGGACATTGTTATTAATGATTTTTAAAGCATTGGGGTGAATAGCACTGCTGAAAGCCCCACGAGGAGACAAATACATCTGTATTCAGCGCCGAATTTGGACGCCGTACAGTAAATAGTGCTCGGAGCCATGTAACGGACAATGAGAATTGCTGAATAAAAGCCCGTGGAGAGCACGCCATCCAGCCTGCTCACTGAGAGGTCCTGCCGAGGAAATATTTTGGGATTATGCTTGAGGGCCATCAGAGTGAAATTTGCCCATCTGCACACGAATGCACCCTTATTTAAACATACAGCTGTGCTCATGTCCGTGAGACACAGCTCCAGGTTTGCCCCCAAGACTGCCGTGCCTTCTGCAGCTAAATGGGGCAGGAGGGGCAGCACTTGTAGCATCTCCTCGGCCCCCAGCCCCGCGCTCTCGCTGGCCGTGTTGCCGCGGCAGGCAGCGGCTGGAGCTGGATCAGCCCCTTGGCGGGCTGGCCGGGTGACAGAGCCGGCGGGCTCCCCCCTTCCTTCCCAGAGCCTTTCCTCCGACAGCAGCTTTTCCAAAATGGCCATCGACGCCATGAACTTGGCCAGCGAGGGGAGGCAGCGGCGTTTCTGAACAGCCGGGGGGAAATGTTTCACGTTTCTATGGCTGAGCCCCGCCGCTCCCCCGCACCGTGCGGCCGCGGGAGGCGGAAGGGGGGGCGATGTGGCGCCGCTCGGGCGAGGCCCGCGCCGGCCCGATCCCGCATCCCGCCGCTGCCGTGGCCGCGCCGTGCGTGTGTGTGAGCCGGGGGGCCCCGCACGCCGCCGCGGCCGCGCTGTGACTGTGACTGTGACCGGGGGGGCCCCGCACGCCGCCGCTGCCGTGGCCGCGCTGTGAGTGTGCGTGTGCCGGGGGGGCCCCGCAGCCCGGTGCGGGCGGTGCGGAGCGGCCCCCACACGAGGCTCGCGCTCCCTTTGTGCCGTTGCCTGGCAACCGGGCGGGGGATGGGAAGTGGGATCGGGGGGATGGATGCGCGCGCGGCCGCACGCCGATGAGCGCCCGTCGGGCGGCCGCCGCCCCCGCCCCCCGGGAGGCCCCGCCGCAGCCCCGGCAGGCCGCCACCCCCCCGCATCCCTCGGGCGCCCCGGGCCCGTCCTGCCAAAAACGCCCCTCCGGGGTCTCTCTCCCCCACTTTGCCCGGCCTTTGTGCCGGCGCCGGGGGCCCAGCGGTGCGGGGCGCGGCCGCGGCCGGGGCCGGTGCGGGAGCCGGGCTGGTTGCTCGCCCCGCGTCCGCATCTCCTCCTCCCCCGTCCCACGCTGCCCACGGGTGGGTTGGGGGGGTGCGGTGTGTGGGGGGTGTTTCGCGGGGAGGGGCGGCGGCGAGCGCGGAGCAGAGGGGCGGGGGAGGGGGCTCGTTCTGGGCCCTTCGGAAATGGGAGGTGGCTAAGGCGGGCAGCGGTGGGAGCGATGGGAGGGCGGCGGGGCGCAGGCGGAGGCGCCTGAGCGCGGCGGGAGAGGGGGCGACAGAGCCGCGGGGCGGGGGGGCCCCGCTCCCCGCCGCACCCCCCCCTCCCGGAGCCGCTGTCCCTGCCACCGACCGGTTATTCCGGAGCCGCGAGAGGAAACGAGGGAGCGCGGAAAAGGAGGAGGGAGGAAAGGGGGAAAAAAAAAAAAAAGAAGGGGGGGGCAGCGTTTAAATCCCTGCCCCCCGCTCCTCGCCGCCTCCATTCCTCCCTTCATTCGACCTCCCCTCAGGAGCCGCCGGTGAGTCCCTCGCCCGCTCCCAGCCGCTCCCGCCCCGCTTGTCATTGTCGCCCACTCGCTGCATTCTTTCGCGGGTGGATTTTAGCCCTCCGGTCCGTCTGTCGGGATGGGGAGCGAGGCGGCGCGGGGGGGGAAACACCAAAGTTGGGGGGGGCAGGAGGGGCGAGAGTGCGATTAACCCCCGCGGCGCTGGAGAAGGGTCCCCATCGGTCCCTGCCCCGGCGTGGATGCAGCGAGGGGCCGGGAAAGAGCCGGGACAGCGCCGCGGGGCACGGGGGCTCGGCGGGGCGGGGGTCCCGGCCGCGGCTGGGGGCGCTCCGACATCTCCGGGGGGCGCTGCCCGCCCGGGGCTCGCCTGCGCTGGACGGCGGCGCGGCGCTTTCCCTCCGGAACGGGGGGCGGGGGTCGCGCGGGGGCTCCGCGCCCGCCGCGGGGGTCCCGGGGTGGGGACACCCCCCGCCGCGCGCCCGGCGTGACGTCAGCGCCCGCGGAGCCCCCCTTCCCTGCGGCGGGAAGTTCGGCGGGGGCAGGGGCGCGCGGGGCCGGGGGGGCCGCGGGCGGGCGGGAGTTGCGAGTTTGCGGCCCGGCGCCGTGCGGGGAGGAAGGCGGCACAATGCTGGAGGGGAACCGGCTCCCGCCCTGCCTGCCCGCCCGCCTGCCTGCCTGCCTTCGGGGGGAGGGCCTCGTATTGTCCCCGCTTCCCCAGGTGCGGCCGGGGAGCGGGCAGGAGGACCTGGGAATAACGTTTCCATCGGGGCACCGAGAAGAGTATCGGCTCCCCCGCCGTGGCTGCAGCGGGCACGGGTGGGATTCTCCCCCTCCCGCTGCCGCCTCCTCTGACACGCCAGGGTGCCGCTTGGGGACCGGCGCGCTGGCGAGACCCCGTACGGCTGGGTGGCATCAGGGTGGCGGCTGCGCTCCCGTTGAACCGGCCGAGATCCCTCGGTGTGTCCGGCTGGTTGTCCATTTGCTGTTCAGGATTTTTGAAGAAGTGGCATCTGGCTTCCCCACACTGCCCTTCTGGCTATGCCATGGAGCCGGTGGCGGTTCTGCCCTGCCGGCTGGTGCTGGCCTGTGGCCGGCTCGGCTGCTGTTGCCCAGCGAATTGCCGGCTGTATTTTGCCGAGTGGCCGCTGTGCTGTTGAAGTGGCAGCCATTTGGTCACCGTGGCATTACTTTGCACGCTGCCTTTGCTTGCCGTGGAGTTCTGCCTTGATAGCTATTGTACGTTCCCGAAGTTGCTTTCCAGATAGGCAGTGTCTTTCCCTGCCTTTGCCTCAGTGCCGTGCCTGTCTTGAGTTCCGCAGCCGGTTACTCATTTGCCGGGATGGCTACTGTAAGAATTTGTGTGGCTTTTGTCTGCAGGGTCTGTTTTTTGCAGGGCTGTGTCTTGAGGAGCAGCATGTCCTTACCGAGCTCGGCGCCCAAATCTGTTGTCATTATCTCTGGTTGTACTGGGTGGATTGCATGGGAGCCACTATGCTTTCCAGCCTTAAAAAAAGTGAGGAGAAAGTAGTGGGCCATTATCCTAAGGTGTGTACCAAGAGAGCAGAGGAGGAGTTGGAAATGCCATTCGTTTTGTGTCCAGTTGAGTGCTGGAGCATGGTTACCACCCTTCAGGTGTGTGCTGCCTAAAGCTGCAGAGTGCAGCCTTGAGTTCCCACTAGAGAATCCCACAGCTGTCTGAGTTGAAAGCTGGACTCCCTTTTCTTCTGAGCCCGAGGGTGTTGTGCATCACTGCTGTGCTGCACACACATTCCTGAGGGGCTGGCGCTCCACGGTCATTACCCATGGATGGGGCACTTGTAAATGTGAATGATCAAATTGTTCATTTGGAATGGTTTTCGTTCTTTTTTGCCCTGTTTCTCGGCCAAGTTGTTAATGTTATTTTGTGTTACTTTGTGTCTGTTATTGGTGATGGCACAACCAATCATTTGTGTATTTCCCCAACTTCTTAGGAATGACCTGATCTTTCAAACCAGACTTTTCCAGTTACGATTCATGATGGAGCTTTTCAAGCATGGCCAAGGAGTGAACTTGTAGTACCATGGTTCTTGTTGGAAATTATAAAAACCCTCCAAACATTTGAAAATTAAATGTGCAGTGAATCCTAATGAACAAGATTAACAGGTTTAACCTGCTGCAGTGACCTGCCTTTACCTCTCTTCATAAGCATTTACCTCCTCCCCTGGGTTTTGTACCCCTTGGATACCTCTGAATGGTTCTTGCATTCTCATCTTTAGGTTTGCCTGAACAAGGAATTACGATGCCATTTCTTTTGGGTGTGCTTGTATTCCAAAATGATAATGGTCATGCAAGGAACTATGATTCTATAGCATGGTGAGATTGCTGTACTTAAAGCAACCTGATCTGTATTGTTCTTCAAGAGGAGGAGGAGCATCTAGTCCAGCTGGACTAGATGATCATTGTAGGTCCCTTCCAACTGAAATATTCCATCCCTGTTTTATTTGTGGGTGAAATGCATCAGGCAGGTTTTTCTCTTCCCAGAGTTCAGCCCCTGTCACTCCTTGTACACCTTCCCAGTTTGTCCTGGAGCTCTCTCATGTTCATCAGTGTTTTTCTTGGGGATGGAGGTGGAGTTGAGAGGAGCAGTCTGTGTGGAATACAGAGCTGTATAGCGAAGGTTTATTTATTTACCAGATCTGGGGTGTAATATGTTTGCAAATGCAGTCTCTGGAATTGGTCTGTGCACATGTTCAGCTGTGCCCCTCCTTAAATACCTACCTGAATGTTTATCCATCTTCTATTATTCCTCCTTGTGTAATGCCTTATTGTCTGAGAACCTGGTTTTCTCTTCTGTCAGACTTTATCTTACTGACTTCATTTCTTTCTCCCATTCTCTTTTGGACAAATAAACTATTTTCTTGCCTTCATGGGATTTTCTGGTCTCATTCTTCCTCCATTAGGAGATGCTTTTGAAGTATTAAATGTATTTCTTGCTTTTATCACTTCATCTCTTCCATCTGTACTTCTTGAAGACTGTGTCTAGTGAAGTACAAAATAGCAATGCTTTACAAACTTCTTAAAGGCTGAAGGAGAAGGCAGCACAAGTTCTGACTGTTCAACAGTGGAGGCATCTCTGAAAAAGTCATGCTCTTAACCAAGTGAGCACACCTAGGATAGGTATTCTCTGCAGAATTAAACCCTGTGATCCCTGCTGGAGTCTGGTCACAGCGGATGGTTTAACGTGAACATGAGATGCTCCTTCTCCATACCTTCCCCAACCTGCTTGAGGCTGCAGCAGTGCCCAAGGCATGTACTGCCAGGCTGGCCAGGTACATGTCCCACTGCTCTTTGTCACATGTAGATGAGCACTGGAGAATCTTTCTATCCTTCCAGTGATGTGTTGGGCAGTTGTGGGCCCACAGCCCATGTCCTCAGTAAGATGTGTTTGGAGAACAATGGAAGAGAAGGGGATGTTTCCAGTTCAAGTGGCTTGAGCTTCACCTCTCTGCCTTAGTCTGGTTGGTTGTTTGGGCTTCGAATGTGTGGGGATAAGGATTTGGCCGTGTTTTAACAGAAGTCAGGAAGCGATCCCTTCAGAAGCATTGCCTTGTTTCCAGCTCTGATAATCCTCCTGCAGAAGTTTCTGACCGTCTGTTTTCTGTGTGTGTTGTGGCAGCAAACACTGATTTGTTGTTGTCTCCTCCTGTAAAAATATCAATGTTTGATTGATTGTTGTGGCAGTATTTTCACCTACAAACCAAAGGCTAACTGCAATATCTTCTCCAAGCAATTTCAGCCAATGATGGTCTGTCTGGGCTTTGCTGAAGAAGGGGGAGCTGGTTGCTCTCAATCTTACTTCATGTCTCTTGCCCTGGTGACATTCTTCATCACAGATAGTTTAGCTGGAAAATTTTAGTCTTGTACTTCCCTGCTGTACAATGCACTTGGTGATAGCCTGTTTCTTCCACAAGGTCTCTCTGCACTATAGATCACTTAAGTGAAGGTTGCATTTGAGCAACTTTCATCTGTTTGGACGGCGAATTGGATTTACTGTGTGCGTATATATATATTTATATGTGTGTGTATATCACAATATATATGATAGTTGGTATAATATAATATGTCCTATATAAAATATAATGTTATATAGTTATTAAATTTTATATTGATAGATAGAGTGCATTGGATATAAAGTGTATCTATAGCACAGTATTTTGGATATACTGCTAGTTTTTTTCTTCCAGGCAGTGCAACAGATGAAGTGATTTACCTCAGAATTATTCAGAGTTTGCCAGACACATAAAGAGGGCCCACCCTCCATGAAGAATGGTTTATCCAGTCATGGTTATCCATTAGGCTTTCCTCATACATTGCTAGACCATTGCTTTCAAAGTCCCTTTTCACCCAGAGCTAGACTGCCTCACCTTTTGGCCAACTTCTATGACTACTAATGAGTTTAATATTGAAAAACCTGTTGTGATCAACTGGCTGGTCTGTGCAGAAAATAGTAAAGAGTATTTATTTTGCAATAAAATAAAAGAAAACCCTTAAAAGATTTTCAGTGATACGCTAGATTCCTCTGCAAGTTTTTTGAGTGATTGATTTATCCTGCTTTTCAAATTTTGTACTATTCCTGTGTTGGATTTGTCTAGCTTTAGCTGGATCCATTGGATGTGGGGATCTTTGTTGTGTAGGTTAAAGAGCTGTCAGAAATCTTCTCCCTTTGTATTGCTCATAGGCCATCTTCAAGTCTCCTTTCAACATTTTCTCAGGTAAGCTATATATATTCAGCTTAAGGCTATAAGGGAGAGGAGTTTTATCAGATTTCTCAATTTGTCAGCATCCTTTCTGGAGTACACAGGTAAAAATGGCATGTACTATTCCCATAATTGCCCCACCAATCGTATGTATAGTCAGGTAAAAATCACCTCTCTTTTCCTGCTCCTGAAGAATACTTTTTTCTCTGTGCACTAGTGGATTTCACTCATTCAGGAAAAGCCTTCTTAGAAGTCTTCTGCTGAGAACTCATGTTCCAGCCACTAATTACAAGGTCTTTTCTGATCTTCTGTGTATCCTTGGATTTTCATCCTTGAAAGCATTCCACATTCTTCTGTTCTTGATGTAAAAATCTTGCATAGTTAAGACGCTTGTCTGTCTGCGCAACCCCGTTGCAGCAGTAACACCAACTGGTCTGTGGCAGAGTGTGCAGGCCATCATTTACCATCCCACCTGCCTCACCTGCACACTTTATTCAGGTTTCTGAAGACTTTGTTCAGTCGGTGTCTTCACCAGCTACCAGTGATATTCCACATTTGGCTGCCGTTGCCTCTCACTGGTGGGGCCTTCCTTTGTGACAATGGATCCATGCGTGACATCTTTTTACTGAGACAGGTCATGCTTATGCCATACCTGTGCCCCAGGCTTTATCCCACAGGTTGGCACATGCTCCTTTACAGAGATTACCCAAGGCATTAAAAATATCTCAGGCAGTGGTTTCATTTGCTCTGGTGCCTTTTCTCCTGACGGTGCAGTCTGAGCCTGGTTTGGGCTCAGTCTTGGGGCTCTTGAGTGAGTGCCTACTTGAGAAGCAGAGGGCCGTGTCTGTGGTTGGTAAGGCAGATTATATGTATCTATAGATGGTAGCACTTCAGCATAGATTGCCTGCTTTGAATTCTCTTGGGATCGGGGAGAATTTTGAATACTTGTGACTTCTAATCCTTCATTGTGTCATGACCAGGAAGACCTTGATTTAGCCATACACGTCTGTTTTCTGATTTCATAAAATCACAAGGACTAAAATCACCATGAACTTGGTGAAGTATGTAAGACAAAAGCTCTCCATCCTCCCAAGGGTGGTTCAGCACTGGTACAGGCTTCCAGGGAGGCTGCAGATGCTCAGTCCTCTGAGGTGCTTGTGATAACCTCATCTAGCTTTGCACTTTGCTGTGAACAGGGCATTTGAGTGGAGACCTCCAGCAATCTCTTCCAAGGCAAATCTTCCTGGACACACCTTTGGGTTTTCATTCCTTCAGCCCCAGGGGTGAGGGTAGATCGTCCCACATGGCCAGTCCTGTAGACCAAGGAAAAGCTGTGTGATCCCAAGCCCAGGAGTGACTTAAAGTTTGCCAGTATCTCAGGTCCGCTGTACGATTGTTCCTGTGCCCATCTCCCTGGCCGCAGTTCACTCTTTTCGTTCTGGGTGTATCTGTCCATCTTCATCCCGTTCAGATGCTTGCCCTTGGCACACATGGCTCTCGTGTTGTCTTTGCTGTCAGTCATGAATCCCTAGAAACAGAGGGTCAATGGCTGCAAAGTCATAGAATCATTTAGTTTGGGAAAGATCTCCAAGATCATTGAGTCCAACCATTAATATAATATTGTCATTTTTCTAATCTAATCTAATCTAATCTAATCCTGTCCCATTTTCCTCTGATACTCCTACAGCATCCAGCTGTTTTCAGTGGAGGACCTGCCGTAGCCAGATGTGGTTTCTAGCTATCCAGAAAGTGCCAGTGATTCTCTCTTGAATGAAACTCTCCAGTCTCCCATCAAACACACAAAACCTTCTAGCAGCCATGGTGTCTTTTGAATGGAAATTCTGCAGCCGCCTGTTGCAAGAACTATTCTTTCTTTTTAGTTGGTTTTGAACATGTTTCTGTGTAGAGTTGTTTGATGGTCATCAGTTTTTGTACTGGAAAAGGCAGGGAAAAATTATTTCCTACCCAACCTCTATTTTCCATATGTGGTTTTACAGTCCCCAACCACATCCTCACTTCAATAATGTTTTCTCTGGACAGAGATGTCGAACCCACTCAGTTGTGCCTCTTCATTGCCCCTTCTAGTTCCTATGGAAGAAGCAGAATTGCACACACATTTCAAGATATGGGAAAGCCATAGCTTTGTGTGGGGGCATAATGACATTCTGATCAGGAAATTCTAGCATGCAGTGTACTTTCTGGGTGGCTGCTGTATGCCAAGGCTCCATTTTCATGGATGTGCCTCTTTTATCCAAAGGGTATCACTCTTGAGTTGCACTGGTCAGCTCAGAGTCTGTATGTCCCTTCCAGTTAGCATCCTCCTTTGAGTCTCTGGGCAACCATCCTGTGATGTCTCTGAGTAATTTACTTTGCATTCTTAGCAAAGGGAAATCTGTGTATCCAAAGAGGGGTGTGAGGTATTACAGTAGACCCTTGGCCCCTAACAGCTCCACAGGTAAGGTGTGCTCAGGTGTTGCAAATATAGAAGATGCTGCACCTCATAAAACAGCGAGTATGGGGAGTGTGATGTGTCCTTCCTCTGGATCATGCACCCATAGGCCTCCATCCCATCACAGAGGGTAGAGCCCAGTGTGTTTTGTTTTGTGATCCACCACTGGGCTCTGCCAGCCTGTATCTGTGAGAGATCTGGAAGCCCTCCTCTGGGGAGATAGAATGATTCTTCTGGGATTTTTAAGTAAATCTGTTACATACTTAACAGTCATTTTACTGTGCCCTCATGAATTGTTTTATGATTAACATAACCTTCTTTAGTACACCTAACCTTCATTTAGTGAATCAAACTTTATTTCAGTTGCTTTTGCAAAAATTAATATCTTCTTCTATGCTGTAAATTAAGCTATTGTTAAATGCATGAATGTTTGTATTATTTATTACCTTGCTTTAGCTCTTAACTGTTTTTCTTTCACTCTGCTCATCAGATTTTTTTTTTCTCAGATACATTTTTATTTGAATGGAGGTTCCAGAATTAGAGCTTTCATACTCAAAATAACATTCTTGCTCCTCATGGTTGTGCAAAATTAAGAAAACAAAACATTAATATAGGCTTAATAAAATGTAAACTGGCTTTATCTCCTAAGACTGCCAGCGCTCTGCACATTTATTTTTAGTATTCTTAATTGGCACCCTTTCCTGAAGCGTGAGCATTTTAATTTTTATTTATTATTTTACTGCAGAGAAGGAGCACCTAGGTAGCCTGACAAGTGAATTTGTCAACACATACAAGAAAAGGATTGAAGCTGTTGCCTCAGGATGAGTGTCTTTTTTGCATGGGAGGTGTTATTTTAGAATCATTTTAGGATATTTTATACAATGATAGGCTGGTGTGGGTTGAAAGGGGCCTTAAACATCATCCAGTTCCAACCCCCCTGCCATGGGCAGGGACACGTTCCACTAGACCAGGTTGCTCCTGGTCCCATGCAACCTGGCCTTGAACACTCCCAGGTTTGTGGCATCCACAGCTTCTCTGGGCAACCTGCTCCTGTGTCTCATTACCTTCATAGTAAAGAATTTCTTCTTTACATCCAGTTTAGACCTGCCCTCATTCAGTTTAAAACCATTGCCCCTTGTCCTGTCACTGCAGGCCCTGGTAAAAACTGTCTCTCCACCTTTATTATAAGCCACCTTTACATACTTAGAATCACAGAATCATTAAGGTTGGAAAAGGCTTCCAAGATCATCGAGTCCAATCGTTGACCAAACATCACCTTGTCAACTAAACCATAGCACTGAGTGCCATGTCCAGTCGTTTCTTGAACACTTCCCGGGATGGTGATTCCACTGTTTCCCCGGGCAGCCCATTCCAAGGCTAACCACCCTTTCAGTGAAGAAATTCTTCCTGATGTCCATCCTGAACCTCCCCTGGCACAGCTTCAGGCCGTTTCCTCCCATGCCGTTACTTGTTGCCTGGGAGAAGAGGCTTTCAGGGAATTGTAGAGAGTGATAAAGTTCCCCCTGAACCTCCTTTTCTCCAGGTTAAACAACCTCAGCTCCCTCAGCTTCTCTTCATAGGACCTGTGCTCCAGACCCTTCACCAGCTCTGTTGCCCTTCTCTGGACTCGCTCCAGCACCTCAATGTCCTTCTTGAATTGAGGGGCCCGGAACTGGACACAGCACTCAAGGTGTGGCCTCAGCAGTGCCACATACCGGGGACAATCACTGCCCTGGTCCTGCTGGCCACACTATTGCAGATCCAACATCCAGAGCCTTTCCCACATCCACTAGGTAGGTCAGCTGGTCATAAAAGATCAGGTTGGTCCAGCAGGACCTGCCTTTTATGAACCCATCCTGGCTGAGACTAATCTCCTGGTTGTCCTGTGCATGCCATGTGATCACACTCAGGATAATCTGTTTTATAACCTTTTTGGGCACTGAGGTCCAGCTGACAGGCCTGTGGTTCCCTGGATCTTCCTTTGGACCTTTCTTGTGGATGGCCATCACACTGTCTAACCTCCAGTCACCTGGGACCTTTCTGGTTAACCAGGGCTGATTATAAATCATACAGAGTGGCTTGGTGAGCTTTTCCACCAGCTCCCTCAGTACCCTGAGCTTAAAAGCTACCAGGTCTTTCCGGAGCCTTCTCTTCTCCAGGCTGAACAACCACAGCTCTCTCAGCCCGTCTTTGTAGGAGAGGTGCTTCATCCCTTTGATCATCTTCATGGCCTCTTCTGGATTCCCTCCAACAGGTCCATGTCCTTCCTGTGCTGGGACCCCAGAGCTGGATGCAGAACTCCAGGTGGGGTCTTGCCAGAGCGGAGCAAAGGGGCAGAATCCCCTCTCTCGTCCTGCTGCCAACGCTGCTTTTGATGCAGCCCAGGACATGTGTGGCTTCCTGGGCTGCAAGTGCACATTGTTAGCTCTACGTGCAGTTTTTTGTCTGCCTGTATCCCCAAGATTTTTGCCACGGGGCTGCTCTCAGCCTCTTCATTCCCCAGCCTGCTGATTGCCTTGACCCATGTGCAGGACCTGTACTTCACCTTGTTGAATTTCACACATCTCACACGGTTCCACTCCTCAATCCTGGCTGGGTCCCTCTAGATGGCATCCCTTCCCTCCAGCCTGTCAACCACTTGACTTGGTGTCATCTGCAAACTTGCAGAGGGTGCACTCAATCCCAGCATCTGTGTCATTGATGAAGATATTAAATAGTATTGGTCCCAGATCCTCGGGGGACACCACTGGTTCAAGGTTTCCACTTTGACATCGAACTGTTGACTGTAACTTATTGGGATGGGACCATCCATCCAGTTATCAAATATCATGGAGACTGGTTTGGCCACTGTGTCAGCCAACTCCCTCAAGACCCTGGGATGCATCTCATTGGGTTCCATGGACTTGTGCATGTTCAGTTTCCTCAGGTGGCCTCAAACCTGACCTCTTACGATGGGCCCGTGAATCTTATATACATAGATAGATCTAAATAGAGTCCATTCATCTTGTATATTAGAAGTGTGTGTAATTTGCCTTCTGGCACAGAGTGAAGTTTCTGAAAGCATATATTTACATTTATTGTTAAAATTTAACACATCTCATAGTGACCCATTCTGTGCCATATTTTGAAGATGGAAGAATTCAGTGAAAATCCAGTACACTGCCAATATGAAATCAATGTCTTTATAGAAAATAACAAAAACTGACAACTGTCACTGCTTTCGTACTGGATTTATATTTTGACCTCTGAGCAGTAGTCACAGTTTTCACTTGTGTTGCAGGTGTTTTGGCTGAGTTTGCCACATAACACTGCTGCCAAACCTCCCTGGCCAGGCAGGTCTCAGCCCTTCCCAGCCATGTCCTATGGCTGCTGGTGGTTGGATGTGCCTGTTTCAAGCCCTGTGGAGGGGTCTGCAGAGGACTGGGAGGTGTGTGCTCTGATTCTGGGGTCTCTGTGTGCAGTGACCTGAATGGGAGTGACCTGAAGGAGTCTTATTCCTTGATTAATTCACTTTCCAGCCTGAGTTCACAGCCCCTACATCCATCCAGTGTTGTAGTTATTTTGTAGGAGACAGAAAAATGCCTTTGTTTGAAAACTACCTTTTGTTTGTATACCTTCATATATTTATTCTTAACAAGATTTACTGAATAAAGAAGATTTGCCAGTCATTGCAATATTCGCACCCAGGATAATATTAGCCACAAATGTTTGCCATCTTGGTATTCAACAATTTTGGCATCCTAATCCCTTTGCTCACAGAGTTATTTTCCCTTTTATAGTAATGCCACACTCCAGGTATGTATCAAAAGACTGTAACATGCAACGTGAACCCTGACCTGATTGTTCATTGCTGTCCAACACTGAACACAGTGCTCTTCCCCTTCCTTCCCTCCCTTTCTCCACCATGCCCTATAGTAAAATGCCAGGGTTCAAGCACGAAATCAGGTAATTAGTCATTGGGAAATGCTGTACTTCAGGTTGTCTGATTGCAGTATTTGGGACAAAACTTAATGTTTTCAAGATCCTACACAGTTGTTAAAACCGATTATATTTCTGAAATGTATATTTCATTTTACAAAATGAGGGAGATTGAGACAGGAATTAAAAATGTTTGGGGCCATCATTCACTGGACAATGAATGTGTGTGTGTGTGTGTGTGATTTATATATATATATATATATATATATATATATATACACTGCTCTGGTCGGCACTCCCTTCTGAGTGATCTTTACCCATCGAGAGGGATCCATCACTTACCATTCCAGCTTATTTCCAGGACACTTTTCAGCATCTGCAATGTATTAGAAAGCAGCTGTGTTCATTTTGCCACCCCGGTTCCCTCCCTCCAGTGCTAATCCATCCCTTTGTAGAAGTGGGAAGAGAAAAAACAGGATGGGAACACAGAGCTATTGAATTGCAGAGAACCAGACTCAGTTTAACTCTCACATCGGAGTTCTGAGTCCCTGTCTTTGCATACCAAATGCCTTGGATTTCTAGCAGGATTTTGGATGTGATTCCTACATTTCAGAAAATGACTTAAAGAGTAGTTACTGTGTACTTTAAATAGTTCCCAGCTGAAGAAAACAAGAGGTTTGCACTTCAGAACATCTGTACATAGGCTAAAGCAGGCATTCCACTGACTCCTTACTCCAAACTTACATGGACTAGCATCTAGAGGAAGATGGCTTTGTGTATAGTAAACAAAACAAACAGGGGATAATGTCAGCTCTTTTTCTTAAATGATACAGATTCTGGGAGCCTTCAGCTCTCCCTCCTCCTGGCCCTGGCCCCAGGGAGGGCTAGCTGGACCTTTACTGGCATTTGACCTTCTCAAGCAGACTGGAGCCCTGGACTTGGGCTGCCCATCCCAGGGCTTGCTGTGCCTTTGAGCACCAGCTGAAGTGTCAAAACTCTCTGTGGATTTGGCAGCATCTCCCAGTCTTCCCAGTCTCAGTGGACATGGGCTCCCTGCTGCTGGACACGTGCTGGGTGCACCCGTGCATGCAGCCCCAGTGAGCGCAGCGCTTTGGGCCTGTGACCCATTTGTCATTTACAGTTCTGGTCAAGCCGCCAAGCACCATCCCAGAAACTTGGTCCCCATTTCCTCTGCTTGTGTCGCCATCTAGGAAAGTTTATTTCCTCAAACCCACAGCCTAATGTTTAAATGCCATCCCGAGCCAAGGACAAACATTCAGCCTGCTTTCTAAGAGAGGTAAAACCTGAGTGCTTCTCATTTGAGATGGACTTGTTTCTAGTTTAGTTACCTGGGAGAATTGCTCCACATGACAGCCTGGGAAGGAGAGAACCTATCAATGTCATTCAGTAGAAGACGAGCTGGACCTCAGAAGCTTCTGGCTGCCGGTGCAGGACAGTCCAGGCTTTGGCAAGGAGAATTGCTTGGAGCTGGGGAGGAGGAGGAACAGGATCCATTTTGAATGCCATGTGGGGAATGCCTGTTGAGTGTGTGTTGCTCGCAGGAGACTTCACCAGGGCTTACAGGAGAATATGGAGGGGTTTGGGCAATAAGCCAAGCCAAGCTGGGTTGTATGAAACACAAACAGAAAATAGCAATTCGCAATGCCTCATAACTCAGTTGAACCTGTAAAGGGCTTCACAGGGCCAGGGAAAGGTTAACTCTTCCACAGCAGCCCTGTCACGTCTCACCTCCTAACCAAAACCACAGAGCCCTAAGAACCCTTCAGAGACATTTGCAGGGATCTTCAGTGATAGGAAGGGCTAGGTGTAACTTGCTAATTGTCAAGGCTCACATTCCAAGCTTTTATTTCACAGATGTTAAAATTAGAGGGCGGGTTTGTGATCCTCTCGTCTGGCCATAACAGTTGCTATACTGAGCATAATAATGTGTGCGTCAATTCTCTTACGTATTTTAGTAAAGTCTTCACTGTCTAAGTGACAGAAACTTCTGCCTCAGTCAGTGGTTGATTATGTTCTCTTGAAATACCGCTATTTCTTTCTGGCTTTGTTTGTTACTGCATATTCAGTAGCTGGAATAAGTACCGAGTGGGTATCCCTTTCAAAAAGGGAAGTTTCAGTCTGTGGTTGGCTGCATGTTATTTCCCTGAGTGACTTCTCTGGGAAAAAGATGGTAATTGTCATTACAGGGTTTCTGGAAAGCTGAAGCTGCGTTATCACTCTGGCTTCTTTGGTGTGGGAGGCGTGGGTGGTATCCCTGTGGAATGCAGGGAGCAGTGACATTGGTAGCGTGCTGTTGCTGCTGCTGCTGTGCCTTCAGAGCTGAGCTCATACTTGCAGGCTGCCACCATGGCGTGAGTCAAAGTTGAGTTAAATTTGGATCACCTTACTTATTACAATTTTTGTTTCACATAAGAAATGTTGATTCTGAATGCTTATCTAGAATAGCATCAGTGTAACTGGCTGAATTAGCAGCCAAAGGCCAAAGTGTCACAGAAATATGAGGCTGTAAAACAAGTCAGCAGGTGGGGATTGGGAGTGGGCTCTGCTTCCATTAGGTCAGTTATAAACCATCGTCAGCTATTTTTCTATTAAAGAAGAGGTCTCAGTTAATGAATTGATGTGTGTGGGAATTAATGCTGGATGAGTTCCCCTGGGGCTTTTGTGATGAGGGTCAAATAAAATATTAATGGAATTAAAACAAACAATCCCCTGCTCTTCCTAAGTACCTTCTGGATGGGTTTCTCTGAGCATTGGTCAGGGAAGATGTGGAGCCCCAGGAGAGACGGGCTGGTGTCATTATTCCCATTTCATGGTCAGGGAGATGAAGGCAGTGGAAAGCAGTGACCCTGGGGCCACACAGTCCAGCAGTAGGGCTGCACAGGAGGTCTGAGAGTTCTCCTGTTGGGTGCTTTTGCTCTGACCCCTGTTTTCAGCTCTGTTCTCAGAGAAATGGAAGTCATCCAGATTGCTCCTGCACTGCTTGGCTGGAAGCTGATCTTTCCAGGTCTGGGATGGTCTTCAGGAGTCCCGAATGCATAGGCTTCTTATTCACAAAATTTCTCTGTGCTTCCAGATGAGAGGATAAAACCCAGTAGATGGGGCTTGTTTCTCCTGGTTGTCTGTTCCACAGGACACATTCCCTTGTCTTTGAGATTGTCCATTCCAGAGTCCGTGTATAGCAACTCAAATGACAGGCTTGGGAAGGATAGTCTTTTTGGTTACATGTGTGCAGTGCAGAGCAGTGCAAAAGATGTTTAACTTGCTGGATTCAAGCAAGCTAACTTCAGGAGCAGCATCCCTGAAGTTCCCAGGCTAACACAGTCATCGTACTTTCATACTCCAGAGTAGGAACTGTGTGATACAACAGGGTGTTAAATATCTACAGTAAAATGCTTTTGGACATGGCACAAAGCTGTAAATTGTTCCAGAGGGGTCTCAGAAATCTTCCCGCTGCTGCAAAGTGTAAGGATGTACTCTGCATCCCTGGACATGACTCGGTCTGGTACACTGAGAAACATCCAGTGTGCTGAGGAGAAGGAGACCCTGGCAGCCTCTCCAGGCTAAACAGGGCTGATGATGTTTGTGTCGTGCAAAAGCAAAGCTTAATGTGTTTTCTCGCACCTATTTGTGTTCCTTGGGCATGGAACAGCCCGAGCAAGACTTGTCACATTTCCTGCATAACACGGTGGTGCATGAGTGCACGTTCATGTGCTCTGGAGAGGGCAGGGCTGTTCAGTGCCCTTCAGCAAAGGCCACTGGGGCTCATGACATGGGGCTAGCGAGTGACAGCATATGGCCAGGTAGGGGTAGCGTAACCTTGTACACTGACAACAAGTGCGAAGAGGAACTAACAAAGTCAGAAAAATTGTCATTGGGAACATTTTAAAGCACTTCCCTGTTATTTTTTCCCAAGGAAATGAAAATACTAAAATTATTCCAGAAGACAGTTAACATCCTGATAACCATTCCTCCTTGTGCCCTCCAAAGCAGCATTATTGGGCCCCAAATCATAGAATTGGATAATCATAGAATGGTTTGGATTGGAAGGAACCTTAAAAGATCATTTACTTCCAACACCCCTGCCATGGACAGGGACATCTTCTGCAAGGCCAGCTTATTCAAAACCCCATCCAGCCTGGCCTTGAACACTGCCAGGGTTGGGGTATCCACAGCTTCTCTGGGCAACCTGTTCCAGAGCCTCATCACTCTCACAGTAAAGCGTTTCTTCCTAATATCTAATCTACATCTGCCCCCTTTCAAGTCTGAAGCCATTAAAAATGAATACCTCTCATCACGCACATATCACTCCTAGAAGTTGGTAATCAGATATGGCAGTGGGCAAATCTTTTCCCACACTGATGGGAGAGTTTATTGCATTCTTGGTAGACATCCTTGAGCCTCTAAATAAGGAAACAATAATAATTTTGTCATATTTCCATAGCAAACCACGAAAGGATGTTCTGTTGTCCACTCAGTCTTTCTCCCCCCTCATCTGCTTGTCTGCCTTTCAGGATTCAGTGGGATCTTATTGTGTGGCTGGCGTAAGCCGCCCTTCCAGAAGAACTGCCCATCTCCGTTTCCTCAGAAACAGCCGGAGGGGGTTGCGGAGTCATAAAAATTTATGTTTTCATCAAACCGGGCCAAGGAGAATGGGGGTCCCACACCCAAAAGAATGAAGACACGACAGAACAAGGACTCAGTACGTGAGGTGGGAGAGGGGGGTGGGACACGAGAGCCAAACTGGAGCTGTGGGTTGGGACTGAGGCTCCCTGCAAAGCTAGTGGGAATGAGTTTGGCACAGTGGAGTGCAAGGGGTTCGGAGGCTTTGGGAGGGTGGGGACCGGGCAGGAGTGGTGGGAGAGGCAAAGCAGGACTGACACAGTGATCCCTCTCTCAGATGTCAATGCGGAGTGGACGGAAGAAAGAGACTCCGGGGCCTCGAGAGGAGCTCAGGTCACGGGGTCGAGCTTCCCCTGGCGGCGTCAGCACCTCCAGCAGTGATGGCAAGGCTGAGAAATCCCGACAAGCGACAAAGGTAGTATCAGCTGGAACATAAGTGTGGGGTGGCCAAGGACTGCCCAGACTGGGTGGGATCTGTTTGAGAATCCAGGGACACAGACCAGAAGAGATCCACCATGGAACCCGTGCTGGGTTAGCTCCCTGAAATGGGTAGAATCCCTGTGCTCTTGTCCTCACCATCTTGCACTTTCCTAAGAACTGGTGTCCAGTCTCACCAGACCCTTTTAGTGCTAATTTTTGCCATATCCTGGCTCCATGTTGCTCTGCTAGTGTCAACACAGGTGCCGTGGTGGCTGTGTCTCACCTGCTGCAGTCTGTGAAGGCCTGTCTGGTTGGGAGATCTCCCCGTGACCCTCTGCCTCCCTGTTCTCCTTGTGTCCTTGCAGAAAGGCCGTTTGGAGGAATCCTGCACCCCCAAGAGCAGCAAGCAGGGCCGAACAGAAGAGATCTCAGAGAGTGAAGGGGAGGACACCAATGCTCCCAAAAAAACCAAAACTGAGGTGAGTTCTCCCTGCTATGGCATGTTCCAAGTCCAGAGCAAAGGAGTCTCCAGTTCCCTACCTGTGCTACTCATGTCCGCCCAGCTTGAGGTTCCTGCTGCTTAGGAGCCCTGACACCTTGGGTTTTACACTGCAGCTCTTCCAACCTAAACATCATCTTCCTGGCTACAAAAATGCTGCCAGGATTGATGACTGAGCAGATGGAGGCTCTCTGTCTCTTTTGCCTTGTGTTCAGGGGGCTGCTGTGCTCTTGGAGCTGGGGACGTGCCCTGCCTTTCCCAGCCTAGAGGCAAGAGCCTGGCTCCGTGCACAGCCGAAGGCTGGGTCAGAATCAGTCTCTTCTGATCCCCCAGTGCAGTGTGAAATGGAGGTGCTTAAGTCATGGTGGGTTCCAGGTGGCAGTCATGCAAAACCTGCTCATGCACACACAGTCGTGGCAGGGCTTTTGCAAAACACTGACAGCACCAGGCTGGATTGGTGGTTGGAAGAAGACTCATCTCTTGTGCCTGTCTGTTCAGGGAACTGGCCTTAAAGGCCTGCAAACCTGGGAATACTTGCTCATGTTAAGAGGTCATTGTAATTAAACCACCTTGGTTGCACGTTTGTAATTTCTCCACATGGACAGTCTGTTCAGCTCAACAGTGATATTTTTTCAGCTTAGCCTCCCTTGCTAGAGTGGCACTTGTTAATTACCCTTACCCATGATGACTGCTTGATCACCAATGCGTATTGCCTGAGGCAACAGGTGGTGGGGAGGAGCAGGGATTGGGAAGCACAGGGGGAACTCCTGGAAGTAAGGAGTGGAACAGTGAGAGGAGTCTGGAGGGGAGCTGGTCTCCTTGACCAGGGAGAGCTCTGCAGGGGCAAGAAGAGTGATTCTGGGTCTGGGGCCTGTGCTGGGACCACTGTGGTGTGTGCTGCTCCATGCCACCGGTGATACCATGTTCTGGCCAACAGCCCATCACTGGTGTTGTATCTGTTCCCTCCCAACCTTGTGTGTAGCAGTTCCCTGCCCTCCCTCACTGCCTCTTTACACAAGGTACCCATTGTTATCTCCTTCCTGAACATGGAATGCTCATGAGAGACCTGAGAGCACTGGAAAGGAGGCAGGAGGACTGGTGTCATTTATACCTTGCCAGACAATGTCTTCTTTCCTCTGTGAGGTTTTCTAATGCTGGGGTGGGCAGAGAAAGGTCAGAAAACAAGTTCTCTGGGAACTTGAAGTGTGTCACGTGTGGTCTGGGAGGCCTCATAATGCCCCTTTCCTTCTCCTTCCTACTTCAGGAGTTGCCCTGTCCTCCATCCCCGTCTGATGTTGACAGCCTTGATGGCCACAGCTTCAATGATGAGATGAGCAGCGACCCACGGGACATTGACCAGGATAACAGGAGCACCTCGCCCAGTGTCTACAGCCCTGGGAGCGTGGAGAATGACTCCGACTCCTCTTCTGTGCTGTCCCAGGGGCCGTCTCACTCCTACCACCACCCCCCGCTCTTCCCCCAGAGCCCACCAGTAGCTGCCCCTCCCGACAGCCTGGCCCGCCCACCAGAACCCAGCTTTGGGCTCCCGGGCGAGGTGCACCCCCAAGGACCCCCCGCAGGAAGTTACCATTCCCAGCTGGAGGGCCAGGCCTCCCGCATTTTCCAGGCTCAAGCCCCACAGACACCTTCCTCCTCCTCTTCCTCTTCCTCCTCTGCTGTTGCTGCCCCTTCTGCTCCCCCTTCCTCCTCCTCGTCCTCTTCCTCCTCTTCGTCCTCCTCTTCCTCCCACACTCCCCTTTATCCTACGGCCAATGTGGTCCAGGTTGGGGCCAAAATTGCCAGTGGAGTGGGAGGGCTCCCAGCACCAGGGGCTCGTGAGCAGACCCTCAGCGCTAAGCACAATCCACCACCCACCACGCCAATCTCACTGGCGTCGGTAGGAGGAGGGCTTCCCCCCCAAAAGACGCCCCCAGCCAACCCTCCAGCTGCCCCCCCGGCCTCAGCCCCTTCCTTCCCCCACGTCTCCTCCAACCTGCCTCCCCCACCGGCCCTGCGCCCCCTCAACAACGCAGTGGCTGCTTCCAGCTCCCCAGGGATGGTGGGGCAGGCCCTGAGCGGCCACTTGCCCTCGCCCCACAGCATGGGGCAGGACAAGGCACCAGCCCTGGCCCCCTCCCGCTACCCCTACGCCCCACCACCGCTGCCGCCCTCCAGCTCCTCTGCCCAGTACCCCCAGCCCTCCCCGGGCCAGCCCCTGCCCAGCTACAGTGCTTCCTATGGGCACTCCTTTCCCCCGCCCAGCGGCCTCTCTGTCTCCAGCCAGCCCCCCAAGTACACCCAGCCCTCCCTGCCCTCTCAGCCCGTCTGGAGCCAGGGGCCACCCCCTTACAGCCGGCCCCTGGGCAATGCCGGCTCCCACCCCGCTGCCCCTTTCCCTGGCCAGTCCCCCCATCACCAGCAGCCACCCCAGCAGCACCACCACGGCCATGGGAGCAGCGGGGGTGTCTCCCCAGCAGCCGCAGCTCCTCCCCAGCCCCCCGGGGGCTACCCCCACGGCCTGGAGTCCAACAGCCATCACCCTTCCCATCCCACCTACGGCCTGCGCCTCTACCCTCCGCACAGCCAGGCTGCCTACAGCCAGGCTCCCTCCGCCACTGCGGCCGTCGCCCCCCTCTTCCTCCTCCTCCTCGTCCTCCTCCTCTTCCTCTTCCTCATCCTCCTCTGCTGCCTCTTCCCAGGGAAGCTACCCCAGCATGTGCACGCACCCACCGGGGCAGAGTCCTGCCACCTACACCTTCCCCCCGCCGCCACCCCCCTCCCCTGCCCATGGAGCCGGCCCTCCAGTCACCTCCGCTGCCACCACCCTCTCCACCGTCATTGCCACCATGGCCTCCCCCTCTGCAGCCCCCTACAAAACAGTCTCACCCCCGGTACCCCCGTCAGCTGTGGCCCCATATGGGAAGCGGGCGGCCTCCCCTGTCCCCACCTTCCAGCCCCCAGCCCCTTACAAGCCGGGCTCGCCCCCCACTTCCTCAGCTGCCCCTTTCCGTGCAGCCACCCCTCCTGGCTACCGGGTGGCCTCTTCCCCTGTGGCAGGGGGCTACAAAGCCCCCTCACCCGCCCCCTCTGGCCCACCTCCCTTGCCAGGGAGCATGGCTGCCCCTGCCCCCCCACCGCCCCCACTCCCCCTCAGCGCTGCTCAGATCAAGCAGGAGCCGTCGGAGGAGTACGAGCCCCCGGAGAGCCCTGTGCCACCTGCTCGCAGCCCCTCACCTCCCCCTAAGGTGGTGGATGTGCCGAGCCATGCCAGCCAGTCAGCCAGGTGAGGGGAGACTGGTTTGTCCACAGGATGGGGAGGGACATATGGGGCAGGGAAGAGGAAATCACCCCAAGTCTGAGGTGCAGCTATACCCTTTTGCCTTTTTCATGATGCTCTTCACATTCCTCATCCCCAGATTCAACAAACACTTGGACCGTGGCTTCAACTCCTGCTCCCGCACAGACCTGTATTTTGTGCCCCTTGATGGCTCCAAGCTGGCCAAGAAAAGGGCAGACTTGGTGGAGAAAGTGCGTCGAGAGGCTGAGCAGAAGGCCCGTGAAGAGAAGGAGCGTGAACGGGAACGGGAGCGGGAGAAGGAGCGGGAGCGGGAGAAGGAACGGGAGCTGGAGAGGAGTGTGGTAGGTCTGGGGGTCCCACTGCCGCAGCGCAGCCGGGGCGGATGCTCAAGGGCCCCCTCGGCCGCTCCCCGCTGGGACCCTGAAGCCGGTCTCTCTGCTCTTTTGCAGAAGATGGCCCAGGAGGGCCGTCCGGTCGAGTGCTCGTCCCTCGGGCCGGTTCCCCACCGCCCCTCCTTCGAGCAGGGCAGTGCTGTAGCGACTGTTCCCCCATACCTGGGCCCCGACACCCCGGCTCTGCGCACCCTTAGCGAATACGCCCGGCCCCACGTCATGTCCCCCAGCAACCGCAACCACCCTTTCTACGTGCCCCTGGGCGCCGTCGACCCGGGCCTGCTGGGGTACAATGTGCCAGCCATCTACAGCAGCGATCCGGCCACGCGGGAGCGGGAGCTGCGGGAGCGGGAGGCCCGCGAGCGAGACCTGAGGGACCGGGACCTGCGTGAACGTCTCAAGCCTGGCTTTGAAGTCAAACCAGCCGAGTTGGAGCAGCTCCATGCCGTGCCAGCTGCTGCCATGGATCCGTTCCCACGCCACGGCGGGCTGAGTCTGCAGACGGCCCCCGGCCTTCATCCTGCTTTTCCCTTCCACCCAGGGCTGGGCCACTTGGAGCGGGAGAGGCTGGCGCTGGCAGCTGGCCCAACCCTTCGTCCCGACATGTCCTACGCCGAGCGCTTGGCGGCTGAACGCCAGCACGCCGAGCGGGTGGCTGCTCTCAGCAATGACCCTCTGGCCCGGCTGCAGATGCTCAATGTGACGCCTCATCATCATCAGCATTCCCACATCCACTCCCACCTCCATCTCCACCAGCAGGATGCCATACATGCAGGTAAGGGCCGCATGGTGGTGGTGCCCTGCACAAAGCCCTGCTTTCTGTCCTACTGTGCCTTCCTTGTGCTCCCTCCCTCTGGCCCTGGGGAACCCTAAAAGCTTCCAAGACTAAACTTTGAAGCCATAGATCTTCAGCCAGAAGAGCCCAACATTGTGGGTGTTCTTCCTTGCCCTTGCTCCCATCCCACCAAAGGCACTGACACTGTTGATCAGTGGCGAGCAGAACTGTTTGCACTGTGTCCTTTTGTTCTGGATCTTTGGGGCTGCAGTACAAGTGCTGAAGTCCCACTGACTGCCTGGGTGGTGCTGCTGTGAACTGCATTTCTTAGGCTGGGGTCTGCAGAGGGAATGGGAGCCCTGCTAGAACAGTTTTGGCAGTATCCTTAGGACTAATGAAACGCTGGTTCTCAGGTTTGCTCCATTGGCTCTTGCTGCACATAGTGGGATGGGATGGGATGGGATGGGATGGGATGGGATGGGATGGGATGGGATGGGAAAGGAGGTGGGCTAGTTGTAAGGAACTGGAGCCTGCTGTTTTTCAGAATTGAATGGTGGTCCCTTCCATTTCCACAGCCTACAGGAAAGCAAAGCAAAAAGTTTAGGGATGAAAATCTCAGGGAAGCAAAGCCCAAGCTACAGTGCAACAGGAAAAAAGTGTTACACCTGCTCAGGTGCTGTGAGCAGTCAGTGGGGTCTGGTGTCAGTCACAGATGCTGGCTCTGAGCAGCTGCAACTGCTCAGAGATGACACCAGGCAAATGAATGTCCATTTTCCCTATGATCTGTGGCTGGGCACCTTACTCTGGCTGTGAGTCCAAACCACTAAAAAGAGAATCTGTCCTGGATGAGACCTGGAAAAGAAAGCACCCAATACAAGTATGCATGTGAATACTTGTCTGGCTGTCAGGGTGACAGATAGGTATGATACGGGGTGCAGACCGGATTGCAGAGCAGGTGCTTGCAGAACCCTACTGGACTTCTAAGGAGCTGTACTTTTAAGGGGCAGTATTTCTTCCTGACGAGTGTAGGGACAGAGCTCTGCCAGACTGGTTCACGTGAAGTTCGATGCTGGCAGAAAGAGTAACACTCAGAAGGAGATGACACTGTGGTGTTTAGCAGTGAAATCATTCCATCCCTAACACACTCTGACCCTCTCTCTCTGTATCTGTTTTGTGAGGCCTTGTGCCTGTCTCTGTGTTACCTGCTACAAAGCATGGGACAATTACCTTGTGATATCTTTTCTTCCCAGCCTCAGCCTCCGTTCACCCTCTAATCGACCCCCTCGCCTCGGGATCACACCTCACCCGGATACCATACCCAGCTGGAACCATCCCCAACCCTCTCCTGCCTCACCCTCTACATGAGAATGAAGTACTGCGCCACCAGCTCTTTGGTAAGGCCATTCACAGGGACTGCTGTTCTCCTCCAAAAAGCATCAGCAGAGTTCCGAGGGGCAGGGGCATCGTGAGGGGTCACAGGACCAAACTGAGGTCTGTTGAACAGAGCTCTGTCATGGTGTAGGACAGGCCCACGCTGTCAGGATGAGCAGGTCCTGCACGTGGGCTGGGGTGGGAATGGGAGTGCAGCAGGGTGTTGACTGAACTGTGGGGCCTTGGATAGAGCATTAACTTGTCTCTTCTCTGTGTCACCTTCGGCTGCAGCTGCACCCTACAGGGACCTGCCGGGCTCCCTCTCAGCGCCCATGTCGGCGGCACACCAGCTGCAGGCCATGCACGCGCAGTCGGCTGAGCTGCAGCGCCTGGCTCTGGAGCAGCAGCAGTGGCTCCACGCCCACCACCCTCTGCACGGCGTGCCGCTCCCCACGCAGGAGGACTACTACAGGTGCGTGGAGCTGCTCTCTCCTCACAGGAACACCTCCAGGCCCAGCCCTGGTGTGGGGCTGGCACAGGCAGTGGGAACAGGGAAGCATTGCCCCTGGAGCAGAGTGACTCTGCCCAAGCGCACAGTGAGAGCAGGGACGCTTTGCCAAGGGGCACAGCTGTGGGCTGGCCACCAGGAAGTGGCAAGTGGCCATTCAGTGGCTAGTGCCTTGTGAGGTCTCACTCAGCTCCTCCCCTCTGAGTGGGGGAGATAAATGCAGTTATGACTAACCAATACCCCTGCCAAAATCCAAAACATTTATAAGGGTTCGATGGTTTTGCCAAGACAAGATATTCACAAGTGCGTGGGTAGGCACACTGGGAAAGAGAGAGGTACAGTGCTGCACCTTTTCAGTAGTACCTCCTACTTCAAGGATTTGCAAAACTTCACAAGCCAGCAGTGTTGTCTGGGTCTAGATGAACAAAGGCCAGGGGATAAAATTGCCTTTTTCCCTTTCACTATCACCTTGTTCCTCTTTTTTATCCTAGCCACCTGAAGAAGGAAAGTGACAAACCCCTTTAAATGGACTTCTACTGTCAATGTGACATCATCATGTCTTTCTCTCAAGAGGAGCAATCAGTCAACCAAATCCTGGGGGAGGGGAAGCTGCAAAGTGACACATCGTGATCCCACCATGCAGTAGAGTACAAGAGAAGGTGACAAAAAGTATGGGATGGCATCCTGGGAACAGAAAGTGGAGGAGAGAAAATGGGGAGGGACTGAAACACCACTAATGGACCTGAAGCGATCGGTACGTGATTTCAGCTGAGCTCTGAAGAGAAGAGAATCAGCATTGCACAGAGCTCAGAAAGACAAAGACTGATGTGAATTCAGGGTGGCAGCAGCTCCATCCTTTGTTTTGGGGGAACAGTTGCATTAAATAAAAAGTGCAGAGCATTGCAAGACTTCATGTACAGGATGCTCTTGCCTTTTCTGCTTCTGAAAGGAGGAGGTGCAGCCAACTGCAAACCCAAAAGAGTCTTTTTTCAAGATGCCTCCTCAACACCCCACCCCCCTTTAAGTGTAAGATACTGCTTAGCGATACAGAAAAGCAACGTGGAACTTTTTCAGATTAGCCAGAGCAGCTTCCCATTCTCCAACATCCCTTCAGATACAAACAAAGCATTCCAGGCCCCTTCCTGAGCGGCCTCTCCTGCCTTCGGAGGGTCCAGTCCCAGCCATCAGGGTGCAAAGCACCGCAGGACTGTTTGCAGGACGGTGGCTGTGCTTTCCCTGGCTGACAGGAACGGGCACGGGCACGGCCACGAGGTGCAAAGCACCAGGAGACTGTTTTGGAGACTGCCATCACCACCGTGACCCCTCTGAGCCCTGTGGGGAGAGCCGGCGTGGCCGAGCGGTAACACTGCGTCCTGGGACTGTCTGTAAGATGGTGGCTGCCCCTTCCCCCTCACCCATCCTAATTGATGTACTTTTAACTCATGCACATCCTATTAGACGTGGCAGTTTTATGTAGCAACTTGTGACTCCCTTGCCCCCGCGTGCGTGTTCTGATTTCACAGTTGTATCTCTCGATTGGTCCCCCATATATATATATATTTACTTAACCATTAAAGGAAAAACCAACCAACAACCCAGCTATGGAAAAGAAAAGAAAAGAACCACCTAAACGACGTTCCCCACGCACTCCCGAGCCCCGACACACATTCTAATAATTTATATATATAAATATATATATGAAGCTCTTAAAAAAGGAAAAAAAAAAAAAAAAAAGACAAAAAAACCCTTCCAGAAACGGAACTCCGTTGTGTTCATTTCTTTTCACTGGGGCGAGGAGGGGAAGGGTAGGAACACCCTTTCCCGGTGAGGACTGGGCGGGGCTGGGAGTGGGCACCGCCTCGGGAAAGGCGCGGAGGGGCCGCTGGGCAGCCCCGCCTGCCGCGGGGAGGGAAGGGGCGGGGCGTGCGCGCTACGGACCAATGGGAAACCGTTAATTTGCATAGGGCCCGGGCGGCGCGGCGGGGCGCGTTCGGTGGCGGCGGAGGTCGCCGGTGTCGGGGCGGAGTGGGGCGGGCAGGCGGCACCAGGCCGGGGATCCGCGGGGGAGACGGCAGGAAACGGGCGGGGGAGGGAGCGGCTCTCGCCCTCACCCTAACCGAGGGGTGAGTCGGCTCAGATGGGGCCCCTCGCGGCCGGCTTTTCTCCGGCAGTGATTTCAGCTCTTTTAGAATTTGTCCAGCAGGTTTCCCGCGCTGGCGGGAAGCCGCTCCCACACGGCGGTGTAATGGCAGAGCGGGGCGGGGAGGCGCAGGCGCGCGGGGGGCGGGCCGGCCTGGAGCCGCCGCTCCTCTGTGCGGGACCGGAGCCGCGGCCGCCCCGCCGCCCCCCATGGCAGCCTCCGCGCAGCCCCCGGTGCCGCCGGCCCTGAGCGCGGAGCAGGCGAAGGGTGAGTGCGGGAGGCTCGGTGTCCCGGGGGGGCCGGCGGCAGAGTGCCTGTGTCGCCTGGCTGGGTGCGGGAGGACGGCGGGCGGCTGAGTGCCCGTGTCCCGCAGCGGTGCTGGCGGAGGTGATCAAGGCGTTCGGGGCGCCCGAGAACGCGCAGCGCATGGAGGAGGCTCGGGACAACGCCTGCAACGACATGGGTAAGATGCTGCAGTTCCTCCTGCCTGTGGCAACCCAGATCCAGCAGGACGTGATCAAGGCCTACGGCTTCAGCAGCGACGGCGAAGGTGGGTTGTTCCCCCGCCGGGCAGGATGCTCCGAGCCCGCCGGAGCAGCGGGGCATCCCGCCCACCCCCTTTCCTTGCAGGGGTCCTGAAGTTCGCCCGGCTGATCAAGTCCTACGAGTCGCAGGACCCGGAGATCGCCAGCATGTCGGGCAAGCTCAAGGCCATGTTCCTGCCGCCCATGACGCTGCCGCCGCACGGGGCCGGCACCGGCGGAGTTGCTGCCTCCTGAGCCCTCGGAGTTCTCCCGGTATTCGGCTGGTGCCCTCCTTCCACGGTGCAAGTCCTGTCAGCCCTGGGAATGGGGCACTTGAACAAGGCAGACGCTGACCTGGAAGGAATGGGATGCTTCGTGTCTGCTCGTGTGTCTGCTCGTGAATAAAACGTGTGTTGAAAATGCCTGTGTTTTATGAATGACCGTGAGCTCAGCAGTGCTGCTCCCTGGTGCAGAGGCAGGTACAGCAGTGCTCTCTGCATGACACCTGCCATGCTGTTTTGGGGAGCCCAGTATGTACCATGTTCTGTGAAAAGGTTTGTGCAGAGCCTTGGTGTGAAGGATTTAATATCAGAGAGACTTTTTTTTTTTTTTAATAAGAGGTATTAAGTACTTTACAAGGGCAAGCATTTTCAGATGTGCTGTTTGAAGCATACTAGGAAGTGTGTCCCTCAAAACAATCTAGTGTTGTTCAGCAGGTGCTGTAAATGCCATTGAGGCCCCTGTCCCCAGCAGGGTCAGTGTTAATTTACTCCTGCCCCCAGTGCTTGTGGCTGCCTTGTTTTGTGGCTGAATGTGCAATCCAGCACATTATCATTAGTGAAAAAGGCAGCAGAGAAAATGCAGCAGGGAGTGGCAGAGCGTGGGAGGGCTGGGCTTGCCCCTTTGGCTGTAGCCTGCATTAGAGCAACATAAACAACATAAAATTCTTATCTCACTTTTTTCGGACTGCAGAGGGATCAACCTAGTGGTGCAGCCTTGCTCCATTGCAATGTTTTTTTTCCAATGTGGTTTGGAGGGACATCAGGTATGTCTGTTTGTAGCCTCCTGCCCTGTGTGCCTGTTGCCCTTGGAAGAATCGAGGTCTTTGACTCAGGGGCACAGGACTGGGGGTGAAGGAGCCAGGCCTGGGAGAGCAGGGAGCTGCAAAGCCAGGTGTGAGAGAGCTGCGTCAGGTTCTGCCTTCTGTGCTTTCGGTTACAAACCGGGCAGGAATGTAGCCAGTGAGGGCGTGAGCTCAGTGGATGGGAGGCAGGAAGAGCAGTCGGTTCCTTCCGTCTCTATCTACCTCTCCGAGCTTGGCCTTGGCCTTCCCCCACCCCTCTGATTATTCAGTAACTACAGTCCAGGAAGTGCTTTGCAAATGGTGAAAATTAGGCCCTCGGCTTGAGGCCTGAGGTTTGCCTGACCAAGAGCTACCTTCTTCTTAGTCCGCCTGGGAGCAGGCGGGGTTTGGGACTTCGCCTGTGCGGATCGGACACAGGTGAGTCACGGGAGCTGCTGCACCAGCAAGCACTGCCAGCTGCTGCTCCAGCACCCCGGCGCTCGCTGCCATGAGCATCCAGCCCTACCGGGAGGGTGCCAAGCCACCTCTCCTCTATCGAGGTCTTTGATCTCTCTCCCAAATCCATCTCAAGATCCTGTCTTGGTAATTCCAATATTGCTTTATTTTCTTTAGTAGGACCCCCTTGGTTGAGGGCTGTGGTACTTCCTCCACCAGCTCTTGTCATTCCTCCATCAGTGGGGATCTGAGAGACAAGACCCTGATGCCATCCCGTGGGTGAGTGCTGTGAATGCTAGTGTACTAGTTTGAAAAAAAACCAGTGGGTGATTCCAAGTCAGAATTAGAATTTAATAGGAAAATTTAAATAAATGCAGTAGTACAAGAACACTGACAGAGTCAGGATACAACGTGACACCCTGTTAGGGTGGCGGCAGCAGTCCAGATGAAGTGGTCCTGTTAAAGCAGTGATCCTTTAGAAAAGGGTATGTCCTTCGCCTGAAGGCCCAGTGGTAGCTCTTGTCCTTTGGGAAAACAGTAGGTAAGGGCTGCTTGAGCTGTTCCAGATCCCAGATTATACCCACGTGGGAATGCTTGGCTCCTCCCCCCTGGGTGGGGCATCTCACAATGGGCTGATGAGTCATGATTGGGCGGGGCATCTCACAATGGGCTGATGAGTCATGCCGTGTGTCCTTGATTGCCCGAGGGCGTTGTCGAGGATGAGTCCTGGTAGGAGATAAGGAACACTGCCCCACCTGTTTTAACAGCTTGTGAAGCTGATAAGAGAATACGTACTAGGTTACATCTTACTTTGTAACCTAGGACAACAGCAAAACCTGTTTGAAGTAAGTAACAAATGCAATTCTCATTCTCAAAAAGAGCTCCAAATTAGCTCCCCCCAAACACGAGGGAAGCACGAAACAGTAAAGTCGTTATCTGAGCAAGAGGGTACACAGTATAACGGAGAAAGAAAATGAATGTGATATAAAGAAAGAGCCAGCATCTGCTTTCGTAAAGGCACATCTGGTCCTGTAAAACTGGGGGGTTTTGAGGGACTTAGCAAGTTCGTGGATAAGGCAGGTCTGGCCAATACAATTCGCTTGGATTTAAAGAATTTGACGAGATTTTCTCATCAAAGTCTTTAAATGAAGCTGAAGTCATAGCATTAAAAAAAAAAAAAATTGGATAAAGAATTACCAAAAAAGAGTAAATGGAAGGTGGGAATTAACATCCCGTTTTTACAGTGAAGGGAAGTCATCAGTGGTGAGATCACAGGGTAATCTGAAATACACGCTGTTCAGTATATTCCCAAGTGACATGGGAATACAGCTTAGTGAGATGAGAAAATGGGATGATGGTAGAAAGTTGTTCAGGGTAATATGGTGGGAGTTGACTTGTGAATAATTTCAGAAAGACCTTACGGCAGTGACTGAGTGAGCAGTAGAACAGCAGATGAAATTTCATATAGGCTTATGTAAAACAATGTTCATACAAAAAAAAATATTAAAATGTGCATAAAAAACAATGGCTGGGAACTAATTGTAACCTCTTTGGAATAAGACTTTGATTATAGAAATCCATGAGATTGTTAGCTTAATGCTTGGTTGTGGTGCAGGTCAGAAATCATCACTGACCATGACTCACCAGCATTTTGAACACCGCAGTTCTGTGCCCACCTTCACTCTTATCTTCAAAACAAGATGCCAGAATTGGAAATATCTCTGAGAGGGACAGCAAAGGGGATCAGAGATGTAGAATAGCTGTGTACAAAGAACACCTTAGTAGGGCTGGAGTCTTCAGCATGGGAAAGAGCTGAGGATTGATAGGGATGTTTTAGGTCACGAGCAGCTTGGAGCAGGGGGAGAGAAACAGGAATCACCCACTGATTTTCCTTTTTTTACAGCAAGGAGGTGTTAATAAAAAAGAGGCAGGGAGAAGGTTATAAGCAAGTCAAAGGAGGGAGTGTTTCTGTAGCTGGGCAATGGAACTCCTTGCCAAAGGTTGCAAAATTTGTTATGGATTTGATGGTTAACTCTACAAGTATCTGTTAATAGAGGCTTAGGAAGTACAAGGGCAAAAAATCCTCTACACATAGCCTTTCCCTCTGCTCTTCCTTTGATGACTGTTTTGACCTCTGGATTGCTTAGTCCCACCCCCTGGTCACAGCAGAGCTCTCTCCCCAGAACTAGCTCGGGTAGCCCAGGGCCTTGTTCAGGTGAGTCCTGACACCTGCCAGGGTGGAGGTTCCTCGGCTGCTCTGGGAACTTGTGGCAAGTGCTGAACCACCCTTGGGGGGGAGCATGTGTGCAGTTTTTCCTGATACCTAATCAGAATTTCCCTTGCTGCAAGTGATGCCTGTTGCCTCTTGTCCTTTTGTTGTGTCCCACGAAAAAGAGTCTGACTCATTATCTAAAAACCCCCACGGCCCCTTTTAGGTAGTCTCAGACAAGTGTTAAATCCCTCCTTAAGCATCTTTTCTTCAAGCTGAATAAACCCAGCTTGCTCGCTGCTGTGCTCCAGGCTCTTCACTGCCTTAGTGGCATTATGCTGGATTCTTTCCAGTTTCTCAGTGCCTTTTTTTTTTTTTTTTTTTTTTGCAGCAATCCAGATGTGTGTGTCTTTTAATTAGCTATTTCATTTATCTTCTCCTGTAAATTTGTTACTGCGCTAACTGTGGCCTGGTTCCACAAGGGATTTACCAAGATGATTTTCTAGCACCTGTGTTGTACTGAAAGCCAAACAACAGTGTAAGAGTAGTCTCTTTGCTGAAATCTCTTGACCTCCTAATTACATTTTAAAAATGTTTTAGTGGCTCAATTATAGTCTTATTATATTCAGTGGCTCAGCTGTTCCATTCTGCAGCCATTTGGGAGAGCGACCTCGAAGATACCAACTGATGGCTTCTCTACGGTGATATTTCCCTCCCTTTCTGGTAGTTTTTAATTAGGCAGCCCAGATCAAAGACACCAGGGCAGCTGCGTGCATCCAGTCCTTTCCTAAAATGAAAGCAAGCAGAAGCATAAACTCATCCTGTAAATTATGTGATATGGGATTTGTGTCCACAAAAATGCTGTCAAGAAATTGCACTGCACCCTGTGGCTTGTCCTTCTGGAGGCTACTGGGTGACATGGGACAAGTGCTCTCTCACCCTTTCTTGTTCTGGTCTGGGCTCTTTGCTACCTTGTTCTTTCCCTGTTCTCTTGTGTCCAACTAATGTTCAGTTCCTCAGACAGATTTTCTCCTTCAGTCAGTGTAGGGTGTAGGGATGCCTAAGTTTTGGGTTTTGTGTGCCTTGGCTTCATATTGACTCAACATACTCTAATATTCTTTTGATATCAGGAATTATCTTTCGGGACTTCTCCCTGGAAGTTCCTTCCTTTTCTCCCTTAGTGTGCTGGTTTGGCCAAATTTAGAAATATATCCTCTGAGAGAAGGTACAACCACCCCTCCCCCACCAGGTTCGGGAAAAAATAAATTTTCCTCGAAGGAAAGTGAAAGAGATAAAAACTATTTATTTAACAAACACATGGAAAAAGGATAATAATGCTAAATAAAATCTCTCGCTGTGGAGAAAAAAACCCGGGAAAAAGTGTTGGAGTCCTCCCTTTGGTCTCCTCGGAGCTGGGGCTTGGCCCAGGGCCAGGCCCTCTGTGCCTGGTGGAAAGTCCTCCTGATGTGCACTGAGGTTGAAGCAGTCCAGCAGAAAAGGGAGAAAATCTGAAATTCCAGGGAAGGAAAAAAGTTCAACTCTCAGTCTCTCTCCAGAGAAAAAGAAACTGAACAACTGGCCAAAAGCTGACCGGGAAGCAGCAAGCCGGGTGCTTCCTCGCTCCCCTGCCGCAGCTGGAAAAAAAAGTCCCTATCTCTGTGTGACCTTGAACAAGCTGCAAACTGCTTTGAAAAAGTTTTGCTCAGTTTTTCCTTCAGGCTCAGTTTAGAGGCACAGAAAGGCACAAGAATTAATTTCTGGGCATAGGGCAGCGATATGGGATACACATCATAAAGTTACCCCAAGACACTTAGCTATAAACAACACTTGCTTCCTGCTAGACTGACTCTGATTTAAGTGCTGTCTTTCAGGTGCAACTTCTACAACTTTGTGCCCAAGTTGTTCCCTTGAATTGGTCCAGTGCATTTAAAATCTCCTTGGTTTTTAATATCAGTTCTAAGTCAGTACCTCTGGCTCCCTGCAGCTCACGACACCCCGGCTTACCATGTGCACGAAACCAGAAGCATTCTAAGGAAGCTGTTGTAGGTGCCTGGGTTGCCTTTCTAGCAATGAAGTTTAGCTTCCCACTCGTCTCTCCTGTACTTCCCTTTGTTGTTGGTTTCTGTCTTGGCCACGAGTTTTTGTCTAGGTCGTAGTTAGCAGCCTGTTCATCTTTTTGCAGGATTTCCCAGTCCGGTGGTGTGTGGGGAAGTCTGCAGCTGCTGCTACTGCTACTTGAAATGAGCAAGGCTCTTGCTGTTCCTGCTGCCCTGCCTGAGATGGCCCCAGGGAAAAGTCAGGCTCCTTTGCCAGCTGGATTGCACTCTTAGGCCACTGCTTAGCTCCCATTCTTTCACCAGACCTGCAGACCTTGAAACCAGTGTTGTGGGCAGGGCAGTCATGGGCCACAGCTGGAAACAGCTAGGTAACTGGAATGGTTAGTTTTCCTTCTTTTTGTACTAGGTTGTCAGCTTTGGCCTCAGTATGCCGTGCTGGGATCTTGAAGGTCCTCGGCTCAGCTCCCTCAGTGCTGTGTGGGCTCCCTGTAAGTAGTAGCTGTTTGTCCTGGTCTCTGCCTGCCTTTCTGGACAGCTTCACCACCACCTCTCACCCTCCCCATCCCTTCTGAGCTACCACTCCCTATGTCAGTCCCATCCCACGGCAGGCTGGTTTCAGGCAGGCACTGCTGTGCTCAGAGCAGTAGCCTGGACCTTGAAGTCTGCAGCTCTAGATTCACACGGATTCCCCCTTGTGCCTGTACAGAGTGTGTAGGACATTTGGGAGCATTCATGTTGCTCATTGGCCTTTTGGAGAAGAAGGGGAACAGAGGACGTGCAGAACTGAATTTTGTGAGCACGGCCAGAGCCCAGGATGCATGCGTAGAGTCAGCCCTTGTGTGCTAAAGACAGGGACCCAAAAATAATAGGGGGTATGGGGAGGAAAGACACAAAAGGAGAAGCAGAAGTGTATGCAAAGCAGCTGGGGGCTGCGGAGTGGATGGCTCAGAGCGCTTCCTGTTCCCGGAGTTGCGCGTGCCCCGCTGTGTACGGGCTTGCACCTGCCTGTGCCCAGCAGCATTGCACAGCGGGCCAGAGATCAAGGCACCTATCCAGGAAAAGGTGGATGGAGAGGGTCTGAATGGACTGACAGTAGACTCCAGGAGAGATACATGGCCAGCTCCCAAGAGGCGCAGGAACAGCTTGGCATTGGGTGCCTCAGCACAGACCTCCGACTTCCCTTTCCTTACCAGCGCAAACTGATTTTTTCTCTGTGTTTTTTGAGTTGCTCTGGTGGCAGCCACTTGGCCACCTCTTCTTTCTCCCTCCACAATGGTGAGGTAAGAGGGTGTGAGAGGTCTCTGTGTGTAGGGAACGGGACCAGGGAAGCAGGATGGATCAGGGCAGGGATTGCCCTGGAAGCCTTATCTAATGGGAACCGTCCATAGACTGGGGGAGGAAGGGATGCTGCTGCTGGCTGTCACCTAGGGATGCTGACCGGGGACCATTCTTCACCCTACGGATCTCCACAATAGTGCCTGGCCTTTTTTATTCACTTGGTCTTGCTTTTATCTTCTCTGCTAGGTGGTTTCACCGTGACCTGAGTGGGCTAGAAGCTGAAGCCTTACTGAAGGGACGAGGTGTCCATGGGAGCTTCCTGGCCAGACCCAGTCGGAAGAATCAGGGGGATTTTTCTCTTTCAGTCCGGTAAGTAACTTGGACCCCAGCTTCTGTCTTTGCAGTGTTACATACACAGATTGCCTAGATCCTCACATGTCCTGTGGCATCATCTTCATCCTGTCTCTATTCCTTTGAGTTCTTTTCAAGCTGTAAAATGACCTCAGCTTCCCAGCATCTTCTAGACCCTCCCTCAAGTTGCCCAAGGAGCTTCTCTTTCCAGCCATCTCCGTTCACTGGGATGGTTTGCTCTGGTTCCATGGCGGGAGGTAGTGCAGGACTCTTTTCTGCCCCTTTTCCAACCCCCTCATTGGACTGCCCTGTGCTTTATTCCACAGGGTTGGTGATCAAGTAACCCACATCCGCATCCAGAATACCGGGGATTTCTATGACCTGTATGGAGGGGAGAAGTTTGCCACCTTGTCAGAACTGGTGGAATACTACACACAGCAACAGGGCTCGCTGCAGGACAAAGATGGAACCATCATCGACTTGCGATACCCACTCAACTGTTCCGACCCCACGACAGAGAGGTACAGGGACAGCAAGGCAGCTGCTGTGTCTGTGATGAGTTGTTTCATGGCCTCCTTTCTGTCCTGCCTGCATCCCCAGGGCAAATCCTGCAAAAAGTGCCTCCTGCCTTTCTTAGCCTCCTATGTGTCCATAGGGGCAGCGTCCCCAGGAATAGCTGTACATACCTTGATCCATCACAGCAGACCTAACAGGGCTCTATTTTTACTTCTGGTTTCCGGTTGCCTTTGCTATTTATATACTGTTTCTACAAGCAAAGGTTGTGGTGTCCGCTGTGGGTCTGCAGTGGTCTGTAGGGAGACATGTTGTGTGGAAGCCCTCAGTCTTGCCCCAGACCTCCCTGGTTATTCTAGGCCTGGGTGACTCACGTAGCTGAGAGCAGGACCATGTTCCCCTGCTATTCCTGGCCTGCTTAGTCTCCTTCCTGTCCCCGCTTTGCATGTGTCTCTGACACCAAGTTCCTAAATCAAATCAGGTGGTTTCGCCCTTGCATTTTGCTTTCACGCCCTTTGATGCAGCTCGGGGGAGCTGTTGCACCCTGCTCTGAGTGGACAAGTCCTTCTTGGACAGGTCCTCCTTGGACACCTGGAGGCAGGGAGCAGAGATATCCTGGCTGAAACATCAGGGTACCGGATCAGGCTGCAGAGGGGGCGGGTCTGCTGCTGGCTGTCCTCTCCAGTTAAGGCCATTGCATCGTGGCCCTGCAGTTTCCTCCCTTCCTTCTGCGGTTGGAAACTTCCCCCCCCCCCCCACCCCGGGCTCTTACGAAAGCTCCTCTCACTCTCTCCCCAAGTGATTTTCCGTCACGTGGCTTTGAAGAGCTGGGCTTTGCTGGGGGAGGGAGGAATGGGACGCGTTAACCCCATCGTACCAGTGGAGGGGAGGCTGGGAGACCTCTTTGATGTGCGGGAGGGGCCAACCGATCCCAAGGTGGCATCTGAGCACGTGGTGGCTGAACAGTTCTTTGAGAGGAGCTTCAGAAATTAATGACAGCCATGCTCTGAGAGTCACCAGCTGCTTCTTGCAGTATGTGAGGTGAGGGTCAACAAAAGTTACTTGCTGAGGCCAGTAACTGTGTGAGCCTCTTGCTGTGTGTGGAGCAACCCCTTGCAGAGGAGAATGAATGAATGCCCCAGCTGCTTCTGTGACTGGGCTGTGGCATCCTGAACTCTGTATCAGTTCTGGGGAACGAATAGCCCCCTAACAATGAGAAGTTCACCAATACCATGCCAGGCCTTCCCTGTCAGCTGCTCTCTGAGAAGCAAATTGTTCCCACAGCCCCATGGCAAGGCAGGGAACACCTTGGTCACATGGGGATGCTCCTGACCTTGTGCTAGGAGGAGAGAAGGAGCTGCTGAGTGTTTGCATTGAGGACAGGAATGTGCATGTGGATCAGCTCCTGGCACTCACTCCCATGGCCAGGGTGATTGCTGCAGTGTGATGTGTCCAGAGAATGGGAATTATCCTTTGAGTGAAGAGGTGACTGAGTTTCAGAGAGAGGAGTTGCTGGAATGGTTCTTGAATGGATCTGATCTCAACACAACCATCTGGGTGCTGCCAAATCCTGATGGGAGAGTTTCTGTCTCTGTCGGGGTTTATTTTTGTTTCCCTGGTGTTTGAGTTCCCAGAGCCCCTTGCAGCAGTAAGGTCACAATCCCAATAATACTGTGAGGTGCTGAAACACACAGACTACCCTCCCCAGCTGGTGTTCCAGCCAGAAAGTGTCACTTACCTGTGCCTGTGTGTGTCAGAAAATGGATCACACTTGGTGCTTTCCCATTGCGTCCTCTGGTACCAGACTTCTGCTCCCTAGGTCCCCTCTGCCTCCTTCCTCTTCTTGCCAGCTCTCTACCTTCGTCTCATCTGCTTTTCCCAAGATCCTGCTACTTCTTCCCTCTCTCATTCCTTCCTCTCTGTCTCCCCCTTCCTTTCTTTCTCCTTCACCCTTCCCCAGTGTTGTTGTTCTTCACTCATCAGCTCAAAGGCATCCACTTCCTGCATCTTCACCTCTTTTCTGACCCTGCCTTGTTTATTCCTAGGTGGTACCATGGGCATTTGTCAGGCCCTGCAGCTGAGTCACTTCTCCAGGCCAAAGGCACCCCTTGGACCTTCTTGGTGCGGGAGAGCCTCAGCAAACCAGGGGATTTTGTCTTGTCTGTCCTCACTGACCAGCCTAAACCTGGGTCTGATGCTCCAGCTGGGGCAACCGGTGCCTCTGGGACCCGGCTCAAAGTCACACACATCAAGATCATGTGTGAGGTGAGCAGTGGGAGGACAAAAGGAGAGGCAGTGGTCTGATGGATGTTACCAACATGGCTGTCACAATTTCTCCTATTTCTTTCATGTGGGATGAGGAGATTCCAAGGACCTTAAATGAGATTGGAGGGCAATACACCTTCTCTGGGCTTCCATCCACTGAGAGCACTACACCGAGAGCACTGTGCCATGACCTCTGTGTTCTCAGGGCAAACTCATCTGACTTCCCTGCCAGAGGAAATGCTTTCCTGGACGGTGCAGGGTGGTGCCTATAGATCTGCACCCCAGCATTGCCTTTTTCCTGAGCACTACCATCTTTGTCTATGGGACAGGCTGAGAGACTGGTGGCTGTGCAGCCTGGAGAAAGCTCTGGGGAGACCTTACAGCACCTTCTAGCACCTAAAAGAGGCTTATGAGAAAGCTGGAGAGGGACTTTTTACAAGGGCATGGAGTGATACAGCAAGGGGTAATGCCTTAAAACTGAAAGAGGGCAGGTTTAGATTGGATATTAGGAAAAAATACTTTACTGTGATGTTGGTGAGGCACTGGAACAGGTTGCCCAGAGAAATTGTGGATGCCCCATTCCTGGAAGTCTCTGAGGCTAGGCTGGAAGGGGCTCTGGGCAACCCGCTCTAGTGGAAGGTGTCCCTGGCCATGGCAGGGGGGTTGGAGGTAGCTGCCCTTTCTGATACCTTCCAACCCAAACTATTCCATGATTCTGTGAATATTATGAGTTAGACATTACACATTCTTCCTCTGTTTAGAATGGACGCTACACAGTTGGAGGTGCTGAAATGTTTGACAGCTTGGCAGATCTGGTGGAACACTTCAAGAAGATTGGAATTGAGGAGATGTCTGGTTCCTTTGTGTACCTGAAGCAGGTAAGTCCAGTTTCCTGTTTTTAGGGGCCCTTTGGAGGCACTGATTTGCTGTTTGTTTCTGCTTTGTGTCCCTTTCCTTACTTTTTCCACAGTGCACAGAGGACGCTTTGCTCTCCAGCAGCATCTCTCCCTCTCTCCCTCTCACCTGTTGTGTTTTCCCATCCCCAGCCCTACTATGCTACGAGGGTGAATGCTGCTGACATTGAGAACAGAGTGCAGGAACTGAACAAGAAGACAAGTCTGTGTGAGGAGACGTCCAAGGCTGGATTCTGGGAGGAATTTGATGTAAGAAACTTCTGGGGGACATTATTTGGCTTTTTGGGAACTCTGCATGCACCACCTCATTCTCCATCCTCGATTTCTTCCTGTACACAGACTTCTTGTGTGTCTTGTCAATTTATTTCTGGAAGAAGTCTCCATTTGGAACCTGTTCCCCTGGGGAGTGAGTCTCATCTTTAAGTGAACCCAGTGAGGTAGAAATGTGCTTTTTTTATGGTTGGGAGAATGAGTCACCAAGACAGTAAGGGCACAGACCTTGGATTTCTCAAGTCTATGTTTGGTTTTCAGTTCACAGCATGCCCATGTGTCATCAGAGCCACCACTGTGCCTCCTAGTGCCCACCTCCCCCGTCATACATTGTGACCTTGCCATGACTGTTCTTTCTTCTGCCCTCAGAGCCTGCAAAAACAGGAAGCCAAGCACCTGTTTGACCGTCATGAGGGCCAGAGACCGGAAAACAAGAGCAAGAACCGATACAAGAACATCTTGCCCTGTGAGTCTTGCTTCTCCACTATAAAAAAACCCAGATGGACAGAGGCAATGAAGAGCTGTCCAAGCCATCCCTGCCTCAGCCCATTCTGTCCTCCAGAGCAGGTTACGAGGTGTATGGTGCTAAGGGTTTAAGAGCTGATGAGGGAAGGCACAGCCTTTTCCTGTCCTTGAAGGAAGGAGGGAGGGTTGCATCAGACTCATTAGCTTCTGTCATCTGTCACAGAGGCAGAGGGATGAGAGGACAGAGTGAGATTGGTCGGAGCCCAGAGAGGGAGAGCTGAGGATACAGGGCATGCACCGGGAATCATGACTGAGGTGGCACAGGGCAGTGAGGGAGCTCCGTGGGGCTGTGCATGGAGTATCTCATGGCACTCTTCATCCTTTCACTGCACCCCCAGTTGATCACTCCAGAGTCATCCTCCAGGGAAGGGACCCGAATATACCTGGATCTGACTACATCAATGCCAACTATGTCAAGGTGAGGCTTTTGAAAGATGGCTGTATGCCCAAAGCAGGGGAAGGTCTGCCTGCTCCTGCAGCCCTCCTGACCCTCCCCTGTCTGCACTCAGAACACCCTGATCAGCCCAGATGAGTGCACCAAGACCTACATCGCCAGCCAGGGCTGCCTGGATGCCACAGTCAATGACTTCTGGCAAATGGTGTGGCAGGAGAACACGCGCATTATCGTGATGACAACACGGGAAGTAGAAAAAGGCCGGGTAAGTAGCAGTCTGCAGGTATCTCTTTTCCCTTTCAACCATTACCCTGCTTTTTCTCTCCCTCCTGCCTTCTGCCCATCCTCACCCTGCCCTCCCTGTCCACACAGAACAAATGTGTGCCTTACTGGCCGGAGCTGGGCAGCACGAAGGAGTACGGCCCCTACCTTGTGGAGAACGCTGGGGAGCACGATGCGCTGGAGTACAAACTCCGGCACCTCTGTGTGTGTCCGAAGGACAATGTGAGTGTGTCTGACCAAGGGCTCTCATCCAGCCCATGGGTCTAACAGCCACCATACACCTAAACCTGGGAACTGCTCAGTGCTGTGATGATGCTGCTGTTCTGTCATTCTTGGGGCTGCTGTTCCCACCTGGTTTGGGCTGGAATCACAGTGGTGGAATCACTAAGAAGTGTGCAGGAGACAGAGATATTCTCTCTGGCTTCAGACCCACCTCTCCCTGGGACAGAGGCCAGGGACAGGGCTGGGTTGCAGTTTTACCAGGGGGGTGCTTTGCTATTCTCAGGGCAAGGCTGTGCGTGAGATCTGGCAGTACCAGTACCTGAGCTGGCCTGACCATGGTGTACCCAGTGAGCCAGGAGGAGTCCTCAGCTTCCTCGACCAGATAAACCAGAAGCAAGAGAGCATCCCCAACGCAGGGCCTATTCTGGTACACTGCAGGTTGGTACAGAGGCTGGAGTTTGAAGCATCCTCCATCCCTTATCTAGGGTGAGATACAGAAAGTCTGTCCTGCTGCTTGTACCCCAGGACTTGTGAGTGCAGCATATGCCAGTCCCAATATTTGCTTTTTTCCTCTTCGATACCCTTAAACCCAACTCTCTACCTGTTGAATCTGTGACTCTTCTGTGGCATTGCTGAACAGCTGCTACAAGAGCCACATCCTTCTCCAGAAGCAGCAGCATTTTGTTTCGGGAGCTGTCTTGCTCTGACCTCTGCTTGTCCTCTCCTTGCAGTGCTGGGATTGGCCGCACTGGGACTATCATTGTCATTGATATGATCGTGGAAACAATCTCCACCAAGGGTAAGAGCACCCCAAAGGATCTCTAAGTGAACTGGACTACCCATGAGGGCTTTGCCCTTAAGTTCAGCTGCAAAGGGATGAAAACTGTCAGGTGTCAGTGGGAGAAAATCCTGCCATGCCCCTGAGAAGGTTGTTCTGCTGGATCTCTGTACCATATCCACTTATTATGGCTTCAGCTTTCCCTGAGCTTTGGCTCTTCCTCCAGGGAAGACTTGAAAGATGCTGAGCAGGGGGAGAGGTAGGAGGTCCATACAGGAATAAAGAGTATAGGTGTAGGTAGAAACTTCTTAACTCATCTCCACTGTGGCTGCTTTTGGTAGAGAACTGGGAGAGGGCAGTGAACATGTCCGTAAGTTTTTCTGGTGCTCCTTGCTAGGGCTGGACTGTGACATTGACATCCAGAAGACCATCCAGATGGTGAGGGCCCAGCGATCTGGGATGGTGCAGACGGAGGCCCAGTACAAGTTCATCTACATGGCCATCTGCCAGTTCATAGAGGCAACCAAGAAAAAGCTGGAAGTTATCCAGGTGAGGAAAGGGGCTCTACTGCCCTGTGAGCCTAAGCCCTGCATGGTGCTGGTTCGGAGCCCAAGTGCTCTCTTTCACAAGCTTTAAGCTAACACTGGGACCTACATAGACTACAGTGGTGCAGTAACATCAGAGTCCCTGTTCCTCTCTTCTAAGACTTTTAAATTCAGAGGACAAGTTCATTAGCAGTTCAAGAACCAGTCCCTTCTGAACTGTTAGACAGCAGTAAGTTTTAATGCAGTTACCTCAACTATGTTCTGAATAACATCCCCAAGTGCTGTTTTGTTACACACTCAGTTTAGGACAAGCAAAGACTTTCCTTTCCTCTTCTTTCCGCTTTGTCTTTCCCATCCCAGTTTTGCAGCTGCAAGATCTGTTCCTGCTACTTGGTAAGTGGTGTCTTTTCTCTCTCCTTGTAGCCTCTGGCAGCATCCTGTAACTCCTGCTGTTTTAATATTCTTTAGCTGAAATTTGGCACTTTTAGGCACTCTAGTGCCTCCAGAGATTTGTTGCCCCACTGTTGCCTCCTGTACAAGGCTGCATTTGCAGCTGCTGCTCACCTCTGGCAGTGGCGGACAGTGTGCTGAGCCCTTCAGCAACCCACCAACTTCCACTGAGATCGTGGAACAAAGTGGGGTTTAACAGCCAGAACTCTTCCATGGTGCCTCAAATGCATCTCCCAGACCACACTCTTCTAAGCCTGTTTTTCCTCTCCTGCAGCTTCAGAAAGGCAAGCCAAACGAGTGTGAGTATGGGAACATCGCCTACCCCCCTGCAGTGAGGAACGTGCATGCCAAGGTTTCACGGAAACCCTCCAAGTAAGAGCTCACCTAAAGCAGAGACCCAGCTCTGCCTGCCTCTGGCAAGTCTGGCTTGGCTGGCTTTTTCCTCTTCCCCACTTTTCCCCTTGTTTTTACCTGGTCTTACAGGCAGAAAGAGGAGTCAACAGTGTATGAGAACTTGGGGAAAAAGGAGGAGAAGGTGCGGAAACAGCGCTCCTCAGAGAAGAAGATGAAAGGCTCACTAAAGAAAAAATAATCATACGTTGCAAGTAGCTCCATGGGGGTTTTGAACCCGGGGTGCAGGACTGGAGCTCACATCCTGGCTGGCCTGTCTCGCAGTCCTTGCTCTTGGAATGAAGCCTTCCCCTTCTCTTCCATGCCAGCTTTCAGTGCCCTGAATCAGAGCGCTTTCCAGCTCAGCTGACCGACTTCATGGTCCCTTGCCTGTGCAGGCGAGCAAAGTCTCTTGCTGCCCCCTCATCATCCATTAGCAGGAAAAGGTCACTCCCCTCCTTTCCTTGCTCCCTGAGCACTGGGGCTGAAACTCACCTCTGCTGTGTCAGCTTCAGTGGAATTCTCAGGGAAGGGCTAAGGAAGGTCATCCCAGGAGCTACATCTCTGCCCACTGCTGTGAGTTAGAGTTTAGCCTGTTTGTGTTCCCTGAAGCCTCAGCTTTTCAAGTATGGAGGTTTTGGCCTGTTTCAGCTCAGCTCCTCTGCAGTTCAGCAGGAGACTTCCTCTTTCCTTAATACCAACCTTCTGACCCTCTTATCCTTTTGCTATTTCATCCTTCACCTGGATGCTGTAAATATACCAGAATTTGATGTGATGGCCATGTTTTCTTCTTTGTTTGTAAATAAACTTGTATTTGTTTGACTACCAGGTCCCAAAAGGTTTTTTTCCTAATTTCTCTGAGTACTAGCCGTACTCCTGATTTCACCTGCAGCCCTGCAAAGACTTACAAGGATGGCTCCAGCTTAGTTTTTCTGATTTCCTGCTGCCTTCAGGCTTCTGAACAGAAGCTGTGACCAATTATGGTGGCTCCTTGCTGTGAGGCTCAAGAACTGGTGGTCATCAGCAAAGTCTGAGCACGGAAAGTCAGGTGTGACAAACTCTGACGCAGCTTTTGCACCTAAATTTTACTTGTGGGTTTTCAATACATGAACAGACAAAGCCACAGCTGCTCTGACCTCCTGCTGGTAGCAGTGCCACTTCCAGCAACAGCCTGGACCAAAGGCCTCCACAGGCCCCTTCCCACCAGGAGTTATACACAGTACATTGGGAGGAAGGACACTGCTTGCTGTCATTTGTTATAGCAAGAAACTTGGTTGGAAGCATTTGGAAGACGGAAGACACTTTGTGAGCAGACCCTCTTTCCATGTGCCAGACTTCAGTGTCCCTTAGCCTGGGAGCCAATCAGCCTGTGTGTGCACTTCCCAGCTGGCTTTGCAATTCCATTGCCACTAGAGGCAGAAACAGGAACGGGGCAGTGGGGAAAACAATGGGCAGAAGTAAAAATGGATGGAGGTCTAAGGAAACACCTAACTTTGCCTTAGACTCCTGGGTAGCTTCAAAGGACAGGATCCAATTGTCTTCCTTCTTAAAAAGCTGCCGCAGCCTAAAGCAAGGCAGACCAAGGGTTGGCTTAAACTCTGTCTGAAGCTTGAAAATGAAGACATCTTGTGGAACAAGCTCAGGTTACTGAGAAGCTCATTTGTGTTCAAATCCCTGAGCTTAATGTGTCCATAATGTCCAGTCTACAGAAAATTTAGACTGAACAAGAACTTTCCTGACTGCACATCAAGAAATACAGCACTGACATAAGCAGTCTACCCTTCTTTACATAGGCTCTGTTCCACACAAATACTTTGGGGTGACTATTTGAGAATGCATTTTCAAAGATGGTTCAAAGAATTTGTGCTTCCTTGATGTTGAAAGTCAAAACATATGGGTATTAGTTATGGCTCTGAGTGCCAGTAAGTTTTAAACCAGGAATCCACAGGTTGTAGCTGTTCCTTTAAACATCTTGTGCTCTGCTTCACCAGAGGAAGAAGTCCCTAAAGGCCTCTCTTCTTCACTGGAGAGCTCAAGTTGGAGTTGTTTGTCAAAAGAGATGGTTGGTTGTAAACAGACATGGTCTCCTGGGTGGCTGTCTTGACCATCATGATTGTGAAATAGCTGAGTTTAGTATCTTGGTGATAAGAGGCAAAAGTAAGTAAAGCTACTCCCCTGGACCTGGGCAGAGCAGACTTTAGGCTATCAGGGAAGCAGTTAGTAAGGTCCCCCAGGAATCTGCTTTTGAGGATAGTGGGGTACATAAAAGCTGCTCACTTTTTAAGGGCCTCCTTCCAAGAGCACTGGAGCAGGCAGTCTAGAAGTCTAGCCAGTGAGGCAGAGGGCTGGCTTGGCTGAGCAGGGATCTTTCTGCAACTTAGCAGAAAGTGTATGGACTTTGGAAAGAAGGACATGTTATGCAGGAGGGCAGACATGCTCTCTGCCACTCCAGGGAAAAAAATGCCCCAGCTCGAGCTGAAGCTGGCTGGTACTGTGGTGGGTAAGGAGGCATTTTGGAGTATGTTAACAGCAGAAGGAAGACTAAAGGAAACACTGGTCTGTCACTGGATGAGGTGGGTCACCTCATCCCTGAACAGTGATGAAGCAGAGACATTTAATGCTTCCTTTGCTTCTTTCTCTGACACTGGTGACGGGCCCTTGGGTGTCCAGAGCCCTGGGCTGGATGACCATGGCTGGGAGAGTGATAAACTCCTGGCTGACCTTGAAGTTGTATAGGATTTGCTGCTGCAACTGAATGCACATGTCTATGGATTCCTCCCAGGGTACTGAAGACTTGGCCAATGTAACTGTGAGACCTCTCTCAATTATTAATCAACAGCCTTGGGAATCTGGAGAAGTTCACGTGGAAGCTGGCAAATGTTGTCCCAATTTTCAAGAAGGGGAAGAAAGAGGACCTTGGTAATTACAGGTCAATCAGTCTCACTCTGGTGTCTGGTAATAGTGTGGAGAAAATTAGTCTGGAGGCTATCACGAAGAAGACTTGAAAGACAATGCAGTTGTTGATCAAAGTGTGCACGAATTCTTGAAGGGAAAGTCATGCCTTACTAACTTAATAACCTTTCACAACAAGGTTACCCACCTAGTAGTCAAAGGGAAGGCAGATGTGGGGGTTTTTTTGGTTTTGGCAAAGCTTTTGATAGTCTCACCATATCCCTCTGGACGGCGGTCAGCGTACAGCCAGATGTGTACACAATTTCATCCCTATGAAATTTAACAGGAACAAATGCCAGATTCTGCACCCAGAATGTTGTAATCCTGGATGTATATATAGACTGAAGGATGGGGTGCAGCCCTGCAGAAAAGGATCTGGGCATTCTGAGTGACGGCAGGCCCTGCCAGGTATGTCATGCTGGGGTGTACTAGGCACAGAATAGTTAACTGGCCAGAGAAGTGAGGGTCCCACTGCACCCAGGTTCAGCCTCACCAGCACTACTGTGTGCAGTCTAGTGCTCCACAATACAAGGAGGATATGAAAATATTATAATGTGTGCAAAGAAAGGTGTGACTTACAAGGAGCAGCTGAGGATACAAAGTTAGTTCAGCTTAGAGAAGACCAAGGGTTGACCTACAACCTCTTCATCAGAGGCAGCAGAGAGGGAGGTGCTGATCTCTTCTCGTTGGTATCCAGCAACAAGACACAAGGGAATGGCTTAAAGCTGCAGAGGGGGAAGTTCAGTTTGGATATCAGAAAAAAAAGTTTTCATTTACAGGGTGGCCAAGCTCCCCAGGGGACAGTCATGACCCTGAGTCTGTCTCTGTTCCCAGATGTGTTTAGATAATGCTCTCACCTATGGTCTAACTTCTATGTTGCCCTGGATTTGATGATCCTTCTGAGTCCCTTCCAACTCAGGATATTCTATGATTCTATGACCCTGTGACACCTCCAAGTCCTAAATCTTAGTATAGGGCAGCCCAGAGAAACAGGGAAGAAGCTACCCCTAAAGCACGCAAGATCTTGCTGTTGAAACCCAAGCAAAGGAGAGTTTAGTCAGTGGAGGAAGCTCTCTCCTCCTCTTTCCAGCCAGGAAAGCAAAGAGGGGGAAAAAGCCTAAGGTGTAACAATGGGGGTCAGGACACAGTGTAGAGATGCTTCTGTGACCTGGAAAAGCAGGTAAACCTATCCTCATGTGTAGCCCTTGCAGGCAGCTGAGGAACCAGCCCTGGTCACCCCCACGGCTGTATGAGCATCCAAACCTCCTCCTCCTCCTCTCCCCACCCTGTAATGATCTGCCAGTGACCACGAGTGTACTTCTTTCTTTTGTTTCTTTCCCTTCATCATCCTCATTCTATTTTCAACCAAGTAAAATCTCCATTTCACCTCCCATAAAATAACCTCTTTTTTTCCCATGCACTAAGCACACTTAGACACAATATAAATTTGATTGGTTTGTTTTTTTAATTTTTACAAATACTTGAAAGCGTCACTGAGCAGACAGTGACACAAGTAAGATATTCCAGCAGTGACAGGCACCCAATGAATGGCATTGTCCTGAATTCAGTCCCAGGTTCTCTTGGGATCAAGAGTGAAAGAGAAACAAAATTTACTACAAAAAAAAAAAGAAAAAAAAAAAAAAAAAAAAAAAAAAAAAAGCCTGGTGCTGATGGCAGAAGAACTCCCCCACTTGGCCAAAAAAGAATTTGACATCCTACAGAAATCTAAATATTAATGAGGATTAGAGGCAAATTACTACATCCACATGGGTTAATACCAGTAAGCCCCTTTGCCCCCTCTCCAAATTTAACTGGTGGGATGAGGAAGGAATTACAGCTGCCTAGAGGGACAGCCCATTCCTGCAACTGAATCACCACAGATGGAGCAGGGGCATGGGGACCAAATCTGGCTACTGGATTAAAAACTTCATAGTGAGGACAAACAATACTAGTGGAGGGAGTTCAAAGATCCTCACTCTTCTCTTCTGCTGGTCAGTGACGCTGGTTCTAGGAATCTTCAGCTTCTTTCACTTCTTCCCTTTGAGTAGGAGACTGTCACTGAAAGGGAGACAGAAGGGAGTCATCAGTCCAGAAAGCACAAGCAAAGCTGTACCACCCTCCAGTATGAATTCTGAGGTATGGGGTGTCACACTCAAAGGATCTGGACTTCCTATCAGTCTTTCCTATTATGCATGTTTTTTTTCCAAAGCTCCTTAAATCTTCTGGAACAAATATGACAGAATCTGGTCAGAGGTGAGGATGTTATAATCAAAATTCCCACAGAAAAGAAACCAACTCTGTTTTCCCTTCTCAGTTCTGAGAAATTGAAGCTTTTAGCTGCATTCTGTTAGCTCAGTTGGCACTGCCTTTTTCAGTAAACATTGGACAGATTAGGCAAAGCCTCTGAATTCCTGACAGCTCTGAAAGCAGGAAATGGGGTTTCCTCACATGAACTGGAAAACTTTTGGAGAACAAAAGCATCTTCCCTAGAGATCAGCAGCCCAAACCAACACAAATTCCCACGAGCCTGCCTCCTCACAGCCCCGTTTGCCATAACCACAGGATGCCCTGTATATGTGATAGATCAGAGAACACTGAAGATGCAAGGCTCCTTATGAGGCACACATGGAGCTCCAACTACTGCATACTCCATGTGTGTCTTTGTGTGGTCCCTGCAAGGAGAGCTTCAAGTTTCACATCACAAACGGGAACTGAGGTAGAGATTGGAATAAACTTCCTGGGGCTGAAAAGGCCCAGGCCAGAAACATCCCAGGCACCAGGAAACAGCAACACCCTGGTTCCAGTACTAACAAAAGGATCAAAATATACAGTGCCTTACCTTCCTCTGTGTCAGCAGATGCAGTAAGGGGTGGAGGGTGGGGAAGAAAAAAAACAACAGTAAATTGATTAGCTTTAACAAAAATCCCCACTTCCACAGTAAGAGGCTGCTCCCTGCTTGGCTGTATCCTCTGGCAGCAGGCTCCTCTCAGAAAATGATCCTGAGAGAGCTCCAGAGAGGGGAGCAGCTTCCCAGGTAGGGTGCAGACAAACCCAGGCACCCAGCCCCTTTACCTGGTGAAGCCCTCATCCTGCAGGTTCAGTACCAAGTTATCTGCTGTGAGATACACACGATTTTGTGAGGCAGCAATCTGAAAAGGAAATCCATTACAAACATGGCATCAAGGACTGAAAATGCACATGGAGGAATAGCACTAGGAACCTATCTCCCCCTCCAGATACAGTACTCCTGTTTCCTTCACTTAAGATCTCAGTTAAATCAACACAATTCCCCAGAACAACTCCAGAACTTCCTGACTTCTCATCCCAGAGCCATCAGACTTTCTAAAGAAGTGCTCACTCTGTCTCTCTGTCACAAAGACCTTTGATCCCACATTTAGCTGTTCCCCCTTCTCAGCTGCAGGTACCCAGATGCTTTTGGTGGCTGCAGCTGAGGGTGGGTGATGGAATCTGATGTGGATCTGGCCTTGTCGTATGAAGGGCACGAACTCTGAGCCTCACATCTAATTGCAGATCCTTGCTAAGTCTTAAGCTCTACTTGAGCAGAGAAGGGCTGGGCAGGAACAAAGATCAGGACAGGGCAGATCACATTCGCCTTAAATTCATCATGTGGCCACTGGGCTGGGGGGACAGCACAAAGATTGCAAAACGACAAAGGGAATTCTGTGCTCACCGTTTTTGAGATGTTTTGAGCAGCTCGGATCTTACGTAGCTTGATGTAGCCTGGATTCCTGCTGAGAGCTTCCCCGAGGTACAAGGGAACAAAAGTTAAGGAAAATCCTGCTAACAGAAGCCGCTTACCCTCAAGGAATTCTTCCTAAGCCATATTAAAGAACATCTTAGTGGGTGAAAAGCAGTCTCAATCCCAGTAACATGGGCCTCTGGGTAGGCATGTTTTTACCTGCCCAAATGAAGAATGTTATGGATTATGGTCACACACAGCCAGTAAGAGTTAAAATTTACAACGAGGAGCGCAGGCCCACTGCCGTCTCTGCTCTGACCTGTAGCCTCAGACAAACCTCACTGCAGCCAACTGGTGAAGGGGTGGGAATAAAGAACAGTGACCTACTTGAGGCTATCATCCGATCAGTCTCCTAAGCATGAGCCCAGAGTGACACTCTCAGGACTGTCAAGCTCACAAGCCACATCCCACAAAGTCTCCCAAAGCAGGATATCATCTTGGCAGCTGTCGCTTCCCCCTCGGCCTGAACTATCTTCTGCTTCTGCTCCTGCTTGGCCTTCTCCACCAGGAACTGGGCGCGCTGTGCCTCCTGCTGGGCTGCAGGGAGAAGGGACACAGCCATTGGAACCACACTGTGCCTTCCATCAGAACCTGAGAGCCGAGGCCCGGAGGTTCTGCTTCCCAAAGAACCGGTAACACTCTGGGACCACACCCAAGCACAAAACGTGTCTGAGAGCACTTTACTTTCTCTTAAGTAAAACCCACAGCGCCCAGAACCCCCACAGTGAGTGACAGAGTCCCAGTCTGAAGAGGAATCTTAGTCTTGGGAACTCAGTCCCTCTGATGGTCTATCCCACTAGCTATGGCTTTCTGGTAACACTTGTAAAATAAACCTGCTCAGCTCTGTTACTAAGCAGGCTGAGGTTTGTAACCCTGTACCTGTACTGATACAGTGACACAGCAGTGACACACTGGCCCAAATTCCACTTCCTTGTTTAATAATTCAGCGAAAAGGCAAATGCAATCCAGCCTTTTCAGGCACCAATGAACTCACCCACTTGCTTAGCCTCCACAGCTGCTGTGTATTCACGACTGAAACTAAGCTCTGTGATAGCCACATCATCCAGGATGAGGCTGAAGTCCTTGGCTCTCTCTGTCAGTTCTCGCCTAATGAGCAGAGACACCTGAAACACAAACACAGCAACAAGAGTAGTACCAGGCACGGGGTGTTCCTCACTTCCTGCACACTCCAAAAGTGAAGCACAACTGCTCCTCACAGTGTCGGGACAGATGTTCCCAACCCAAGCTCCACACCGTGGACATCCACACCACCTCTGAGTAACATATCCACAGCCACACAGAGCATTTTCAAAACTCCATTACCACTTAACTGTTCTGTGCAAGTAACACTGTGAAAGTAAAAAACCTTGAAAGCATCTTTTGCTTTCACATCCCACCACATCTAGTTCCACAGTTCCCACAGTTCTGGCAACAAGCATTTCCTTCTCCACCTTGGGTTTGCCACTGTTTGCAGGCTGTGCTTTCATAGCTGTATTCCAACACAGAAAAAGAAATGACCACATAATTTTTTTTAACCCATATAACATCTGTTAATTACAGTAGCTACTTGTCTAGTGTAGCTACTCCACTTTTTTTGTCTGCTTTGGGTGGGTGTTGCTGTTAGATACTTTGATTTTTTCTACATTTACTTGCCAGCACCTTTTTCAGGCAGGCTGACAAGTCCTGCGCCAAATATTGACTTAGACAGAAACTATTGCTACAGTATCACATGCTTGGCTAGTCGAGCATTTGCTTTTACTTTCACTGCAGCTGTTTCTGAGCAGAACTCTAAATAAGGACAGAAACCTTTCCTGTGTGAACTGCGAGAGCACAACTGCATAAAGTCACTTAATTTTCTTCTGATTATCAATCCCTTCAATACACATCACTCTATAATAACAAGCACTGGATGGATACATGACAAAAAGGCAAATGCAATTCAGTTTGTTCAAAAATTTCAGAGATCAAAGAATGACTCTTATTTGAGATCACAGGTGCTTAACAGCCTTTGCTTCCAACACAGCTGAAACCCTCACAGATATTCTTTGCTGTCCCATCCTCTCCACACATTCTCTTTCTACGTGAAGACCAACAAACCCCTCCAGTGCACTCCATGTGGATGAGCACAAAACCCTGAAGCCCTTGACCAGAGGGATACAGATCATTTCTCATAACAACACCTGGATACACAGTTCTCTTTGCTTCTTTTGGCATGGATCAGAAACTAGTTAAGAGATGCTTTGTATTTCATCTAACAACTTTTCCTCTTCAGCACCCTCCTGGCCCTGCAGGACCTCCTCTAAAACCTTTTAAAACAAGACCAGCACCTCCTCTTTGTGCCAGCTGCCATAGGTGATGAGAACTCTCAGAATCCGTGGCAATCAAATTATTACAATATAAACTTTCAGAAACAGGCATTTTAAAGCTAAATATTTCTACTATTTTGCAACACTCCCCCAAGATGACACTTTTTCTAATCAGTGCCTGCAGGGAAGGTGCTGAGACAACTGAGCCAGGCGCTTCTCAGTGATGCCAAACAATAGGACAAGAAGCAATGGGCAGAAACTGGAACACAGGAAGTTCAACCTGAATATAGGAAAGAACGTCACTGTGCAGGTGACAGAGCACTGTAACAAGCTGCCCAGAGAGGTTGTGGAATCTCTCTCACTGGAGACATCCAAGAACTACCTGGATGCAATCCTCTGCCATGTGCTCTGGGATGACCCTGTGTGAGCAGGGAGGCTGAACCAGAGGACCCACTGTGGTCCCTTCCAACCTGACCCATTCTCTGAGTGTAAACAGAACTATTTGCTACCCTTCTGTAGCACTGATCACTGACACGTTAGTGCTTTCTTAACTGCTCATTCCCATGGTTTTTCAGATCTTTCAAAACTGTTTAATTTGCTCTGACAGCTGTTCTGAGATCCGCATTTCTAAAGCCAGTTCCAGTGTCACCCATGGGCCATGATGTAAATCAGCTCTCCCTCCCTTAGTGTCACATTTTGGTGCAGTTTTGCACTCTGTGTACCAACGGACCCAGTTTCCTCCTCAGAAACTGGCAATACAGTATTTGCACCTGCACTGGAATCACGCTGTAGGTGGGACGTGCTTTCCCAGATGGTAGATGCACTACCCACCAGCTGAGTACAGCTATCCTTCCTTCATCGGTCACAACATTCCCCACACCCACAGATCTGCGAGCCAAGCCAAGCCCGCGCCTGGCAGGGCTCACCTGTGCTCTCTGTGTGATGAGCTGCGAGGCGTTGAACTTGGCCACGACGCTCTTGAGCACCTCGTTGACGATGGAGGGCAGGACGCGCTCCTCGTAGTCCAGCCCCAGGCGCTGGTACATGCTGGGCAGCTCGGCCGCGTTGGGCCGCGTCAGCACGCGCAGAGAGATGTTCACCATCTGCAGGTCTGCGGGGACAGGGAGGGGTCAGGGGGCTGCTGGCAACCTGCAGAGGGACTCTTCAGCAGCAGCTGGAGCCGTGGGACAAAGATGATGAGCACAAAGTGGGAAAGGGGACACTTTGGTTGGAAATTAGGAAGAAATCCTTTAGGGAGGGGGTGATGAGACACATGAACAGGCTGCCCAGGGATGCTGCGGATGCCCCAGCCCTGGAGGTGGTCAAGACCAGGTGGGATGGGGCTTTGAGCAACTTGGTCTAGTGAAAGACGTCACTATCCGTGGCAGGAAATTGGGACTAAACGATCTTTAAGGTCTATTCCAACCCCTTAACATTCCATAATTGTATGAGGAGCGCCAGCACTAGAGCCGAATTCCTGTCCCGTGCCTCCTACCTCGTGGCCTCTCTTTCTCACCTTTGGAACCGGTGGGGGAGGAGATTTTCCGCGGCCGCGCTCGGATGTCGTAGATGATGGGATACTGGAACCAGGGGATCCTGCGGGGGGCGGAGGCGCGTTAGGGGCGCGGGCCTTAGGGGGCCGGGGGGACCGGGCGGGGGCCGGAGGGGTCGGACCCTACCTGAAGTGCAGCCCCTCGGCCAGGATAGTGTCTTGCTGCACGCCGCCGATGCGGTTGAAGAAGATGGCGCGCTGGCCGCCCTCCACTGCGGGGAAAGAGCGGGGGCTCGGTCAGCACGGGCGGCGGGCGCGAACGCTCCGAGGGGTTGGGGGGATCTCCACTCACCAATGAAGACGGACTCTCGCACGCCGTAGGCCAGGGCGCCGGCGCCCAGCAGCAGCTTGAGCGCGGTGCCGACGCCGCGGGGCCCGGTCGGCAGCCGCCCCGCCAGGTCCTTCAGGTTCTGCGCCATGGCCGCCCCGCCGCCACCCCCGCCGGGAAGGACACCGGAAGGAGCGACCGCTGCGGCGCTCCGGCGGGAAACCGCGGCGCCGGGAGCGCCCCCGCTGCCCCTTCCCGCCCCCAGCACCCGCCTTCCGGCGCGGCGGCCGCGGCGCTCCGGAAGCGGGTCCGGCCGGAGCCAGATAGAGGGCGCGCCCCGGCGCCATCTTGGGTGGCCGCGGCGGGAAGGGCGGGGCCGGGGCGGGGCCGGCGGGGTCGCGTGACAAAATGGCGGCGCCCAGGCGGCCACGTGGGGACGCGCAGGAGGAGGAGGAGGAGGATGAAGGCCGTGCGCTGGAGGCCAAGCGGCCCCGCGGGCAGCGGCGGCTCCTGGTCGTGCTGGAGGGGGCGAGTCTGGAGACCGTGAAGGTGCGGGTGGTGGGGGGGGAAGGTCGGGGCGGGTCCGAGCGCGCCGCGGATGCCCTCGCTCCCCGCGGATGCCCTCGCTCCCCGCTCACTTGTCCGTGCTTTGGCCGTAGGTGGGGAAAACGTTCGAGCTGCTCAACTGCGACAAGCACAAGGCACTGCTGCTGCGGAACGGCCGGGACCCCGGGGAGGTTCGGCCTGACATCACCCACCAGGTACCCGGGAGCCCGGCAGGTGACTCGGGCGATCGTCCCTCGGATCTGGGGATCCGCTTCTGCCGCTGGAGCCCGGGGACGAGTTTGGCCTCCCCCGCTACGTTCGTGGCTTTTAGGTTTATTCGCTGTCTGAATCTGGGCTTGATTTCTCAGCATTACAGTAGAACTCCCGATGCTGGATGAGCTTTCAGCCTCAGCATCGGTCCCTTCTGCATTTGTGGGGGCTAACCTGCAATTTTCTCTAGAATTCTCTCTCTTGTGCCTTTCTGTTTCCAGTACCGTGTGCTTTTCAATTTCAGAGTCTCCTGATGCTCATGGACAGCCCCCTGAATCGGGCTGGTCTCCTGCAGGTTTATATTCATACCAAGAAGAATGTTCTAATTGAAGTCAATCCCCAAACCAGAATCCCAAGAACTTTTGATCGGTTCTGCGGTCTTATGGGTAAGTGATTCAAACTTTGCACCAGCTATAGAATAATGCAGGAAGGTGGTCAGGATTGGAGGAACTTCAGGAAAAGTCAAAAATTGGCACCAACCTTAAAATGTGAAAGTGAGAAAAGAGCAGAGAAGCGAAAGCCTCTTTCTGTGATGTTCCAGAATGCATTCCCCAGCTGTGCGTTCCTTAGCACAGTGGGGAGTGTCTGCAGGAGGTTGTGCTGTCAGCAAAATAACTTGTTTCAGACTGTGATGGGAACTCTAAAAGTGGGCTTTTTGTGTACCTCAGCTCAGGCAAAGCATGGGATTCCTCGAGCAAATGAACACACAGCTGAAGTGCTTTTTTTTTTGTTTTCTCTTTGCCAGTTCAACTGCTGCATAAGCTCAGCGTTAGAGCAGCTGATGGGCCTCAGAAACTGCTGAAGGTAAATATTCTGTAACTGTTCACAGCTAATGTTGCAACATTCTAACAGTGAGGTAGGAGGGATTTTTTTTTTGGTGGGGGGGAGGTGTTTTTTTGGTTGGGGGTCCTGGTTGTGGGTGTGGTTGCTACTCTACCCCATCACATCATGGCTGGGGGTCCTGGTTTCAGGGGGGCTCTCCCACATCCTACGTGGCTAGCACGTGCTGTAGGAGCTGCTGCTGCAGGAAAGAAGCCCCAGACACTGCTGTCTTTGGAGCTGAGGGATCTGTTTGCTCCCATGAGCCTGACTACCATGCCTGGGCATTGACGCTTTTTGGGTACAGCTTTTAAAATGGCAGAGAGAGGTGGAAACGAAGGTGTGATTAACTTGAACAGCTTCTGCAGTCACAGAGGGAAAGACTGGATAAACCACAGGGACAAAGGGTTTATCACAATACCAGATTCGTGGAAGAACTACCCTTGTTGCTGGAAATGCCAGAAAATCAGCAGCCTGAGGAAGGTGATGGCGATGTCATCTTGGCAGAGAGCGCTTGGCCCCAGCCTGTGGATCTGCCTGAGGACACGGGTCAGCAGGCAGGGAGAGACAAGGAGCAGCCTTTACAGCCTTTTCCACACAGGGCTCTCATGAACCTGGCTCGAGGAACGTGCCAGAACAAGGAGCTGCTGGGCTGGAGCAGGACCTCACTGCGCCGCTCCTCAGACAGCAGCAAGACTCCCAGATGCGAAGAAGAACTAATCATCAAGAACTGATCAAGGCTTAAATGTGTTTTGTAACTGTCTTCTGGAAAATCCAGATTCCCCAAAGAAGGAGAGTGGTTTTAAATCCCAACAGCAGCCTGTTTGCCAGCCGAGACAAAAATACCTAAAGGTCCCCCTTGCCCTTCTTCTGTGCCTGCTTCAAGAGCATATTCTGGATACACACCAAGACTGACAGCGTCTGGACACACCTGCTGGGGTTTGTTGTGTCCCTCTGCCGGGGGATCCCTGACCCTGCTGCGGTCCAGTGTGTACTTTATGGCTCCTTTGCAGGAGAAGGTGGTGTTTGGGATGCTCTTCCTGGGAGCAGTGCTGTGCCTCAGCTTCTCCTGGCTATTCCACACTGCCTACTGGCACTCGGAGAAGGTCTCGTGGACTTCTCTGATTTTCAGAAATTGCACTGCTGGTCATGGGGAGACCACTCATTCCACTGCTCCCCACAGCCAAGATTCATCTACCTCTCCATCACCTGTATCCTGGGCATATCTGCCATGACTGAGCCTCAAGCAAAGGCCAACCCATCCAGGATTGGTTTGGCTCAAGGACCTCGGTGTACTTGGTGGGGAATGCAGGGGGATGGGGAAACAGGGTATGTACCTCAAGAGGATTTGATTTTTGGGTGAGGACAGTCTGTAATGTTGAATTGTGTAGGTAATGTTGGTTGTGGAATGACACTGCCACTGTATTTTGTAAATACCAGGGACAATGAGGACGGACTGCTCCAGATGCACCACTCATGAGCTCCTGATGCAGCCTGCAACCAGCTGATGAATTTTTTGCTTGTTGTTTTTAGCAAACAATGGATCTAGCTATGTGAGGTCTGTTACCTCTACACCCCTTTTAACTTTCTGCTTTCTGCAGGTGATTAAAAACCCAGTCAGCGACCATCTGCCTGTGGGCTGTATGAAGATTGGTACCTCTTTCGCAGCGTCACAGGTGTCGGACCTGCGTGAGCTGGTTCCTGCAGCGGAGCCAGTTGTCATTGTGGTGGGAGCTTTTGCCCACGGGTCGGTAAGTGTGTGTATGCCTTATCTGGGGTTGTAAAAAAGTTTCAGTCTTGTTCTGAGTATGGAGGTTTTATCTGCCCTTTTTTTGGCTTGGTTTGCCCCCCACCCAGCCCCCTGTTATTCCCCGTAGGCTTGTCAAAAAAAGGCCCAAAACTGCAATGCTTGGGACTGTTCTCCCTCCCCAGGGAGCGCATTAGTGAAGGCTAGCAGTTTCTCTGTTGGAGAAATGCTGTGCCTCTGCAGTTGTTGGGGTTGGAAGGGATCTCTGGAGGTCATCTAATCCAAACCCCTGCCAAGGCAGGGTCACCTGGAGCAGGTGACACAGGAACATGTCCAAGTGGATTTTGAATGTCTCCCAGAGAGGGAGACTCCACAACCTCCCTGGACAGCTTGTTCCAGTGTTCTGCCATCCTCATCATTAAGAAGTTCTTCCTCCCGTTTTGGTGAAACTTTGTGTGTTTTAGTTTATGGCCACTGCTCCTCGCCCTATTGCTGGGCACCACAGGAAGGAGTCTGGCACCGTCCTCTTGGCGCTCACCCTTGAGATATTTATGAGCATTAATGAGATCCCCCCTCAGTCTTCTCTTCCCGAGATGAAACAGGCCCTCCAGTCTCTCCTCATAAGAGAGATGGTTCAGTGTCCTAATCATCTTTCTAGCCTCTGCTGGACCCTCTCTGGTGGCTTCTTGTCTTTCCTGTACTAATGGAGATGGGGCTCAGTGAAAACTTTGTGCAACTTGGTTATTTTGTTTTTTCTATTTTTCTCCCCCTCTTCTCGCAGGTCAATGTTGACTATACAGAAAAGATGGTCTCCATCAGCAACTATCCCCTCTCTGCTGCCCTGACATGTGCTAAAATTACTACTGCCTTTGAGGAAGTGTGGGGAGTAGTATGAGCTGGTGCTGCTGTCATGATGGACTTGTGTACAGTGACTTCACATTCTGGAAAGGCTCTTTAACTTGGGTGTGGACCTGGTGCAACCTTGGGCTCCTGGAAAAGACTTCAACTTCATCCTTGCAGCTTCTGAAGCAACAAGACTTTAAACAGACTGCCCCAATGACCCTTTTTCCTCCTAATTAAAGGTACCTTTTTTGGTTAAAAAGCACTTGTGAATTTTACTTTCTCATTTTTCATATGTGGGCAGGATGGATCCCCTTATAGCAGGGACTTGGCCCAAATTTGTCACAGAACTGGAATTCTTAGCTGTGCCCTGCTCACCCTGGTGTCACTCGGTCCTGTAGAATCGCCTTGCTCGGTGGCATGTGACAGCTCACACTCCCACACCGAGGCACCCAAGAGGAAAGGAGCTGAAGGCGACGTTAAAAAGACCAGGAGCAATTTTTATCTTAGATGACAAACGTAGAAAAGTCAGAAGGTGGCTCCAATCCAACGCAGCACCTGCCGTGAGTGTGGTACAATCATCTGGTATCAGCGGAGAGACGAGTGCCGGCCGCAGGGTGGCAGAGATAAGGCAACAGACAGAAGGTGGAGAGTCTCAAGGAGGCTCGCTCGGATCCCCTCCTTTTGGGTCTCTGACCCTGTGCTTTCTCCTTCCCCCTCCTTGCGTTGAAAAAAGTCATACTTCAACACAGCAAACTTGGCAGGTGATGCTTTGCTTCCGGAGTGTTAAATCAACTCCTACGAATGCACAGGTGGTACAATCTGAAAAACAGAGGAGCCCTAGATTAGCTTTGGTTGGTTTGATGTTTGCCTTTTGCCTTGGGCTGCAGCATTGCTGTCCCACTTCACCTCCTGGTCTCTCCCAGCCTTACCTTTTGGCTGTTACTCTGCTCTTTTTAGCTTTTCTTTTCGTGGCACAATTAATCTGCGAATGTAAGGCAACACCAGCAGTAAGGTGAAGAACAACACGTGGCCGCAGAAATAAATAGACCTGTACACCTGTGAAGAGAAAGGCAAGGTTTGGGATCAGCAGCCAGCTCTAAGCCAAGAACACAGGAGAGGTGATGGAGGGAACAGGATTGACCACGTGGGGTCATCTGTTTGTGGCTACTAAGTACCTTCATCCATTTGTCCCAGGTGAAAAGGCAAAATGGCACCAGGGAGTAACCCATAAACATCCAGTGATTAGTCTGCTGCAGCACATAGAAGATGGGCCGCAAGACAGTGATGGAGGCCAACGTGCTTAGGAAAGGACTGTCCCGAACAAGGTTCATGACCTAATTGAAAGAAAAAAAGTAGAATTCTCAACAGTTGGATGTCCTGTGGCTGTATATGCAGGCTCTGGAGTCAAAGTTCTCTATACAGCTGTGTAAAATGTGTTTTAGTAAGCAGCTAGTCAAAAAAAGTAGCTAAATACCCTGTCCTGGCCAAAGTTTCAATTAAGAAAATACATTTTAATAAGGGATATTATTCTCTTAGTACTGGAGATTAACAGAGGCATTCAGCTCATGTGCTTGTCCTCCAGTCTTTCCAGCTGCCAAGCACTTCAGCTGCCCTCTGCTCGTATGCCAAGTTTTCCACTTTTCTCCCTGTCAGCTTCTGCAATCTATTTATGGTTTGCCCACGCAGAAGGCAGCAACCTACTGAACTCTTGAGAACAAAACCCTGCCATGCTTGAAAACCAATTCCAAAGCGAGCAGTTATTTTTCATATTTAATCCAAGTGAATCCTTCAGTGTGGCAGTTTCCAGACTCAGGGGGAAAGGCTAACACAGGTTCCCTGCGTTCTGGTAAGTCAGACAAAGCGCACCTGTCTTTCCACGATGACTATAAGCAGCTCCATCTGAAAGCACACCAGGTAGCCAGAGTGTAGCCCGTGCCAAATGGCCAGGAAGAACAGGGCCAGTGCCTGGGACAGCAGTTTGTTGCCCAGGAACTTCAGGCGCTTGAAGATGTAGCTAGAGCAGAAAAGAAACAAAGTGCTTCCAGGTTATCGTCTGCCCTCCCCTGGCTGCATCAGGGATGCAGGGCCCAGGGCACCCAATGCCTCTGTGCACCCTGAGGTGACAGGAACAGCATGACCAGGGCAAAACCTACATCAGAACAGTCTTAAAGAAATCCCAGCTATAAGGAGAAGAAGGGGGTCATTACATACAATTTAGCTGTGTGTCCCAGCAAGTGCTGAACCAAAACCCTCTGCGTCTGGCATGGGGAGCACCACGAGCCATGATGCAGGAAGCAGCTGTCAGAGCAGCTCTGTGGCTGGCTGAGCAGGCAGGCAGCCCCAGGGGCTCACTGTAGTCCTATTCTAGTCTCTGCTGCCATCAACTGCTTGCCTTTATTAATGAACTGCCCTTCCAGGTGGATTAAAAGATCTCTCTAACCCAGTAACCCAATAACCTGTTTCTAAGGGCACAGCAGCAAAACATGGAAGAAGGTGCACAAGCTGAAAACTGGCAGATTCTTCCTCGAATGCTCCCGCTCAGCCTAGGGTCTTGGTTCTGCTGACAGAACAGAACTGAGCCATTACAGAAGGGGAATTTTGTCCTACTCACCGGGCCACCCAAGCATTGGTGTTGATGTTGAAAGAAGCAATGGTCCCTGTGAACAAAGGTGTTGTCTCATACAGCCAGACCTTCATGTTGGCACAGGCATTCCACAAAGGCTTTCCATTCTGGTCTTTGCCATTGTACCCCAGACCAGCAAGGATGCAGACACCTTCCTATCAAAAAATGCACAAGAAAGGTAAGATGAAAATACTGCCCTTTTTTTGCTGGAGAAGCAGAGCTTAGGAAGTGCTGACACTTCACTGTGTTGAGAGCATCACTAGAGATGGAACAAATGGATTAAAAACTGCCTTTTAGTTAGCTAGCCTTTGCTAACTTGGAGCAAGCTGAACTGACCTGCACTGATCTCCAATGGATTTCTTCCATTTAGTGCTAAGTCCAAGAGGCTTGGACCTTTATTCATTTGTCTTTTGCTTCTGGAACGACATCTAGACTCACCGTAACGAGCCAGCAAGTTACGTATTTGTAGAGTATTATTTTGCCCCAGATCAATATGTAACCACAACGGAACCAGAAAGGCTTCTCCTGCAGAGATAAGAGTGAAACAGAATAAAAATAAAACCTGGAGTTGAGTGGCCATAATGACACAAGGTAAGTGGGATCTCATCACTGTCTTTTGTTATAATCTGATGTGTATGTGTTAATACATATGGACTGGGCTGCCAGTTGCAAACTTACACATCATTCTCCTTCCTTTGGTAATATTTGGCTGTACTGAAATAGGTAGAGTTTGGGAAGACTCCAGGATTAGCAAAATCACAGTGGAATTTACACAGAAATGCTGATAATCTGCAGGTAGAAATTATTTGTTAGGAGTTTTCCAAGAACCTCAAAGATTCTGGTGAGCCTTACAAGTTACTCTAGTGAGGTTCTTTGCATGTAATGGTTAAATGGAAGGTCATTAAAAGGTCATAAAGCACATATGTTACATTTCCAAAACCAACAGTAGCATGTAAGATCCATTATCTATTTGTAAAAGTTTTCATTTGTTTCAGTTCTGCTTAACACATTCCTGTTCTGCATCAGATGGAATCCACAGGACAGGCAATAAAGCCAAATCAGCTGTGGAAAAGCTTATCACTAGTTGCCGACTTATTTTTGAACTGAGGCAAAAATAAAAAAAAAGAAAAAAAAATTCCACTCTTGTAGATCCAGAGCCCCCCAGAGAAGGGGAATTCTTCCACATCCCACAGGGCCAAGTGAATACATACCATATAGTCATCTGAGGTGAGGTATTCATCAGAGATGTACAGGCTGGACAAGGTGTAGGTTACTAGAAACAAGAGACCCAGGCTCAGGCGCTTGAGAGCAGGCACGAAACTGAGAAAGAAAAATATGAAGGTCAAAGAAATGCCTTGGGAAGAGATGATCAAACCCATAGGTTTAAAAACAGGTGGAGAGGAGGAGGTAGGGGAGACAACGATAGGGAGTCACCACATTCCACTGCAGCAGCTGCCTCCATTTGGAAGCTGGGATGCAAACATCACCAGGGTGGAACCGAGTCTGTGCTAAAGATGTCAGATGGTTGTTGATGTTCATGCCCTGGAACAATGCTGGGACATTAAGCAGAGTTACGAGCAACTTTTGAAAGACTGCTTGGTCTCATAAATCACTTGTGGTCACAGCACTTCTGTGTCCAGGTAGGAAGGCAGTCTGCTGCAGGGAACGTGGAGGATTCAGCATTCTAGGATCGTAGGAAGGGGAGAAGCTAAGCAGCTTTGTATTACCTATTGGGTCTCTGGCCTGGAACGTCAGTCATCTCACCCCTTGCCAGTTTCTGATAGTCTGTCATGGAGAACTGAGGCCCAACCATGAAGGCACCATAGAAATAGGAGAATCCTGAGACCTCCAGCAAGGTAGGAACTCCCCGGACAGCAAATTGCCGCTGCTCAGGGGTCAGGAACTCCTGCACCAAAGGGAGTGGCATTAACATCATCCCAGGGGTTTCATACTAGCTCTGGATGTTATGTCCTCAGCCTGCCTCCTTACTGGTCTCAGTTCTTGCTCCCCATGGACACGGAACTTTACACTTTGTACTTCACATCCATTCCTCTCCCCAGCCCTCTCTATCCCCACCTCCTCTAAACAGCAACAAGATCCAGGGTTGAGGCCATTTGCACAGATCTCTATTCCCAAATAAGCTCCAAACATGGAAGGGATCTACTGACATGCATCCCTGGCAGCAGAGTAGGCATAGCAGAAGCACTGTATCTGACCTATTCCAGTCTCTGACTGCAATTTCATGTACTCTCCCAAGACCTTATCGTGCTACAATTCCTACTTCTTGATGCAAAAATTGTCTGTAAGTACTTCAAGCTTCAGCTTAGGAAGTTTCAGCTTGACCTCATTCTCTTGCAGTCAGCAGTGATTCCATGGATGCTACAGACTTGGTCAGGCCTCAAAGAGGAGATGGGGAATGCAGGTACTTGAAGCAGGATTGAGACTGTAGCAAGTGTAGTGCCCTCTCCCACAAGCTGTGCTGTGCAACTTCTCTGTTTCATCTGCTCTAGAAATGGGGTCCTAACGAATGGTAAAGGACAACCATTGAAACAACTTCTGTCCATCTCTAATCACTATTGTCTCTGTTCCAAATGATTTCATTCCACTCTAGAATTCAGTGCCCTCAGACTCTCACAGAAGCTCCCCTCTCAGCTGTGGCTTTTACCTAACAATGCAGCTTGCTAACTCACATCCTTTGAACTTCATTTTCTGATCTCTAGCATGGACAGCATGGAATGATGGAGAAATGATGTCTAACTCACCGGATCTTTTCCTCCATCATAGTAATTGATGGCCAGACCTAAAGGTGAGAAACAGTGACTTGAAGCCCTGGGATGGGCACAGCTTGCAGAGTGCAAGAGAGAGAAGAGAGGTGTCACTCACCAATCAACTTAAGTGTCAAGACACAATGTGGCATTGTCCACTTGATGTCATAATGCTCTGTGGCTGTGAAGTAATATCCAGCCATAAGGTATGTCTGAAAGAAACCATTGTTTCAGTTATTCAAACTAATTCCTCCAGCTGGTTTTTATCTGCCTCCACTTTTCCACCCACAGTTGCTACTGAAGTGCAAAACTGAACAGAGGCCTCCCTTCTACAAACCCAGGGAGTAGGGAAGAGGGTTTACCATCTGAAAGAGGAATGTGGTGATGACGGCAGTGATTGTGCGACCCATTAGTCTCAGTATGAGGAACTGGATTAGGACACATATCAGGGAATGAAAAAACTGCATCCCTGTGGGCAGGAAAAAGAAAGAGAGAGATAAGAAATAGAAATTACATTTATAGGTCCTTCCAAATTGCAGCATGCCCTGGGCCAGGCAGCTCTCTCTTCCCAAACTCATCTTACCAAAATTGAAGTAAGCAATTGACAGTCCTGTGAACACATTGTAGAGATGAACGAGGTAGGGCTCCTTCTGGAAGAGGAAATAGCGCTGGAACAAGGCAAAAGGATATCCTGAGTAGAGGGGGGAAAAAAAAGAAAAGGAAGAGTTGTAAATAAGTTTAGACAAGTATTTGTCAGGAACCAAACTACAGCCTTCTTGAAGATGTCATTAGAAACATGTACTTTACATGATACATTATCAACCCAGGCCATGGTATTAATTCCTGATACTTGGGAGACAGACTCCAGATGAATTACTCTGTACAGAAGAAAATACTTTTAACAGGAACATAATTACAGTAAAACTGACATTGAAGTGCAAAAAATTACAGGATTACAGTTTCTGGCCTCATTCAATGTATGAGATGGATAATGCTAAAATACATGAATCAGACTTCACCCTCTGATTCATTTCCAAATTCTGTGAGAAATACAATGAATATGGCAAGAAACTGGATTTAAAAGAAAAAGGGGGGGAGGGAGGGAGGGAGAAACTTTATGGTCAATACCATTACAGTGTCCAAAAAAATCAGTCCCACTCCCACTTCAATGAGTTCTTTCAGCTTTAATTTCAGAACTCCTCAGGTAACCTCCAGTAAGATACTCTAGCTTTTCTAACTCTACATCTTCGGATTTGCATCTGATTTGTGAAGTACTGGGTACACAAAGCTGTAACTAAAATCCACTGGTACTACGCATGTAGTATTTTTGGAAAAAAAAAATCAGTCAGAAGCATTTCATATGGAGCAGCTAAAAAAAGTGGAAGGGGTTTTTTCCTTGCATTTTGTGCGAGGTAACTCCTAGTCTAAGTTAGGAATGCCTCCAGATTATTCATCTGTGGCTCAAGTGAGAAGCAAACATTTGTGAAGCACTCTGGTAGTACAGTGAGAAGCATCACACAGAACACCACAATTCAATTAAATTCTGTTGTCTAGGTGAGGTTCACAAAGCATGCAGTCAACATTGCCACGTATTAGACAGTAAATATAATATGTCTTAATACGCAGTGGCACAGGAAGTGTTGCCCACCTCATGTCTGTATGTGCAATACAGTGTTTCTCAAGGCATGTGCACAAGGTGCTGAACTGGGATACCAGAAGCCACTTTAATTCTGGCATTTTGTAACTTTACTGCTTTATTTTGCAAGCCTGTCTCTTACCCTGCTCAAAAAAAGGGGAAATTCAACACATACCACAATACTGGCATCCATACTACTTATCATCCTAGCTGAAAGCAGCAGCAGTGGATAGAGCTCTGCTACCTGCACTAATGGAGTAGTAGTGGCAGGAGGTGGTCATGTTTTATAGGGAGCAGTAATAAAAGGTGATGAAATGCACATTCTGCTGAGAAGTGTATGATGGATGGAAGGCTTCCAACAAGCAAGGCCAAGTCTAGTCACTACTGTGAGAGGAAATGAGAAACTCTGTCATGTTATGTAAAGTACATGTCTGGCAGTCTGTCAGTGATAACAGGCTGGAACCATTTTAAGGTCCTCTCTGTCCCTGCAAATCCCTTGGGAGGGAGCCCTGGAGCTGGGGACTTTTGGGCTCCTTTCTAGATCCTGGAGGGCACCATGTTCTAGTGTGTCCAGATGTGTACCTACTGCCTCCTGAAACCCAGCTGCTGCTCCCCATTTCCTCAGCCTCCTGCCACCCCTCTTTTGGTTTTCCCTGCCTCCTTGTTGCTGTTCCTTCCTCCTTTTGTGTCCCACACCGGTTTCCATGCCACAGGCTGCTTTCTGGCCAGCCCCACATACCATGGCCCTCCGCTCCCAGAGCCTGGCAACCTCCCTCCTGCACATCCAGCCCTGCTCTCCCCTTCCAAAACAGCGGCTCCAAACCCCCCTACAAAATGCCTTACCCAAGCCATCCCTCTCCCTTCCCGCTCTTCCACACTTTTCACACAGCACACTTCTGTCCCATTCCCCCTCATTGCTGCCCTGAACACCAGCTGAGGGGGAAAGAGGGAATTGGCAAAGAGAGTTCCTCTCATGAGCTCTCTGGGGATACGGGAGTAACTCAAAGAATTAGAGCAATTCACATGACTTAGGAAAAAAAGAAAAAAAAGTAGTATCTTCTACTGGCCTTTTACTCAGAAACATACAAATGGGGATTCTTTGTTCATGAGCCAATTTTCCTGCTGAAGTTTATTAAACATAGGAAGAACTGGCTTTGAGAAATGGAAAGTGGTAAAAAAAATATGAAGTTTTACTATCAGACTAGATCAAAAGTTAGAAATCTGAGGTTTACTGTGGAAAAATGTTTCCCCCTTCTGAGCAAAGGGGAGAAAAATCAGATCAGAAATACAGGCAAAGCACAATTTATTGCTGTTCATCAACATGCATAGTTTTAAACCTACATTTTAAAGGGTCTCCCACTCTCTCAAAAATCACTAATATTTTGGAAAACAGTCAATTTCTATCAATTTTTTTCCCTCTAGCCATTTCTATAGAAATAATTAAAGTATGACTGAATACTATAATGTAGCTAGTGTTCCTACTCTTTCAGACACCTGTCTCACTTGTCAGCCGTGTTCCTTTTTAGCTCTACACAGGAGATCATGTCATAGTCTGGGGGTAACGCTGCTCTGAAGGAAAAAGAATTATGAACCCTTGCAAATAAAAAGCTACTAATACACACTGCATCTATGTTTCTAGAAATCACAAACTTAAAGGGTGGCCTTGCGCTACGTGGCTGCTGTTCCAGCTCAAAGGTCACAACATCAGCCTAAATTCTTCTGATATCCAGAGTAATTTGTTTGTACTCTGGAGTGCAATTTACCTACAGCTTTCCTGCATGAGATAACTATGTGGTTATAGTTTATAGCTTATCTAGCTATAAACCAGATAACTATCTGGTTTATAGCCAGGCCATTTACACACTGCAGATACAAACTTTAATCCCCAAATGGCAGTGGATACTGAGTAGCAGTGGTCATTCTGATGTGGCCTGTGCCCTTTTGAACACTCTTAAACTATCTATTAAATAACAAACAATTTCTACTGGTAACACCACCAGTACTCCTGCCCCACTACCATGTCCCTGAAGCAGCCTGAACTAGCACAGCAGCTTCTGGAGTTATGGTTGCCTTCTGGCAAGCTTGATGTCCCCTTTGGATATGCCAGCAGCAGGACGCTGCGCTGCTTTGCTTCTGCCATTCAGAGCAACAGGACAAGAGTCCCTGCTGCCAAGAGGCTCTGCCCAGCAGCTCCCACTCTGCCAAACTCCCCTTTCACAGCTCCCTGAGCAGAGTGGACCAAGGTGGGAAGCGGCTGTAATACTCCTGGAGAAAACAGCAGGGAACCTCTGATCCAAAGTCATTCTTCCCTACGCACCACGGAGCTGAGAAACAGTCTGCACACACAGTTGGGTTTTGCCTCTTGGCAACTGAGAATAATTTTTTTTTTTAATTCACAGGAACAAGAGGATGATCTCTGGTTAAGGAAAAGCTCAGCTTGGTGGCCACAGCCATTTGGGAGAGTAATGGGCCACTGCACAAAGCCCAGGTTGTCCACAGATACAACAATCTAATTGAGCAAAAGAAGTTAAATCATCAAGAAGGTGGATTAGGCTGGAGAAAAGTTCTACTAATCCCAAGCAAAAACAGTGCTGTCAAGTTTGCCATCTTCTGGACTGGGTGATTAAGATGCTTCTCTTTTTCCAGAGATAAAGCTGCAAATAAGAATTCCAGAAACATTCTTTTCATCTCTGCTCCCTTTATTTCCCCTTTTATATGCGTTAGCTCTGTTTCATCTTCAAGCCAGTACCTCTATCTTTCCTCTTCTCCCTTTTGCTGAACAGTTAACTCCTCCTTTGTTAACATCCAGCAGGGCAATTGTCTCCATTTTTTTATAAGAATGCTAAAACTAAAAGGAAGGGGACAACAGGAAAAAAAAAGTGTTAAAATATCAGCCTGACCTAATATTTTGACTTCAAAGTTATTCCTTTATGTTTCTAACACTGCAAAAGTGCCACACCTTGTTTAACACCAGGTGCATAAACATGAATATTTTAATTCAGCTCAGGAGTTTACTTTGAAAGTCCACTTATGGCGCTTTAGTTTGCATGACAGAACTGTCTCAAAGCATGTGAACAGGGCTCTCTTCACACGAAACTGAACTGAAAACACACCCCAGACAATGGGTGCTCAGTGTGTATGACCTGGCTGAGGCAAATCCAGAGTAAATGCTCAAAACCCACAGGCAAGTCTGCTCTATAGGTCCGCTCCTACGGCACCATTTTTCTTGCTAATGTAGACACAGGCAGTGTGCAGCATTACACAACTCCCTCTATTTTTTTATTATTTAAGGAGTAAGATGTACTTGAAGTTAGGAGCTTAAACAAGGCAGCACAAGAGTGCTCTGTGACAGGGCTGGTTTATGACAGGACAGTGCTGCCTCTTAAAACTTTTCCCATCTCTTACCCACCAGAATCAGTTGTTCACGGGCCCTGCTATAAATTTCTTGCTTGGCTGACCAGCTGGCAACTTGATTTGGGATAAGCCAGCAGCTTTGGGTGACCACAGGAAGAATTTCAGTGAGCCCAAAAAATCTTCAGGATGCAGGGAGCATGAAGCAGAGCATGTAAAAAAAAATTGATGAGAGGTAGAAGAGAAGCAGATAAGACAACTTGTGAGTGAAGGAATAGGCTTCTGGCACCTATTGATAAGAATGTGTTACTTTCTGCAGGTCCCTGCTATGTCTGTGGATGAGGGAACACTTTCCCAATGCTTTTCCTGGCAGGTCTGGGCAAACCAGCAGGGTCATTTCTGGCTCAGGGCTGTAAACAGCATGTTGGCCCCCCTCCATATTATGCAGGTAGCTCACAAGGCACTGTGTAATATTACGGTCAGATAAATAGCTTTAATTCTTCGGGATCGTACAGCCATGCAAGGAACACGAGCAACATAAAGCGTTAAACACACAGTGCCATAAGGCCTCCTGTATCTTGGCTTATGCCTTGAGCAGTGACAGCAGGGAAGAAATCTGTCCCCTCTCATGTGAGGACAGGAGCAGCAGCACAGAAACCCTGCTATCTCCTTCACACCACCGGAGCAGCTCCAGTGGGAACACTGGGCCCTAGACCTACTGAAGAATGCAAACTAGACTTCATCTCTCAAAGACATTCTCATATGATTGACAGACATTAGTGTACTGACATACCACAATTTCTATAGTGGCAGGGTCCAGAACTGTGCTTCAGGTATTCCTCCTGTTGATACTGCTGCCGAATTGCAGACTAATTTCTTCAAAGGCAGTCTATGCAAATTTTTATGTAGGGGAAGTCTGCAGCAAGTTTTTCATCTTGTACAATCCAGGTAAGGGACTCTGTTGTAGTTATATTCTCTGCTTCAAAACTGCAGCATGTATAAACCTGTCTCTGATTTAAAGACAAAGTTGTGATCCCCATAATTTGCCCAGCAATGTGCCGTTACTTGTTCACTGAAACAACGTGGTGCTCTTTAGGACTACTCCAGTTTTAGTTCTTGGATGTTCTTCCTTCCTCCTTTCTCATTCTCTTGTTCTCTCCTGTATTTAATTTTTTTTCAGTCATGTCAGAATGCCAACAGTTTAAAATGACCTCTTTTGGTTAGTTCAGATCATTACTAAGCGAACACTTACTCTGAATCAAGATAGTAAATTCAGACTATTTTTTCAACAATAATTCAGCTTTCTCCAGAAATTAATGTAAGAAGTCAAAAAGTCCTTTGTGATTCTTCCTGTTTTTCAGAAGACTATTTTTACCGGTTTGTGGTGATCTGAAAGTGACACCCTAGAAACTGTTGTCACAGTAAAACTGCACCGTGTAGATGGCAAACTGCATCACAGAGGAAGAAATAAGCAACAACTTTTTAGTCCATCTTTGGAACCATGCTTCATCCTCACGGCCTTGTTCTGAAATAATTCAGCAGTATTAGCTGCAGCCAACAAAAACAGTTCTCTTCCGGAATCTATGTAAACACCTGAAATGTAGGAAGTGAACAAAAAGCCATACTTTGTCTGTCCTACTGCCACTTCCAGCTTCTAGAAATGCCTTTTATTTATACCCCATGCCATCCTATGAAGTGGTCATTGGCACTAGCTGCATTACCAATGAGCTTAAAAGGACTGTAAACTAAGCTGCAATTAAACGAACATTTCTTTGTGCTGGGCTAAGGAACTCCTCTCACTCTCCTCTCACGTTGCTCTGGAGTAGTGTTTGGCCCTTCCTTTTAAAGTAATGGTATAATGCTTTACCACCACCCATCCATTAAGCAGGAGAGCTGGGGGCAGTCCTCTCTGCCTGAGTGGTTCAACCTGCAGGACCTGCAAGAGTGCCAAACTACAGGCCAGGCTGTTCTGCATGCCCTGAAGCCTTCTGTCTGAAGTTATGCCTTCCCCTGCATGTAATCAGAAGATACTGAGCTAGGGAGGAAGGACAGGGAAATGTTCAGCTCCAGCCTCCTGGTTTGGTACATCCATTTGAGGTATGCAGGGGACAGACGTGAGTGGTTTTCCAGAACCTGATCCCCAGAATTTGAATACAAATTCTAAAGATCCGTTGAGACTTTGCAAAACAGATAGTGGCCTACCTCGGGCAGGGACACTGTGGTACCTCAGTGGCTTATTGTCAACACTGCACATGGAACATCTGTTACAGCACACAGGAGTCTCACGCTTCCTTAATCTACTGGCTGCAGCAGGCAGCTCTTATCATCATTAGGACAATAGTTATCTGCTGTTCATATCAAAGAAGTGGTGGTGTTCACCCATAAGACACTGAGTAGGAAACACCCTTCCAATGTCGTGTCCCAACTTACTGCTAGCAAGAAGCAACTCAGAGAGTATGATCAAGGTGCATTCTGCAGAGCCATCTCTCTGCTGTGTCTGCCTCCACACACGCTTTCTAGGACTTTTTCTGCATCAGCACTTGTTAGACTGGTCCCTTGGCGGATCTGGGTGGCTAACCTTGTAGTGAACAATCTGCTTTTTCTGGTTTAGGTTTCTGCCAAGCAAGTAAATTCAATCAGATCACAATTAAAGGACCAGAGAGAGACGTGGGAGAAAGGAAAGCAGGACTTATCCCGTTCAGCAGTGGGGAGCTGCTAGACTAATTAATGCTGGCATGTGTGCATGTCCTGTATGTTTCCTATTACTTCATTTTTTTCTTTACAGAAGTTCAGTTTAACTAACTTCTACATTGAGTTCAAAATGATAGTCCAGTCTCCTGCATCTACCCTTCACGGGAAGAATGTTTTGCTCAGTTTGATCTCACACATCATAAACTAAATCAGGCAGAAATAAGTCTGGTGCAGACCATGGTTATGAAGTGACACAGTTCTTCTTGCTTGCATTTCCTTTAAAAATATCGTACTTCTACTTAGCCAGAGCAACTTTATTTTGACAGATGACACAGTAGTGGCTGTATCACTTCAAATATACTTTCAGGTTCAGAGGAAAGCTTGTATTTCTTTTCTGCTAGGTGACTACACCACCAAATGCTTTCACAACCCAAAGTTTCCCTGAGCATCCGCAGAGATTTTGGCAGATAGCATGTATACATACACTTGAATTAATGTTTTGGGAGCTAAAACCTCCCCCTCAATCGCCAGCCCACATCACAACTCTAGCCCTGCCTTAAGCATTTCGCATGGGACTTAAGTATTTCATGTTTACATAAGCGCAGGCACCGTGTGTTTTGCAATACGCTTCGCGCTGCAGGTGGAGCACAGGACATCACCCCAGTTCTCCGGGCACTGAGCTGGAAGGTTTAGCTCACCCCACCTGGTAGTGCCCGTGACGACATGCCACTCACTCCCTCACAGTGCCACCACCGCCGCAGACACTGGTGATGTCCCCGGGCAGTGACGTCCCTGCACTCGGACGGGACAACACGTGAGGGGCTGTGGAGATTCCCGGGCGGACATCCCTCCGGACACACGCTTACGGGGCACTGGACGCACACGCATCACCGGGCACTCACGGGACAATCGCAAACAAAGTTCTCGAGCCCAGAACACGGACCCAAACCGGGGTCTTTCGCAGGCACCCCAGGCTTCTCCTTGCCCCGCTTCCACAGGCGGCCTGCCAGAACCGCACCCCGACCTCCTGCGGGGAAACCGAGCGGGCTCCCCCTCTGCACCGGGACGGCGGGGGGCTCGCCCCGGAAAGCTGCTGCGGGGCACTTCCCGAGCTGCCCGGGCGGTGCCGGTGGCGGCGGGATCTCGCCCGCCGGCTCGGCGCGCACACGTGGCCTGGCGCGGCGGCGCTGGCACAGGTGCGGCTCCGCGCCGGCGAGGCGATGCCCGGCCCCGGCCCCCCCCGCGCAACGCGGCACGGCGGCGGAGCGGAGGGGTCGCCCGTTCCCACGGCGGGCGCGGAGCCCCGCCCGGGTCGCCAGCCCCGTCGCCCCCCGCCCTGCCTTACCCATGAGGATGGACAGGATGAGGCGCAGCGCCTGCTCCGACGAGCCCAGGGCCTCGGCCAGCCGCGCCAGGCTCCAGCCGGACCCCGCCACCGCCATCTTCCCCGCCGGCCGCCCCACTGGCCGGTCGCGCCCCGAACCCGGCAGCGGCACCAGCCACGGCGGCCCCCGCACCGCGCGCGGCCCCCTGCGCGCCCATTGGCTGCGGCGCGGCCGGCCCCGCCCCGCGGCGCCTGCGATTGGGCAGCGGTGGCAGCGGGGCAGGGCCCTGCGCGCACTAAGGCAAAGGTTACCCGCGAGTGGGCGGTGACGCGGGCCGGCCCCGCCGGCCAATGATTGGCGGAGCCGCCGCCGGGGGCGGGGCCGGGGGCCCGCGGGGGCGGGGCCGGGAGGGCGGGGCGGGACGCGGCTCCCGATTGGCTGCGGCGGGACAGGAGAGCGGCGGGGCGGGCCGGGGGTTATTCGCGGACACGAGGCGCGCGCGGGGAGGGCGGGCGGCGCTTGGGCCGCCGCCAAGGTCTGGGTCTGGGTCTGGGTCTGGGTCTAGGTCTAGGTCTAGGTCTAACTCTGGGTCTGAGTCTAACTCTGCTTCCTGGCTTTGGGTCTGGGCCCTGGGTACTGGCAGTGGCTTTCACCTTGACCTCAGTCGTGGCCTCGGCCACAGCCCCGTCCCTGGTCTTGGCCCCAGCCTTGGCCTCACCTTCAGCTCAGGGCGCTGCTTGAGCTTCCCCAACTCTGCCAGGTCCCGCTGGCTCACAGAGGACAGAACCCCCGTGCTTGGCTCATGTGGCCTGAAGGGATCTGCTTCCCACACCGGCGTTAAGGCAGCGCCTGTGCTTTGCCCTGCACCTGTGACACCCGACTCTGTGTGCCACAGTGGCAGGCACAGTAGCAGTGGTGCCCAGCAGCAGGGCAAGGAGCAGTGGCCATAAACTAAACTACAAGAAGTTCCACCTCCACGACTAAGAGCTGCTTTACATTGAGGGTGGCAGAGCACTGAACAGGCTGCCCAGGGAGGCTGTGGAGTCTCCCTCTCTGGAGACATTCAAAACAAGGTGGATGCATTCCTGTGTCACTTGCTCTAGGTGACCCTGTCTTGGCAGGGGGCTTGGACTGGATGACTGGAGGTTCCTTCCAGCTCTAACGATTCTGGGATTCTGTGACTCTCTAGTCACTCAGCAGCTGGGTCCACACAGAATCCTCGTAATGGATGGCCTTCCCTTAGGTGTGTCCCTTCATGCAGCTGTCTATGAGTGCACCCCAAGTTCTCCTCAGCTGAAGTTTCAGGTGCAATGGATGTGATCCTCTTCCTTTGTTTGTGCTACCATTTCCCTGCTGGATCACTTGGTTGGACAAACTCAGATGAAGGGGCAAACACAGGCTTGCACAAAGGTTCACATAAAAAGAGACCTCTGGAGTTCTCCGATCCAAACTGCAGCTCACAAGCAGGACTCAAAGCTGGAGCCATTTGCTCAGGGCATTGCCTGGGTAATTGCTGTACATTTTCATGGTTGGAGAGCTCCCAGCCTTCCTGGGCTCCTGAACCAGTGCTGAATCATCCTCTTTATCCTGGTCCATCCTCCTTATCACCACTCTTAAAGTAGCAGCACCACCACCTATTAGATCCCATTTCTTGTCAAATCTGACTGGGAGAGGGACTGACAGGCAGCATGGCCACACGGACCTCATTTACTTAGGGGACCAGGCTAAAGACCTTGCCTCTCCCTGCCCTTCTCTTTTCCAGGCTAAACCCAGATTTCTCAGTATCAAAGCTCTAGTCACCTATCCACTGGGCCCTCTCCAGTTGGGTCACACCTCTCTTGTTCTGGGGAATAAGAAAGTGTGTGAAGAAGGGGAGATCCTGGCCTTCTACTCCGAAAGTCCTCCAGAGGCAGTGTAAGGTGCAGAGTGGCAGGCCAGGATATATAGCAAGGGTTTAAAAACCCTCCTGGATAGCTGACTCAATCAGGTTAGACTTTACAAACAGCCTACTGTATTTGTCCACCCTAACTAGTGGACAAATTTGCCAATTTTTTTGCAAAGTACAAGGATTGGCTTTTCAAGGAATATCTATCTCTTATTTTCATGTTAAATTGTGTGTTTATGGTGTTTAGGCCACTTTCCTAAGTAAATGAGTTCTACGTGAGCATGACAACTGTCTGTCTCTCCTCAAGTCATGTTTGACAAGAAATGATCCACTTAATTCTGTAATTTACTGTTGTTGGGGAAGAGTTTCAGAAGCAGCATCTGTTCCTGAGATTGCCTAACAATTTCCATTGCAAGATTGTTTCCAGTTGTTTGAAATGTTGCTATATTTGACCTGTTTAGATTAAATGCCTGATAGCCACTGGAGCCAGAGCACAGTAGCTCTGAGGTTAAGTTTGGAGACTCAGATCATGATGAGTGTACCAGTATTTTTCAGTAGTATTATTATTTTAATACTCAGGGCAGTGTTATGCTTGAGAAGAGTGGGTGTAGCCAAAAATCTTGGTTTACTGTCCTTTAGATATACCATGATTTCGTAACATTACATGGGTATTAGTGTGAAACTTGAGGTTCACATGAGCTCGCTGTGGCAAGATGGGAATGCAGTTGCTGAAGCTTCTGCAAATCCATTTCCATTGACTGTGTTCCAGTGGCTCATGCAGCTTTCCCACATGCCACGGCTGCGCAAGAGCCCAGATGCTTCTTCAAGAGCTCCTGCAGGACTGTCCTTCCAGGACCATTTCTTGTATGCTGAGGAACTGAAACAGGAAAGTTGTGCCCTGCCTCCCTGGTGCCTCTTCTCCCAGGCAGGCATAGGAGCCTATCCTGATTGAAATGGCCATGGCAGAGGAGCTGGCTACTTGGGGAAAGGTATCTGGGCAGTGGGCTTCAGGCTGAACACTGATGGGGAGGAGGAAAATACTGGAAAAGCCAGAGTCAGAATAAAATTAAATATGACAGGAGCCTGCTGCTGTCCATAACCATGTCAAGGGAAAAGCACAGAGAGGGTGGGGAGAGAAATAACCATTAGCAAGAGATGGAGTATAGAGGGAGAAGAGAGACTGCTCGGAATAACAGGCAGGGAAAGACATGAAAATAAATTTTCATTAGAGGGGTGAATAGGCGGCCTTGGAGCCAGTGGGGGAAAAAGCCACAAATGGGTGAATGACAAACCAGAGAGACAGAGAAAATGGGATTTGGTGGATGTTGGAGGTGGGAAGGGAATAGTGTACTTGAAATCATGTCACCTTTTCAGTGTAAAGGTTACTGAACAAATCAATCATAGAATCACTGGGGCTGGAAAAAGCCTCTAAGAACATCGAGTCCAACAATTAACCCAGCACTGCCAGGTTCACTGCTAAACCATCTCCCCAAGCACCACACCTACGCATTTTCTGAACACTTCCAAGGACGGTGATCCCACCATTTCCCTGGGCAGCCTGTTCCAGTGCTCGACCACTCTTTCGGAGAAGAAATTTCTCCTAATATCCAACCTAAACCTTGGCAGCTCGAGGCCATCTTCTCTCGTCCTGTGCGATGTCAGACCCCGTTTCTCAGGCACCGCCGGCTCCGTTCCCTCACTCCCGCTCCGCGAAGCGGGGCAGCTGCAGTTCGCGGCCCGCGGACGCGGAGGGGTCACCCACGGCGGCTCAGGGACTCATCCCCGATAGCCATTCTGGGGCCGGGCGGGGCACTCCCGGGGCCGGGACTCCACGGGGCCCGCCGGTCTCTGCTGCCGCCTCTCGGTGCCGCCGGGACTGAGCCGGCGGGTTCTCCTGCGGCGGGAATGTCGCCACCGCAGTTTCCAGCCAGGTGGTTTAGAGGCTGAGAGAACTGGGGCTGCTCAGCCTGAAAAAGAGAAAGGTTCTTCCTAATCATAGCACCTTCCAGTGCCTAAAGGGGCTACAGGAGAGCTGGAGGGGGACTTCTTACAAGGGCAAGTGGTGATAGGACAAGGTAGAACGGCCTTAACCTGAAGAAAAGTAGGTTTACAATGGATATTAGGAGAAAATCCTTTACAGTGAGGGTGCCAAGGCACTGGCACAGGTTGCCCAGAGAAGCTGCGGATACCCCATCCCTGGAAGTGTTCAAGGACAGGTTGGATGGGGCTCTGAGCCCCCATGGTTCAGTAGAAGATGTCCCTGCCTGTACCAAGGGGGGTGGAATGAGGTGACCTTTAAGGTCCCCTCCAACCCAAACCATTCCATAATTCAGTAAAAGGAAGCCCAAGTATTTAGGAATATTTTACTGTAATGGATGAAATACCCAAGGGTGTAGGGGAAGGAAGACAGAAGGCAGCAGGCACCTCAGTGTGGTACAGTGCACTGAGCAGAGTATTCCCAAGTCCCAGGTTTTACTGGGAGACAGTGGAAGCTTTGCAATAAGACTCAGTGAAGCAGGGAATAAAAGAGGTGAACAGACTCCGGTGAAAATGCCCCTGGTACAGTTTGCAGAGGTGGAAATCAGTGAATTGTACTGAACGGTTCTGAACCAGAACACACCTGCACTGCCAGATTTTCCTGGGTTTTATCAAAGGCTCCCAATTTAATGACTGGCAGCAAAACTGGCCTGGGTCATGAGAGGGAGGTGGGAAGTGCAGTGTGCAAGAAACCCACAGAATCCTCTTATTGGGAGAATGGGAAACAGGCAAATTACTGCCAAGGTCTTGGTAGATTGAGGATATTTTACTTCTTATATCCTTAAAAGGATTTTACTTCTTGTACTCTTATACCCTGCTACTTGTATTCCCTCGATTCACTTAGTTAATGTTGTTTTCTCTTTTGATGTTTATGCCCTTTTTTTTAATGCACTGACTCAGTGTTTCCAGATGGAGATGTGTGTGGCTTTTCTTAAGAACTTGGGAAAAGCTTTTTTTTCCCAACTTCCTGAGGGAAGACAAGCCAGTCAAGCCTGTTTTAAATGGTAATTTTATGAGACCTGGAACACCACTGCGCTTCGTAACATCTGGCAGACAGGTTACAGCTACACAACTCTGAGTCATTTTAAGAAAAGGGTTGTCTTATGCAATTTGGGAAAAGTAGTATGTGGTCATGTAATTTAGGAATTTTAGAGAATGTGTGTGCCTCTGAGCAGAATTATATTGCATTGGTGAATTTAATGTTATCACTTATTAACCTTAATAGTATGATTTTGCCTCTTTTAAATTGTTATCTGACATAGTTGCAGTGAGTTGTGAAATATATTACCTAACTGTTTCATCTTAAGAGTTGAAAAGACAATACAGATTTAAGAAAATGCAATCAAATGTTGTATATGTATTCAGTGTATATACATATCAATATTACCAGTCTTCTGCATAGTTATCATTATGCAGATATGTGACCAGATAAAATGCAGCTACTTCTTTATTTAACTATCTTCAGCAATCTTTTTCTTAATTAAGAGAAATTAATGATTATTAATGTGTTCCTTAATTAATTTCTAAAGAATTATTAATATTCATACATACACTCATCTACCACTGCTATAGACGAGTTGAATCAGGTTTATATGAAAATATAGAATTCCCTTGCAATAAAATGACATGCGTAATATATCAGTTCACACTCATTTTATTTCCACCATGCCCATTTCAAAATATGATTGTGGCTTGAAGAGTCACTGGCAGGGTTTTTACATTGCACAGCTCAGAGGAGAAAACATCTCCCTGTGATTTGTTGTGTATCTTTCATCACTGTTTTCCTGGTTCTCAAAATTCCAGTTCAAAACATCATGCTGTGCTCTCAAGAGACATCAGAAGTGAGATGACACTCTGTTTTCTTTCTCTTTCTATTCTCATTTTGACAGAGAAAACAGACTAGGCATGTTCTTCAAGCAAAGGCTTTATCCTGACTACAATGAAGTCAGTTATGAGTCATCTGGAGGTGTTTCTCTCCCTTGACAATATAAAGGACTCTTTCAGATGGGCTTTGCTAATGCACTTTGCCTACGGCCTGTTGAAACTTGAAGCACGTTTTTTCCTGTCTAAAACAAGCTCTGGAGTCTGCTGTGCTGGCTGTAAAGGGTAGAGGCTGTAATAGAGTTTTACATTTTCATTTATAGTCCAGTCCCAGTGCAGCTGTTTCGTGAGGAGGGGGTTTCTAGAGTATTAGTGACAGATATTTCACCTTGTATTTTGGTCTTGGCTAATGGGCACTGGCTGGGCTAAGGGTCCTATCTGGTATAAGTGTTTGAACTCCTTTCTGCAAGGGTCTTAGATCTATCTTGCTCCAGGGCTAAGTCTGGTGAATATGAACATGATGAATATGCTCTTTCTTACATGAAGCTCACTTGGTAAATAAAAACATAGTTATGTGTTCCCAGCCTTAAATGTGTCCCCATACTGAACCCAGCAAAACCATGTACTCCTACTCCTGCTGGTAGCCTCTCAGAGAGGCACAACATTGAATAAGCCACTATTTTTTCATTTATTTTTCCCCTGAAAAAGGGTCTCTGAAGCATCCGATGAGGAGCAGTAACAGCAGCCCTCTGGCCATCAGGTTGCAGTAAGCCTGAACTCCACCAAAGTGATCTTTGGACATGATGATCAAACAGGGTTTTCTATGCAGAAGCATTGGACTCTCCTTTTTCTACATCCTTTGGATGTTGCTTCCAACTTTTAAAAGGGAAGGGAAAGAAGAGGAGAGGGAAGGCAGCCGGAAACGCTATTCCCCTCCCTTTTCCCCAAAGTCATCTGATTTCCCGAAAATACTACCAGACCAGTGCGCTCCCCACAGCAACTCCAGCCAACAGAATTGTGCAACTCTTTCTGGGAATTCCCCTTCCTGCCGAGAGCTTTCAAAGCCAGCATCCCACAGATAGAGGGTGCTGCGATATTGCGAATTAGAGCTCCCTTCCCCAGACCTCAGCTTTGGGTGCGTTTGGAGGAGGGTGTTCACGGGAAGAAAAAGAGAAAGAAATAAAGAAAACCGAAGGGGAGAGAGAAGAAAACCAGACGTGAGCTATGGAGAGAAGGTAAATATTGCAGGCATTAGAAATGAGGAAGGAGGATATTCCCCAGCGTCGTTGTCTGACAGCTAGAAGAGTCAGGACAAGCTGCTCCCAACCCCAGGGTCTGAGCGTGATTTTTGAGGCGCTGGGAAGAATGGATTGTTTACCTGTGGGGGACGTGTTCTCTGTCTTAATTTGCTGTGCACCAGGTTTTTTATGACTGATGGTCATAAGAGGAGAGTGTGAGCACTGGTGAGTACCAAGACAGAGATTTTGTCTGTATGGATCTTAGCCTTCCTTCTTGATGCTTGGGTTTGCTCTGTGCAGGAAGGGACAGAGATATGAACTTGCTTTTCAGGCAAAATCTTGATCTAGTCTCCCCAAGCTGGGATTTTATGATCTTTGACCTGCTTTGCAGACATGCAGACACACAGGCAACAGTAACCAATCACAGCTTTTTGTCCCAGATCATAATTCCAAAGTCGAGTTCCTGAAGGTTTTCAGAAAGGAAGATCTGCTTTTTCCAGATGTGGTGAGTTATTAAATCTCAAGGTTTATTATTAATTGTGTTCTATAAATCATGTAAGGCTGTACTGATTTTCAAACCTGAAAATAGCCCAACTAGCCTCCAGAACAGGGCAACGAGGAGGGAAGAGCACTTACAATCCCTGTGGTCAGCTCCTGCAGCTTTACCACCTCTTACAGAGATTGAGAGAAGCAGAGAGCACGACTGAGGTTGTACTTCTGTGTGAACAGCTACAGGAGAAAGGCAAGCCCCACACAGCCACAGCACTGGTTCTTAAAACTCCAGAGCCAGGAGCTCTGCTGCATGCTACATGCAGCCAAAGTCCAGCTTGTTCACTGGGGACTGTGCACATATGGAAACGGAGAGCCCTCCTGTAATGTCATCTTCCCTTCCCTTTTCTCAGGTTCCTTATCTTCTTCTGTCTCCCCGTCTGGGCTGACGCGGCCTCCATGTATGGAGAGATCTTGTCACCCAATTACCCTCAGGGGTATCCCAATGATGTGAACAAAACTTGGGAAATCCAGGTCCCTTCGGGGTATGGTATTCACCTTTATTTCACGCATCTGGATCTTGAACCATCGCAGGACTGCGAATATGACTTTGTGAAGGTACTGTCCATGTCCTCGAGTGAGGAAAGCTCAAGAAGGCAGGTTAGAGCACAGAACAACAAAGCTGTGCACAAAGCTCAGGGCTGGAAGAGGAGTTAGGCGCAGCCTTCCTGTTCTGAGCTCCAAGAAGTCCAGATGACGGGGTGTATCTCCACCAGCAGTCATGAAATCAATTCAAGTTTGCTTTATAATCACGTGAGCATTGTCTGCCAACTGAATGTCCCGTTTATGCCCCCCATCCCGTGTTTCTCCAATGTTCTTAGGAAAAGTCTTCTTAGCCATCACAGACACCCCATTATTGCAAGGCATATTCCTAGACATTGAAGTGTAGGTGTAAAATGACCATTTTCTTAGGGCAATAGTTGTCTGTGCCTGAAATCATCTGGAATTAATTGATGAGTGGATGAAAATAGATGATTTATTGCAAACAGAAACTGATTGGAGGGGACGGAGGTTAAAAACAATCCGTCTGTGTAGGGATAGTGGCCACTCAGATAAAGTGCTGTGGTCCGTTGCACCACAGTTTTTTATGATCTATGCACCACAGATTTCTTAAAACTAGCCCTGCTCCACGTTGTCCCACAAGGCACAAAAGATCAAGCACTTCCACACAAACAGACAGAAACAAGACCATCCTATCCTGCCATAGCTCTGTGGGAAAAGGGGCAGTAAGGTCAAGTGCAGCACCAGTACACCTTCAAGGAGGACCAAGGTGGGACAGAACGATGACTGTGCTCTGTAATAACCTGTGTCCTTTTGCTACAAACCAATCAGCCTGTTAGGCTGCTCTGTGGACTGTCATGGTTGGTTTTGCTGCTTTGAAACACAGTGTTGTATTTTTATGTACAACTGGGCCTGAAGAAAGGATGTTAACAGCAAACTGTGTGGATTAATTTGTATCTGAGAAATTAAGACAAGTATTTCACAGTTGGGAAGTCAGTAGGAATGAACACTCCTCATGTCTCTTATGAATATAAGGAAACTGGTTGTCCCGGGGCTCCATTCAGCTGCACCTTAGCACCTAAAAGCTGAAAGACTCAAGTGTTGGTAATTCCACATGTTGCAGTAGCGAGATGAGGCGTCTGAATTCTTCTGCAGATCCTGTCTGGTGGCTATGTTGAAGGTGTGCTTTGCGGGCAGAAGAAACCTCGTGCCCCTGGCTCCCGGATTGTGGAGGAATTTAATGTCCCTTACAACACCCTCACTATGACATTCCAATCAGACTTTTCCAATGAGGAGCGTTTCACTGGTTTTGCTGCCTACTACATTGCTGTGGGTAAGGTTAAAACAGCCTCCTCTGAATCTTTGTAGTGTCCAGGCTGGGAGGAAAACTGACAGAAGGGTTTTCCATACAAAAATCCCTTATTTAAAGAAATCCCAGCAGACAGAACTGCATTCCAGTGTGGCCAGTATAAATAATGTCGTAGAGATACCTTTTCCTTATTGTCCACTAGTGTTTGCTTCACTTTCTGCTGCCCTCAGGGCCCTCTCCTAATTTGGCTGATTCATCTTTTCACACTTGCAGACTTGGATGAGTGTATGGATTTTGTGGATGAACCTTGCAGTCATTACTGTAATAATTATATTGGAGGTTACTTCTGTAGCTGTCCACCAGATTATTTCCTCTATGAAGATAACAAAACATGTGGAGGTAAGAGATGTGCGTGAGCTGTGGTCAACAGCAAGAGTTAGTTTAGGCCAAGTGAGATATTGCACTTGGAAGGCCTTATCAACCTTCTCAGCCATTTGTGAGAGGTATATTTTGGGGGAAAAAACCCATCCCAGTGCAAATCTGAACTGCAGTAGACTGTGGTTTGGGGAATTTCTATTAACATATTCTTAACAATTTTATTTTTATTTCTGTGTCAAGAGAATTAAGAAACTACTAAAAGACATTCTTTAAAGACTGCAATGAAAACCCTTGTTCGCATACTGCTATCCATGAATCTTTAAATCTCTGGCAAAACAGGGAAGTTCCATAAAGACACAAAAATCACCAAGGGCTTGCTTGGCGTGAATCAAAAAGCTGCAAGATCACAAAAAAATGCATGTTGAAAGGAGTATATTATGAGGACCTGAGCATGACAAAGGGAAGCCTAAATCACAGGTGGAGGGTAAAAAGGAGTTAAAGTCCTTGGCTAACTGGATAGAGACTGGCCCTGGCTTCAGTTTCTTGGGAAGATGCAATGTTGTGACATGGTTATTGCAGGTAGCTGGGCAGACTGGGGATGTGGTGGAAGAGGGAGAGCTTGTCAGCTGCACACATGGACCATTTCCTTTCTGAATCCTACTCATGTTCCTTACTTAATCCTAGTGAACTGCAGTGGAAATGTCTTCACTGAGCCAACAGGGGAGATTTCCAGCCCCAACTATCCCAACCAGTACCCAGAGAACTCTCGGTGTGACTACCGAGTGGCTCTGAGCCCAGGCTACTTCGTGGTGCTGACCATACAGAGCAGGGACTTCGACGTGGAACCAGCCGACTCCAGCGGGACCTGCCACGACAGCTTAACAGTAGGTGTGCAGCTTAGGAGTCAGGGTGCTCTGAATCTCCCATCAATCTCCTCATATTCCAAAGATTTTGGGACTGCTTAACTTTATTTTCAATTATGTTGCCTTTTGAAATTTGTGGGAATACATTTGAATATGTATATATGGAGTGTGTATTTTAACAGCTCTCTCAATACATTTGGCATTTCTCATTTGTTCTTGGTATTTTCACAGATTGTCTCTGGAAAACAGCGTTTCGGTCCCTATTGTGGCAACAAATTCCCAGGTCCTCCTGAAATCAAAACCAGGAACAACATTCTTGACATAATCTTCCAGACAGACCACGGCACACAACACAAAGGCTGGAAAATACGCTACTATGGGGACCGTGAGTAAACGCTTGGAAATGTGTTCATTCTGCTGCTGAGTTAGGGATAGGGCTTTTCCCAGGTCACATTCATGGCACAACAGCATGTTAACATGTTCACAGCTGTTGGTATTGAGTAAGAGTATGCCCTCTTACTAGGGGAAAAAAATCACTGGGGAGAAAGAAGTTGGGAGCTGGAAGGAGAATAAATCTTGAACCAGTTGCTCACGCATTTCCACCTATCTTTTCAAAGCTGTAACCTGTCCCATGAGCATTATCCCCAGCTCTGTTCTTGACCCAAAGAAGGACAGGTATATCTTAAAGGACATTGTGAAGGTGACCTGCGTGGAAGGCTACGAAATTGTGAGGGTAAGTGAAATAAAAAAGTATATATCCCCTCAGGCCCCCTCAGCAACATCTTGAGGCTGTTCCCTTCAGGTGTCCTGAGTACTGTTGGGAACTCAAAGTTTTCAACACAGCAGTAGTAAGAGGAAACCTCTTCCAGCAACTGCAGTATTTTGAAGCCCCTCCACTGAAGCACGTGTCAGATGTATTTCTTGTCCAAAGACTTACATGGATCATGTGTTCTTTTTCCTAGCAACGAGATAGCATCACGAGTTTTCTCTCCGGCTGTCAGGAGAATGGTGAATGGAGCAACTCCCATTTGAGATGTGTTCGTAAGTGACCTGTGTCTGTATTGTGGGAAGGGAACTGGAATGGAGTGTTTAGGCTCTAGATCCACTATATCTCCAGATTAGGAGGATGCTAAAAGACAGGGATGTGAGCATGCTGAAGGGACAGAGAAAGTGAGCCCCCATGAGTGTACAGGGATTAGAGAAGCTGAGTGGTTCACTGTCATACAGAATAATCACATTGTTGAGTGAGAGTGTCCCTTTGATTATATTTGATCCTTTTTGTTGTTTCTCTACAGCTGTGAACTGTGGTGATCCCCCTCCTGTTGAGAATGCCCAAGCCTTGTATGTCTCCGAGCTGCACGAGCCTCTGTACACGGCTGCTGTCCGGTATCAGTGTGAGGCACCCTACTACACCCTAGAAAACAAAGGAGATGGTGAGCATTGCCTCTGCTACACACTCATATTCCTTTGGTTAAAGGCCTAAGAAATGGTTCTGGCACTGTCATGGGGCCATAAGGTCATAAAACTGGTGTGGGATTGCAGGCAGTAGTTTTGTGTTGCCTCTGTGTTTAATACACTCTAACAATGCTTGGGCTGTTGACCTTAAATGCATTAGCAAGTCCTCTCTCCCTTTGCCTTTGTGAGTGAACCATGGAGGGTTTTGCCACATGTAGCACAGAGTTCTGGTGGAAAAGCAAAGGACTCAAGAAACCTGTTAGATGAGGTCTCTCCAAAAAAGGAATAGAAGCACCCTGGTAGGGAGGTAACAGCAATGTTTACCAAGCTGTGCTTACTTTGGAAAGGAGAAGGTTGGTATATCATATACAGTAGTGTTATTTACCCTGTGTTCATCTTGATTGTATCCCTATGGAACTCTTTTTCTCTTGTGTTTTCCAAGTGATATATCGGTGCTCAGCCAGTGGAGAATGGGTCAATGAAGAGATGGGAACAAAGCTACCAAAATGTGTCCCAGGTACTACTAAAAACTGTATGTGCATGCAGCATATGAAGAACACTGCTTCTTTTGTCTCTGTATTTTTTCTTTTCTTAACTTCCAGCTGATAGGGAGAATTTAAAAACCTGTGTACTGTTCAGTTTACCCTCTTAGAGGAGGCAACATGACTTGGCCTAGTTGTACATGATGCCTGTTCACCCCTTCAAAGCCCCAGATCCTCATTGGCAAAGAACAAGATCCAGGTGGAGGAGACTCAACTCTCTTAAGGGTTCAGTCCCAGCTCAGACAGTGACTTGGACTATACGAGTACACAGTGGAAAAGGCAAATTGTAAGATAAAGCTGAGGGAATTTACTGCCTGAGAGGAGGCTACAAAGAATATGGAGCCATATTCTTCTCAGTGGGACACAGCAATAAAAGGCAATGACAGGCTCAAGTTGCAACAAAGGAAATTCAGATTGTATTTAAGGAAAAATGCTCCCCCAGAGCACTGGAACTGCTGTCCAGAGAGGCTGGCTAATCACCACCCTGGAAGATGAGCTGTCAAAGCCCCTGGATAACCTGGCTTTGGAGTTAGGAGGGCAAGGGGGAGAGCAGTTAGGGAGGAACAGGTTGAACTAGAGGCACTGAGAGGTACCTTCCAGCCTAAATCTTCCTATGATTATGTTAAATTCTTTAACAAATTCTGCTTCATGCAAGTTAGAAGCTATCTGCTGTCTACAGTTTCTTAATCTCTGATTTTCTGACTAAGGATTCAACGTAAACAAGGCAATGTGGCAAGAAATCAATTTCCTAGCTATGTCAGAATGACCTGCCTTATTTATGTCCTTTGCATTAACATTCTGCGAAATGTTACCGAACATTTTACTCAAAAAGGATGGAGCAACTCTGCACCCAGAAGATCCTCAGATAAGATCTCCCACTGCTTAAGATTTTACGTACTAGTAAAATGGAGAGGAAAAATGGTAAAACATCAGTGACAAACCTGAACTCTTAACCTGAGACTATCTGGAGTTCACAGAAGAAAAAATTAAAATTTAAAGAGCAGTGTCATATTTCTAAGAAATCAAACAAGTATTTTTTCTAAGACAATCCCTTCACCTAAAGAGCATAATTCAGCAATGGGAAAATGCCAACTAGAAGGCAATTAAATTGTGAGCTTTGACATACCTAACACTGTCAGGGTGAGAACTGCTTTCCAGAAAAGTGAATTTGAGAATGAGCATTTTCAGTCTAAATTGAGCCTTGATAGTAGTTTTGCTAGAATTTTCTTTGCTTTCTCTATAAATACTAATTGCAAGCTCTGTGGCATAAAATATAAACGTGGTTACTCAGATTCAAAAATTACTTAGAGGACACAGGAAGGAAGGGACTATGGGCTTTTTACCAGTACCAAAGAAGCCTCTGTTTGTAACTGCTAATTCTCCCATCTGGTTCCTCTTTTTTTCTTTTCTTTCTAGTCTGTGGGGTGCCTAGTAATCCCATCCGAGACACAGGAAGGATTTTTGGAGGCACCCGTGCAGAAAAGGGCAACTTTCCCTGGCAGGTGTATTTCAATGACCCCAGAGCAAGCGGTGTGCTCATCTCTGACAGATGGGTGATGACTGCAGCTCACGTGCTGGACGGATATGACAAGCCCACCATGTATGCTGGGGTAATCGATGTTCGTAGGGAATCTCTGAAGTGGGAAGCCGAAAAGCTGATCCCAGAAGCTTCATTCATCCATCCTGGTTGGAAGGAGGAGCCCACAGAAACCAGGATTGATTTTGATAATGATATTGCATTACTGAAGCTGAGGGATCCCGTGAAGATGGGTCCAAACATCTCACCCATCTGTCTTCCTGGTAAATCACCCGACTATGAGCTGCAAGAAGGGACTCTGGGCTACATTGCTGGATGGGGCCGGAGAGAGAGAGGAAGACTCCCTGCTGATCTTTGGAAGGCCCAGATTCCCGTGGTGAACATGGACAAGTGCCGATCTGTGAAACCAGAGGGCTACGATGATTCCGTCGTTTACATATTCACCGACAATATGATCTGTGCTGGTGGTGGCAAGGACAGCTGTCAGGGGGATAGTGGTGGAGCCTATGCCATCCAGGATCCTCTGAATGCCACCCGGTACTATGTCGCAGGGCTGATCTCCTGGGGGCCAAAATGTGGCACCTTTGGTCTTTACACCAAGGTGGTGCGTTACTTGGACTGGATTAGAGAGACCATGAGCAAGCATGAGGATGAGGAAGCTTTGCAGAAATAGCTGTTTCTCCCTTCAGCACAGTCACCCTTTCTAAATGTGATGGCTGCATGTTTGGGCTGGCTATGACCCTGTTCACTCTGTGTATATAATGGGCAATATATAACAAAATATAACTCATTGTTTCTATGCTGAGTGGAGAGTCAGGAGTATGGATCCGTTTCTCCCACTATCATCATGTCTGGGAAGGGAAACTCTCTTTCTTCCACTCATAGTAGCGTAAAAGGAAGACATTATTCTGAGTAGAGAGACTCTTTACTTTCATTTTTTTCTATCCTGTTTTTTCCCACTTGGAGAAGAAATAGCTGTGCCCCATTGAAACCTGACAGGGAGATTTCAGTGAAGAAAACAGAGAATAATTGTTGGTTGCCAGGGAAGGTTCAGAGCCTGGTTTCTGATCTATGTATTTCCCATACTGTTCAGAATATCTAACAGCATTAAAGAATGTCCAAACTGCCTTTTGTGCAATGTGCTATTGTGTCTGTAAAGCCTTTATCTCTGGACCTAGTTCTCCTTGAAACTCCCTAAATCAAGTATCTAATCAAATTCTGACCCTGCCAGCTTTTGTCAAGCTGGAACCTGTAGTACCTCACCTCTCTACCTAAGAGTCTTTATAAAGTTCTTCTGAGAAGAGATAGTTCCATCTTACTGCTCAACCATTACCAGCAATGAGGATTTCACACTTCTGAATTAAGCTGAGCAGAACAGACATCTTCAAAATAATTTCATTCACCTGTCCTCAGGCTTTATTTTTTTTCAAATTTTATTGAGTTAGAAAAGAAATAAAGCTTGATTTTTCTCCCAAAACACTACCTTCTCTTGATTTAGGGAAGGAATATTACTTGACATGTGTTAGGGGTATTTTCTGCTCCAGAATGTCCTAAATCAGTAACAGACATCCTTCCACTGAGATGATCAGGGAACAGGTACAGATGGCATTCACTGAAATACTGAGTTTGTTCAGCTTGAAAAGGAGGAAGCTAAGAGGGGGATCTAACTGCTGTATTCAGATACCTAAATTTCCAGTTTGGCTTTTTCCTGGGATGTGGGTCAGCACTGGAACAAGTGCCACAACAGACTGGGGAATCTCTGCCCCTAGATCACTCAATAACTTGCCCAGGTAAGGCCCTGAAGTTCTGAAGTTAGCTCCAGTGTCAGCAGTGGATTGGACAGAGACATCTTCTTCCAGGCTAAGTTTTTCTGAGAGTTTTGGAAATGGTGAGGAGGATGTGTACAGCTCTGGGGAGATTTCATACAGAATCCTGCACTCAGCTCAAGCACCTTCAGTTTTGTGTAACAAACAAAACATTATTGTTGGACTAATGATCAAGGATCCAGATTGTTGGACTAGTGATCAAGGATCTTACATCTTGTTTCTCTCAGTGACTCATAAGAACACAGTAGGTTATTTTGCAGTAGAAAATCTAGTCAAGAAGACAACTCCAGGGAATACCCACAACACAAGAGAGGTCACCTTTTCTCTGAGTCAGCATCATTTTAGAGCTGCTGTCCTGCAGTTAAAGCATTATTTCATATAGTATTAAAAAAAAAAAAATCCATCCTCAGATTCTGATCAGTAAATGTTCCTGGGCTCTCTTCTCCATGAGATTGGTTGTTGTCTTCCCTGTTTTTGGAATGTAGCATCACACAAGCAAGTTATTTTTGCCTCCCTTGAAGCCACCTGGGGTTTCAGATGGGGTAATCTAATGGTAGTTTTGGGACAGATAAGCAACTGCCACAGGCCACTGCAGAACTGGAAACATTTTAGTGGTAGGTAAAGCAATGTCTATAGAAAGTCCATAAGTTGCTTTTAGTGGTGAGAAATATTCAGTTGTGGTTAAAAACAAAGACAAAAAACTATAAAACACCCGGTTTATCCAGCAAGTATTTTAATATTCATAGAATCTCACTGATGCCAATGGGCTTCCGCACATTGTACTCAGCAGAAACCACCCCATCCTTCAAGGAAGTCTTCTTCCCTGCAACCTTCCCACAAAATAGAGTACAAAAGTAGACTGCAGTAGTCTCATGATATCATCAGCATTTCAAACCATAACATGTTTGCTGTCATGAGATTTCCTGATACGATTAAGGCTTCATCCGGTTATAAGATTTGTATGAAGAACATCCACAAAGGTGTCCCACAAGCTGCCAATGGTACAATCAAACAGCATGGCAGCTTTCAGAAGTGCTCATCATGAAGGTTATGTGCTTTGCGTGCTTGAAAAGCCTTTGGGGCATCGTCAAAAGCTTTGGATATGATTTGCTGTGTCTGGAAATCGATATGCCACCAATGATGCTTCAGTTAGTAGGACAGCAGTACCTAGGGCCTGTCCTCCTTTATTATCCCATTGATCCAGTCCACGTAGCTGAGGATCTTGGTGTAGAAGCCATAGCCTGTGGCACAGCCGATCCCCCAAGAAACTATGCCAGTGGCCACCCAGCGATCACTTTCCCTGTCTAACACCGTGAAGACGCTCCCACTATCCCCCTGGCAGGTATCCTGCTTGCCTTCAAGGAAGCCAGCACAGAACATGTTCTCAGAGAAAACCATAGGGATACCTTTCTTATTACTGTCCAGCCAACTCTGACACTTCTCTCGAGCAACTGCTGGTAAGCTCACGTACTTCAAATTGCTTGAGATGCGGTTTTTATCCACACCAAAGCCGCTCACGTAGCCCATGTGCCCATGTGTGTAGAATGAGGTGTTGGTAGTGTCTGGGAGACAGATGGGCAGTAATGTAGGGCCCAGGGTTACTGGGTTTTTCAGCTCCAGCAGGGCTATGTCCCCGTTGAAGTTGTGCTCATTTTTAGGGTTGTAATCTGGATGGATAAAGATCCTACGTACAGGGTGGTTACCCATCTTGTGGAGCTCGTCTACATTGGTGTGGCCGAGGAAAATGTCAGCCTCCTCTGCCAGCTGCTCCAGGCTCACATTGTTCCGTACTCCTCCTTTGGGGAAGATGGTGTGGGCAGCGGTCAGGATCCAGCGGTCGCCCAGGAGTGCTCCACCCCCTCGTCCATTGATGCCAGTCAGAGCCTGCCAAGGAAAATTGCCTCTCCCTGCTGATTTGCCACCCAAGATCCGCTGCACTTCAACAACAGGATGGATGGGCTTCCCACACACTGTGGAGAAACACAAGAACATGACACCCTCTGTTGCCCTGGCTTTTCTCTGTCTTTCCTCACCATCACTGTTTGATTTCACTTTATTTTGGCTTCCTGGATAGTCTTCCCTGATGCCCCTGACTGATACCATTATCCTCACTCCCCTCCCTGCATGTTGTCCCAGTTTTGTACTGATTTTAAGCATGAGTCAGTAAACACCAGACAAAGTCAGAGTTTTTACTGACCTGGCAAGCAGGATGGAATTCTCTTCTGGCCATCTTGATCCAGCCAGGTTCCCTCAGGAGAACAAGTGAATCTGTCTGTAGGATGAGAGGGAAGGCAATGAGGCCCAGGCCTTCAGACATGGGGTGGGGAAAAAAGAATGGAATGGAATGGAATGGATTAGAATAGAATAGACTAGACTAGACTAGACTAGAATAGAATAGAATAGAATAGAATAGAATAGAATAGAATAGAATAGAATGTTTTCAAGAGGTTCCTCGGCCCTTCCATCCCAAAGCACTCTCTCTTTCCTGGGAAAAGCTGCCTGTGGTAGGGTATGGAATGTTTCCCTCTGTACATCTTGAAGCACCTCCGTTCCAGAGGAGCAGTAAAGCTCAGGCACTATTCCTGGAGAAGAAAAGCTTGAAGGGCCATCTGCATGAAGTCTTATCTTCACTGTGTCCACAGGTACACAGAGCACTGTTTGACCTTATTTAGCCCAAAGAAGGGAGAGAAGTAGTAAAAGCATTAATTTTAGATTCAAGTTCCTGGTGTTGGTAGTTTGCAGAGAGTAGGACAGGGTGGTTTGTTCCAGGAATGGGAACCAGATGAGTCAGTTACTGTACATGCTCAGAGTCTATTTCTGAGCCTAAGTTGCAGGTCAGCTAAACTCACTTGTCACCTCTCAACACAAACTCCACTACCTCCAACACTCTTGCTTTTCTTAGAAAGTTTGTGCCACTGACTAAATATAATTTTTATACAATTTTTCTTAATACTAAAATAAATGCTTCTAAGAAAGTGTTTGCTGTTCTCTTCAAAATTGACTAAATTATGGTGACTCCCCAGCAGAATTTGGCAGAAACTGAATGAATACTTGCTCCTGAATTTTTTCTGATGAGACTGAGCTCTGACTCTATATGAAAGAGTTAAACTTAGATGCGAGAATAATCAAATTGAACATTAGTACCAACTTAAAGAACTCTTTAGCTGCTTGCTCCTGGCCTCAGTAATAGCATGTCACCTCTCTACAGCATGCAGCACAACTGTGTGTTCATGCTGGCAACTGTATCCAGAAACTGATTCAGATTAGAAATCTACCTTTTTAAAAATTTTCTTTTTTTTTTTCCTTTCTTTTTTTTTCTTTCTTTTTTTTCTTTCTTTTTTTTCTTCTTCTTTTTTTTTTTTTTTTTCTTTTTTTCGGTGGAGGCTGAATGGACAGGCAAGGAAAGGACATCATGAACTCCTTATGCTGTTCTTGGAATCCAAGGTCCTGCATCATCAAGCAATGTCTCGAGTGTAAAAAGAAGGCATGTGAATGGTACTGAATGATGACTTAGTTTTTCTAACCTGCTGCATTAAAATAGACTTTTCTGTAAGTATGTTATTTAGCTCTTAGATATCTCTGCAGCTGAACAATATTCCAAAGAGCTAAACAGCATTACAGTGGAGCGAAGTGTGTGTTTATTTATTTGCATGTGTAGCAACTCGGACTGATGCAGTGAGTTTTTTGAATTTTGGTGATTCCCAGACACCATGCCTCAAATTTCAGTGAAAGAATGAAATCCATTAGAAAAGAATGAAATCCACTAGAAAAAATGAACCATGACTACAGCTGAGAGAATAAGACCTCCTGCAAAAGTTAAGGGGAGCATGGAAGAGGGATGTGACGGACTCTGGGAATGAAGTGGGAATAGGCTGAGACAAGAAGACTCCAGAGATATGATGCAGGTCAAGGAAAGATTGGAGAGTCTGCACAGGAGGAAAGCATGAGTCCTAAGCCTGGGGAGAAGAGGCAATTCTAACTGGAAGCGTGAGAGGGCCTTCCAGGCACAGGTTTCAGTTTCTGTGTGGGATTAGGACTCACCACCGCCAGTTCCAGTGACGATGTGGTAATAGGGCTCATTGCACCGGTATGAGATCACTGACTGGTACTCGTTGTTTGCAGATTCATTTACGTAGCTGAATACACCATTAGTCAGGTTTTTAGGGCTGCCACAGTTCACAACTACCACAAAGAAAAAAAAGAAGACATGAATCAAAGACAGACTGCCTGCAAGTCTGGGCATTGGAGCCATGATGTGAAGGACCAGTTAGGACAGTGGGCAGAGAAATTGCTCCAAAATAGATCCCAGATAAGGATCTTTTGCTTTTAGATGCTGCATCATCATAGCAATTTTTGAGTGATATTTTATGCATTTTTGTAAGGGAGGAAAAACATTTGGATTTTTGCAAGCAGAAAAATGTGAAGCAACGGTGGACCTCCACAGTTCCTTCCAGACAGCACACCCATGAGGGTATGGCACAAACAAATTGAGTCAGAGAGGCTGAACTTCCCATGTTTCTGGAGGAGGAAAGCCACAGCAGGGGATGTTACTCCCGTTCTCAGATCACTCACTTTCACAGCGGGGCATAGGTTGGTGCCACGTGCCATCAGCCTGGCAGACAGCTGTGAAGGACAGCAGCTTTCGGTCACCCTACACGGGAAAGAAAAACACCTGTTGGTTGTACAGAGCCTTTCATTCCTTCCCCACATTAAAATATTCTATGTGCCCATCTTTTCCCTGCTGTCCAATATTTTCCCCTGTGCAGACTTTTCCAGTTGCTGTCTCCTCCTGACTTCCCTTTATCCTGTATTTGCCACAGGCTACACATTCTTCATAGCAGGCCAGGATACCAGCAGCCAGCAACTATAAAACCATGACAAGTCAGAGATGCTACCCAGCCCTGGCAATAGGATGGCAAGGGAGGCAGGTAACATCTGCTTTGAGTCTGATTTCATATCCTTCCAAAGAGGCCATCTTGTTTACCAGCTTTTCCTGGGATCTTTGTCTTTCATCTTCTACCAGGGCTGCATGAAAGAGTAACTGCATAAGGAAGAAAGCTAGGAAAAGAGAAACCATGAGAAGAAAGCCGAGAGAAGCAAAGAAGAAACAGAAGTTACAAGAGGTTGCCATGAGTGAGATCTCCAAAGGAAGTTTTACTGAAAGGTGAAAGACACAAACTGAAGACAAAATAGAATATGGCTGAAGGGAGTGGAGAAAGGACCTCACCTCCATCAGGTTATACCCAGTCTTGCAGCTGACAACAAAATAGTCCTGAAACTGATACACAGGCTGCAGGTCTCTGATGATGGTAAACCGATCCCGTGGGACGGGCTGTGGGCACCGTATTTCTGTTAGACAGTGGGACAGATTGAGCTGGGATTAGCAAACAGTGTCAATAGGCTGTAGCAGCCTCTGGGGGATAAATCTCTTACTCTCGGAGGTGTAGTGGATCTTCCAGCCACGGCTGAACCCCGACTCATCGGTGAGGAAGAGTATGTCTACCTCATTGCTGTTGGTTTCAATGATGCCAGGTGGTTCCCTGCCACAGAATACACCAATCTCTCTCCCTCGTGCTTGGATCTGATGAGGAAAACATATATCACAGGGACAGAAACACACATGCCTCTCTGCCTCAGAATGCCTGTTTCCATCCAGACCGAGTTTACCAGAGTGCCTATGATGGTGAATAGGGCTGGTTGTCTGACCCATCTTTGCTGGTGCCTACACTGACAGATCAGAACAACAGACTGACCTACCACAAGCTCTGCTTCTCCCTTATCTGGGAATCAGAGCTGTCAATCCCTGAATCCCTTAAATCAAAAATACTGGAAGAAGGATGGTTTTTTTTTCTTCACTCACAAGGGCCTATGATCCACAGCCTCTGACCTCAGGACAGTGGTAATTAAATGCACTGAGGGAGAGACAGGAGCTCAGTCCTTTGTGCTGGGGCATTCTGCTTGTATTGATCCCGTATTTGTCATCTGAACAGTGGTGTCCCCACGATTCCTGTCTAGGTCTGGCAGCAGGGTTGGGAGGAGAGTTTGCTAATCTCAGTACCTTGAGCTGGTCATAAGGACACTGGACTTGCTGGTGATCATCAATCTCAAAGGGTTGCAAGAACTTGAGGGTGATAGACAGGCCGTTCTGCAGACGGATGCTGTAGTTACACCGGAGGTCTTCGGGATAGGGCTGGGGGTACTCAGGGCTGCTCAGATACCCAGATGCCTCTGTGAACAACTCACTGCTGCACTCCACTGGCGAAGAGGAAGAAAGTAGAGGTCACATCGTGGGGCTGTGCCTTCTGCAGCCCCGTCATCTGCTTCCTAAGTCACTTCTCCCACCCTTCATGGATGAAGGGTTCCTTCTCTGGAACCCTCTGATTCTTTAAAATTTCTCTTTACCTTTGCAGGAGTGGTGGTCACTCTGAAGCTGGTAGCCAATCCGGCAAGAACAGAAGTAGCCACCCACATAGTTGTGACAGAAGTGCTGGCACTGAGGCCTTTCATCGTTCTTGGCAGCATTGTTAGGGTCACACTCATCCAGATCTGAAGATACAGGAAGTGAAGGGGCAAGGGGAGGAAAGTGTTAAACCTCCCTGCTCTAGACTGAAAGTACTTAGAGATCCACATCCTTGCCTAAAGCTTCTCTTTATCTGCCTGGCAAGGAGGAAAATTGGTTGGAGCCACACAGGCTTTTACTTCTCCATGCTGAGGGTATTTCCTACTCACCCACAGCTTTGTAATATGCCAGGAAGCCCCTGTAGGGAATCACTGTGCCATTGTCTTCATTGGAGAAATCAGAGTGAAATGCTAGGTGCATCTTGTTCCCCTTAGACACAAACTCCTTTCTTCCAGGGTGATTGCCTGTGGTTGACTCAAGCCGGCCACAATATCGGCCCAAGTCCTGCTTGTCTGCTTTGATCTGTCAAAGATAAGGTGAAATCAGTGCAGCCTCCCAAGACTGAGTCTGCTCCACACATTGATATTACCCAACCATGAGTTGTCAGTGCTTGCTCCTCCCATTTCTATCTTTAACTCCTTCCCTTTCCTTCGTGGGAGGTATCAGAGGAGGCCTGGTGAATGAAGAGCCATTGCATGTGGTGGCCACTGGATTCCCATCTCCAGGCACCCCTTGGCCCACGTATCTATGGACGTACCTTAACATAGTCATAGAAGCAGGACTCAGATGGCTCCAGGTCAAAGTATTTGAAGGTCAGCTTCACCACATAGCCTTTTGGGACCTGGATATCCCAGCTGCTGATGTTATTGTTGGGATATGGCTTGGGGTAACTGGGGGATCTGATCTCCCCAAATAGGGGAGACCTTCTTGGGACTGGACTGGAACCGATCACCCCAAAAAAGAGGAAGGCCCATGGGAGACAAAGAACATACCTGTGAACATGACAAATAAACGATGACATTGCACAAAATTAGGTCATTCAAAGTCAGGGGAGACTTCGCAACTGGCTTGTGCACTGTCTAAAGCAAACTGCAAACACAGAAGGCCTACACAGTTGCAGTACCAACTCCTGGCTCGGATCACTCAGGAACAAGAAGGGCAGCTGAAATGAAGACACCAGCACTAACAAGGTTCCAGCAAGCCATTGTGACCCGGCCAGAGAAATTCATCAACCCAGGAAGCAGTGCGAAGGAGCACGGGTGAATTCCCTGAGTAAGGTCTGCACATTCCCAGAAGTTGTAGGGCTGATTCTTATAGAGCCAGGAGAAGTTTGGTCCCCCTTGGCCCTGGGCCAGTGGGTCATTTTGGGTTATCACTAGTTTAGGATCCTTGGCGAGGATCTGAAGATCTCAAGCTGGGTTTGCTGTGGAGCAATCCTGCTAGCGCCTCCTGGGCAGCCCTCTTCCCAGTCATGCCTCCATCTCTGCCCTCCAAAAATTGGCACTCACATTTTTTTCCCCCCCTCATTCTTCACATCTCCCCTCTTGCCCTCTGTGTTCCTCCGAAACAAGCTCACTGCCCAGAGCAGCAGCTTGGCCCCGTTGACCTCTTCTCCTCCCTGGAAGGGTCTAATCCCCCCGACCGCCCCCCGCAAGGCTGTGCCGGCGCGTCCCTCCCCCGAGCCCCGACTCACATCTCCGTGCGCTCGCCCCTGCCCGTGCTGCCCGGCGGAGCTCGGAGCGGCGGCCGGCGGGGAGCCAGGGGCGGGCGGGACGGGGGGAGGAGGAGGAGGAGGGAGCGAGGGAGGCAGGAGCGGGGAATAGAAAGCCGGACTGCGAACAACCCGGCACCGGGCCAGGTCCCGGCGCCGCCGCCTCTGCTGCCCTCTGCTGCCGAGCGCCGCAGCCCCGCTCCGCGAACACGGACCCGGGGATGCCCCGGGGGGGCCCCCAGCTCCCTCGTCTGGCCCAGGAGGCAGGAAAACGATTGCCAGAGACCCCACCGAGGGTTTGGTCTGCAATCCAGAAACTTCTCCGAGTTTGTTGCCCCCGAAAATGTCCTCCTAGGAAGTCCCCACCCAATCCTTCTGGGCTGTTTTCTGGTATAGAATGATGAGAAAGTTTATAGTCTTCACAAGTTAATTTAAACTTTTAAAAATCAAGCTGCCAAAAAAGATATGTTTTCTCAATTCTGACCTGCTGAAGAGAACTTTTGAGATTTTTTGGGGGGATGGGAACTGGGATCATCTTCAAGGAAAGCAAGAAACCTCAGGCATTTGTGTTAAAGAGATATTAAGAAAAATGAAGAAGTCAACAGAATTAAAGGCATTCTGAGAACAAATCCCTTTTCAAGGACCCTTCTTGATGTTTCTTCTGCAAGCATTTTTAGGAGAAACAAGATAGATAGATAAATAAGGTCCTCTATTTAATGGCGAAATGAGAAAATATAGCAACTTAAAAACCCCTTTCAGGCTTTTAGCAACATAGTGCCCAAGACATATATTTGTGTCTCCAACTTTATGAAGTTTAAAATTTCTTGGCTTTCAGGCTTTGGTGTAAGAGATAAAACACCGTTTTAGTGTTTTTCCTTAGAATTATGAGTTGCTCTGGAGAGGTTAGGAAGTGTCTTGCATTGAAATCACAGGAAGTAATTCACAGCTCCAAAAACTTATTGAATTAAGATGAAAATAGTGTTAAAAAGAATAAAGAAAGCGTCTTTGGAATATTTATGGAAGTGTACTAGAGAACCTGCTCATCAAACACCTTTGAATTATGATCTGAGAAAGATCATGTAAACATATAATTAATGCCACTGTAATAACACCATATGGCCCCACATACCAGATTTAAGATTAAACAGGGGACATTATCCCAGTACTTCCTGATGTCCAAGTATGTCCTCTGCATGATGAACACACTGGGCAGGCTCACTGCTGTGCTGTGCCATGCTACAGTGGTTTCTTACTCAGAAAGTAGCTGGGAAGTACTGGACACTTCTCTTGGAGAGATCAGTTATGAGCAGGTCACTGGTGGGAAGAGTGTTCCCTGGCAAAGCACGGATAGACAGAGGCCCCTGGGGATCATTTGTAAGGAAGTGGACAACTTCACTCTGTCCTTGACAAGCAATCTCCTATCTAGGGGGCACTTACTGGGAGTGTTCTGCGACACTTTCAAAGCGTATCTCCCGTATCTTCGTTTCCTTCTCCCGTCCCGGTAACATCATCTGGGATAACAGGAGAGTACTCCGCCTGGAGAAGCGCTGTTGGTTGGCTGGGGACACACCTACATCCCCAATCCTACTCCAGTGCTCCCACTGGTGGCGTTCCCCTTCAGATGCTCTGCGCAATCCTCTTCTTCACGTTAGGCTGGAGCCAGGAAATACCATGGTACCGGTTTTACCTTGGAAGGACGTATGTGCCCACCTTTTCTTAGGGGAAGAATTCCTGTAGGACCACGGAACACATGTAGAAACCAGAATGCCTAAACGATCACCTGTTTGCTGCCTGCTTGCCTCACCTGCATTACAAGTGGTCTGGACAATAAACCCAGACAATATCAGAGCAAAGTAAAGAAATTGTAGATCTTCAGCATGGTCAAAGATGCCAACATCCTCTCGTGGAGCAAGAACTCTTCTTTGAATACTGTGTCTTGGAGGAGGTCATTGGAAGGAAACCTGCTCTACAGCCTCAGAAGCTGTGAAATTATTGTCTGACATGTGGACCAGACCCTCTCATCCACAGAGAAGAAGGAGCTGGACACTTTATCCTCAAACCTGAAGCAAGGAGGACAGAGAAGTACCTCTGTTTGGCCTCCTACAGCTACACCACCTACCCTACAGCACTGCAGGGCTGCAGATCCAGGCTCACCTAACAATACTGAGCTGGTTTCCCAGGGCACTCTACCTTCAACCCCCTTGGTTTGACTGCCCAAAGTACCCAAAGTTTGAGCCGTCTGGGACACTTTGCCATTGGGCTTGGCTTTCACGCAGACAGGCCCGTGCTATCCAATGGCTCAGCACTCTTTCAGACAAATCATGTTGCTCCTGCAGCTCTAGCTGATAGGGAGAGGATGACAGAGACCAAAAGAAGGTTCAGAACTCTAAGAGTGGGTTTTTCCCTGGTATGAGATGGTGAGCAACAGCAGCATCTTGGCAGCCTGTTTCTGTGTCTTCTAAATCAAGGAGTAAAGCCAAGTGTAATACCCTGAGGGGTACACAGTTCTGCAGCCACTCACCAAGGTCACACCTCCTCCCACTTGTGACCTCCCAATATCACACCTTTCCTCTGCCTTACAGTGGCATCCTCACTTCCCATAGCCTCGTGTCTCAGCAATACAGTACTGCTGGGTAAAGTCACCATCTGACTTAGGCATCACACCTATAGCATGATTACAAAAGAAAAAAACTGAATTATTAATGCTGGTAGTTACTACCTGAAGCCCTAGAATAGGTTCCAGCACTATCCCCTATGACTACCATTAGTGTGGACCACATCAAGTGAGTATGATTCTTATCTATGGCTCTGGCACAATCAGACGCTTCCTCAAGAAGAGAGGCTGTCATGGATATATGATGGCTGGCAATGAGTCAGAAGCAATCTACTTGCCCTATCACCTCACAGGCTTACAGGAAAATTATGTGGATGGCTGGCAGGCCAGTGGGAGAGTCTGGCTAATCACCTGAAGGCAATAGTGTCTGCTATCCAGCTGGAATGTAGGCTCAGGAGAGCAGAGTTTGTACCAGCTTGTGGTGCAGGGCCTGGAATGAGCTGATTAGTTGTTGATCACACAGTCTGGAAGACACCAACCTGGACATGGTGAGGCGAGCTTGGTGCTGGGCATCAGAAGCAGCTCAGAGGACGTTCTTGTGGCATGGAAGAGTGTGAAGAGGGCAACAGTGGGACCAGCTCTAGCTGCTGTCAGTCAAACCACTGCCTTTTGCAACTTCATGATACAACAAAGATCATGTAGAGGTTCCTTGTAATAGAAGGAGTGATGGGTTAAGGAGGTCAGCACAGAGCAGACACGCTGGATGGCATGGCTCTGATTGCTCACTGGGTTTGATTGCGGCACTCAAATTGTGGGTTATGGATATTGACAGGGTGCTGCTGCCTCCTATGTCCTCAGATACAACTGTAAAGAGTCAGAGGTTGACACTATAGGCACAGCTGCAGCTCCCCAACCCTTTGCTTATCACATGTTCTGAAGTAACGCTTTTCTCATGGCACTCATTTTTGCAGTTCTCTGAAAAGAAGCTCTCCAGAAAACACTATTTTTAAATGAGCTGCTGGCAGAAAAAAAACATTTTTTCAGCTTAAAAAAGGGCTTATATTTTCAAGATCTGCAAATCTCTTGGTTCTCTGTGGTGTCAGTAGCTGCATGTTTTTGTGTACCCTCCCCTTCAACCTTTTGTTAGGGGGCAACCACAAGCATTTTTCAGAAGTAACTGCCTGTGGACTCGTGCCCATCCCATCAGGTGTCATCATTAAAGAACACCTCTCTTTGTGGCATGGGTCTGGCTTTTCAGGAGACCTCACCTCCTTTGGTTCTGCCCCTTGGTCTCCAACTGCAGATAGCTGAGAACCAGTGGAGCTACGATGGTCATGAGGAGACCCTGCCAAGAATGCCAGAAGGAGTGTTGGGGCTAGAGGTGGTGGCTGTGGTTTCTTACTCCACGAAGAGATCCGGACCCTTCCTCACCCATGGGACCTTCTCAGGAATACAGTGAACATGTGGCTGGTTACTCCAGCCCTCACACTTCACACCATCACATGAGAATCCTAGACTCTGAAGGACAAATTCTGCTTTTTACCCATCCTCCTTGAGGATCCCAAGAAGCTGTGGCTGCCCCATCCCTGGAAGTGTTCAACGACAGGTTGGATGAGGCTTTAAGCAACTCGATCTAAGTGAAATGCATCACAGAATCACAGAATCACTTAGACTGGAAAAGACCTCCAAGATCATCAAGTCCTACCTTTGACTGATCATCAACCTTTTTAAATAGACCGTGGCAGTAAGTGCCACATCCAATTGTTTCGTGAACACCTCCGAGATGGTGACTCCACCACCTCCCTGGGCAGCCCATCCCAATGCTTGAAAACACCTTCCCTGAAGAAATTCTTCCTGAATTCCATGGCGGGGGGGGGGGGGGGGGGGGGGGGAAGGAAAGGGGAGGCCTGGAACTAAATGATCTTTAACCTCCTTACAACCCAAACCATTCCATGATTCTATGACCCCAGCATGCCAGGAAGAATGTAGCATCCCCAGAGGACCAGAAAAGACGGCAGGTATTGGTGGCTGCAGGAGAAGGGGCAGCCTGAGCTACCCTTGCCCACTCGGGCACTGACCCCCCCATCCCCGGAGGGCATCGCGGGGTTCAGCAGCGGTGGGGGCGGCAGGAGGAGCGCGGAGCTGCGGGGGCCGGGCCGGCGGCGGGGCAGCCCCCGCCCCGCTCCTCCCCGCCCGCTCTTATTCTGAAAGGAGCCTCCGCGCCGCCGGCGGCCCAGCGCCCTCCCCGCCCGGCCCACCCCGCTCCCCGCCTCCCGCTCCCCGCCGGCCCGGCCCCGCCGTGACCCCCGGCCGGCCCGGTGGGCGAGGCTCAAGAAAACACGCTGCTACGGGCGGCTCGGCTCGCTCGGGTCTTGTTTCTTTTTCTTTCTGGCACTGGGGAGCGCGGGTCCCGTCCGGGCATCTCTGCGGGGAGCGCTCACTTCACCTTCTGGAAAACCTGGACGCAGACCTCATCTTCAGCAGTCATGCGCTGGGAAAAGGGGGGCCAAAGAGGAGTTTAGGTTGGATCCCCTCGTGTCTCTCCCCTGCTCTGCCAGCCCTCCCGCTGCTGGCTGGAGCCTCACAGGCCACACGCTGATGCACAGCTGACCCTCCCAAAGCCCCAGAAGGTCCGGCTGCAGGGCAGGGAAGGGACATCGCCTTTGTTGAACTTTAACTTTTAAACCCTGAAGGCGGATGTTTGTGTGAAGCGGTGGCTGCCCCCGCAGAGCCGGGGATGAAGTCTGAGAGAAGGTGGAAGAAAACTGCAGGGCTCAGAGCCCACAGCACCTGCATTATGTCCCCCCCACTCGCTGTGATCGGGATTTTGCAAGCTGCACTGGACCCCTCCTCACCAGATGCAGCCGGTCCCCCTCCAACCAGTGCCTCCAGCCTCGGTTCCTCTTCTCTCCTAGTTGCTCACACACCAGCTGATCCCCCTCCCAGGAGACGGTTGTCTGAAAGAAAGGAGAGGGGAAGACATGGTCCTGAGACAAGCGGATCAGGGCAACACGTGTTTCCAGCAATGACACTGGCTGTTCCTCTCAGACACTATTTCAAATGCAATCCCCGATCTGGTGTTTCTTTAGTGGCTGCTTGGGACTGATGGTCTTTGTGGGAGGTGAATGACCCTCTGGCTTCCGAGTGCAACAACAGAGTTCTGCCAAAGGAGCTGACATTCTATCTTTTCAGGACTTTGCTCCAGAGGATAATATCCTCTGGCTCCCAGAGTACTGGTTTCTGGCTCTTTGCTGCTCATTCTCTTTGCAGTGAGTGATTCACTCATAGAACCACTTACTCCTGGACCTGCAGGGGCATGCCAGCTCTAGGCTTGGTTCTCAACTAGTTATTGAGTCAAAAGCTGAGCAAGTCCCTGAACTTCTTAGCACACCCCACTCCCCTGTGAAACTGCTCTGTTTCGGTTTCTCACCTGGCACTTGCGTCCATCCACGGGTCCCAGGTCTTCCTCAAACTGGACTCCCACGTCAAAATCCATAACATAGTCCCGCAGGGAGGTGATGGTGCGGATGACCATGTGATCTCCCGTGTGGATAATCTCTTTGTCCGGCTTCAGTAGGCAGACCAGCTTTCGCAAGACCACGTTGATATCTGGAGGATGAGAGAGAGGGGAGATGTGTGGACAACCTGGGCCCCTCATCCAGTAGAGCTCCTCCACTCTTTTAGCCAGGGAACATCAACCATGTCACCTCCTTTCCCCTACCACCACAGCGCCAAAGTGATGATAGAAGACAGAAAGACCAGAGAGTTCCCAACTCCCTTCCTCTTTCCCCTTTCCGATTCTTAACTTTTTGGAGACACAAAACGGAGCTAAAGGAGAGCAGGGAGCGCGACAGAGAAGGGAGCGTTACCTAAAGCCCGCAGGTAATTGTCCATGTTCTCCTGGGAGACGAAGCGGTAATAGCCGGTGAGGTTGGGAGGCATCCCGGGGCAGAGGGACGGCGCGGAGGAAGGAGCGCAAGCAGCGGGGCAGGCGCGGAGCGGGGACCAAAGTGGCTCGCCGGGCGGGCCGGTGGCTCTCCCGCGGTGCGGGAAGCGCTGCGGGGCGGCCCGATCCCCGCGCCCCCCGCCGCAGTAAGAGTCCCCGCGGCGGGGGGCGCGGAAAGGGCCGGGACGGCCCCTGCTCCGGCATCTCCGCCTCGGCTGGGCAGGACGTAAGGACGGCGTGTCACCTCCTCACCGTCCGCCCTCCTCGGGGGCTGCTCGTATTAAACTCTGGGATTCCAACCAGCGCCAAGGAACCTTCCCTCTCTGGCCCTTCCTCACACCGTGACGCTGGTGCCTGCGAGCTTCGTCGGAGCAGTGCCCCGGCCTGCGCTCCCCACGGCGCGGACACCCCGTCGAGGAGAGGCGGCGGCAGGCTGGCAGCTCCGCTCTGCCAAGCCCGAGCCCGGGCTCCGGGTGCGGTGTGCAGACCCTCGCCCCCGCATCCCCCCGATCTCCACACTCTCCGCGTCCCTCGGCAGCCGCCCCGGTGTTGAAGCCCCCCCTTCCCTGGGCAGGCGCCCGCGGCCGTCGCCGCGCTCCGCGCCCTGCCCGGCCCGCAGTGGGGAGGAGAGGAGCGGCGGGCGCGCCCCGCCCGCATCCCCATCCCGCATGCCGATCCCGCATCCCCGTCCCGCAGCACCTGGCGCGGCGGCCGCGCGCATTGGCTGCGCCCCCCGCGGCCCGTGACGTCATGCTGCAGTGCGGGGCGGGGCCGGGCGGGGCGCGGCTGCCGGAGGTGCCGCCGTCCCTGCGCGCCGCCGCCGTGGGAGCGAGGGCGTGGGTCCTGCCGGGACCCGCCGCCGCCGCCGCGATGGGCGACCCTCGGCCCCGCGCCGCCGTCCTTCTCCCTCTGCTCTGCCTCTGCGCTGCGCTGCCCGGCAGCGCCTCCAACAAAGGTGAGCGGCGGAGCGCCGCGGGCACGGTCCCGGGCGGCGGCGGGCGCTCCGCTGGGACCCCCCGGCTGCCCCCGCGGAGGGGCTCTGGAGGGACACGTCGGCCGCGGCTCGTCCGTCCGGTCCCGCGGTGGCGGTGCGGCTCCGCGCTGCTCGCCGCCTTCGCCCGGCACGTTTTCGTCGGGGCATCTCCGCGGTCCCCGGCGGCCCCGGCTTTCTTCGCCCCTTCGGGCGCCCTCATGCCATCCTATCCCCATTCTCTACTTTGTCCATCTGTCATCCTACCACCGCTTTTTTCTCCATTCTTTCGTCTCTCAGCGCTCCCCTCGCGTTTTCCCGTTTTCCACCCACTTGTCTTGCTTTTGTTTAGTTATCGCTGGGTGGATTTACATTCCCATCCCTTCCCTAGCATGCTGAGAGAGATTGTGTTGTTTCTCCACAGAGCCCTGCAGTTCATAAAACACGTTCCCTATCTCCATCTTCCAGTCCTAGTTCATCCATCTACAATCTGTCTGTAGGAACTGTTGTATAGTTCTGCGTTAATGATGCAGGTTGCTTTTGTGTATTTTATGTGATAAAGATAAAAGACCCCCAAACTACCCCAGCGCTACAGCTGTAATGTTCGGAATGCAGATGTTCATTGAGCACATAGGGTGGTGGAGAAAGATGTAGGTTTCTAGATCTGTGGCTGTAGTGACAAGCACGAGAGATTCATCTGAGGGCAGTAAGTGTGTTGGTGATCTGACAGGCTGGGAAAATCTGTAAACATTTGAGGGACTCTGGGGTCATCGGGGAATGTGACACCTTAGGGTGCTTTCTGTGCCTTGGAAGAGTCAGGGCTACGGGGCGGGTGCACCGCAGAGCTGTGTGTACCCTGACATTGGCTGGGGCATTTATTTGTTCTGCTCTGCTTCCATGGGGCCTGGTGGCAAGGAAGGGCCCCTCATGCTCTGGATTTTCCCTCTGCTTTGTGAATTTGCACTCGGAAACATCTACCCACCTTTGGCAAATTATATTAGATTGACGGGAGCTTTGTTGAAGCTGGTAGGAGTCTGTATCCTGGTAGGAGTCTGTATCCTAAAAATATTCCTAAAATGTTTTTCTCTTCTCCAACAACTCATTTCCCAAGAAATCAGATTGGTGATTCCCAAGTTGCAGGTGGATGCAGCAAAGGATTTATCTCTGTACCATCAGCTTGTTACCCCAGCAACAGGGCACATTTGGCATTTATAGCTCTGGATCCCCACCTCGGTGGTGTGGCGCATGGATAGAGCCAGAACAGAATGGAATCCGGTGGGGACAATGGAGGGGCAGGGGGAGACGCGGGCACTTGCACACAGGGAGGATTCCACCTGCATACTGAGCAGGATGGATGCTTCTCTGGATTTCCTACGCAATGCTTTATAATCTCAATCAATACAGTGGTGGAGAAGTGCCAACCCACGCTCTTCGCTGCCATGCCAGGCTGGCTCTGCCCGCTCTGCCCTGCTGGGGCATCCCCTTGCTGACCTGTCAGCCTGCCTGCTGGCCCACCAGCCACCCCTGGCAGCAACCCTTGGCCCCGAAATGCACAAATGCTTGGTTGCACCGGATGCTGCCCCTTTTGAGTCAACACGAGGCCATGCCAGTATGGCCTTCCAGAGGACACTGTGCTGCAGAGGATGGATTTAACATATTGGAATGGCTCTTACTGGAATTAGCCCTTGAGGGGAATGGCTCTGTATCCTACTCCCCACCAGCTCTGAGCCATGCTGTGCTCAAAGTACTGCTGGGTTGTAATAAATCTTGGTCTCCAGGGGGTGGGAGAGTGGGGGATTATCTGGGAATGGGGGTTGTAACTAGGCCATGTAATATAATCTCTGAGGCCCATTTGGCAGGGAGTGGGCATGGGGGAGGGGTTCGTAGTTTGTAATGATTTTTTTTCTCTCTCACCTCCTATCCCCTCCCCTCCCCTTCCCTCCCCCTCACCCCTTTATTTCTCCCTTTCCTTACCCCGGAGCCTGTGTGATAAAGATTAATTTGCTATTTCTGGGCCTGTGACATTTTTCAGAGCCTCCTGCTGGCTGCTGCCTCCATGCCAAGCCTGGCTGGGCTCCAGCCAACGGGATTAGCAAGGAGGGGCCGAAGGAATATGGTGCTCACCATGGAGTGGGGAAGGAAGGAGCAAGGGACTCTCAGAATAGGTCGTTACGTGCATGGGATGGCTGACTGAAGGTGTACCTGGGCGTCTGTGTGTAGGTCCTGGGCCTTAGTCTAGAGGGTGCAAGGCACAGGTGATAACAGCTGCACGCAAGACTTGTCCCCTGGGAACACCCCAAGAGAAGATGTAGGCTGGATCTTTTCATTACGGCTTCATTGAGCTAAAGGGTTTAGCATTTGGAATCTGTCTCCAGGCTGAGGCTACTTCTGCCTCTTGAGTTCACTTTTTTTTTTAACTGCTCCAGCTTTTCTGGGCACCCAGACATCTCTCCACGTATTTCTAATAAGTAATGAGGACACAAGGAGGAACACATTGTTTCTGATGAGGTGTCCCATGAGTACAACTAAATAAAGATAACTTTTTTCTCCTAGCCTGTTTTAGACGTTTTTATTTCTAGAGAAGAAGGTGGTGAGCGGTGGTTGTTACTTGCCCGGGGATGAAATTCTTCTCTTTTCCTACTGAATCTGCAATTGGTGGCTAACACATTCCTGTCCTCCATCCCTTACCCCAAACCTGCCTCAGCAAACAAGCACAAGCCATGGATTGAAGCCGAGTATCAGGGCATTGTCATGGAGAATGACAACACTGTCCTGCTCAACCCGCCGCTGTTCGCCCTGGACAAAGATGCCCCACTGCGCTATGCAGGTAGGTGGGGAACTGCTCTGGGAAGGGTGGAAGGCAGGGACAGACTTATGGAGAGGCAGGGACACAGTGACATTCATTCCTGTGCTGGATCCTACCCCTCTTCAGGAAATGATCACCTCCAAACCTTGTTCCGGAGGAGGTCCCTAGTGAAGTCTGGAGGCAATTTGGGCACAGCTTGATTTAGGATGCTGTGAGCTGTTTCCTTAGGGAGAGAAACTGAGGGTGGAGCCAGCTACTTTTTGACGCAGTTCTGCTATTTCCAAAGATCACATGCACAGCGCTGTGTCTGTGAGCCCTGGAGAAAGCTGGTAGGGCACACTTCCTTGGCAGTGCTACGTCCCCTCACAGTGAGCACAAATCCCTGGAACAACAGACGACACTTTAAGTGGTTGTAGTCCTAGTGCTTACTTAGGCCGTGCCTGCAGTTCCCTCACGCATTCTTCCTCAGCTTTGGGAGAGTAAATGTGGTCCCTGTGAGCTGAATTTTAGGATTTAGGTGACCCTATCTGCAGTTCCCTGCGGTACTCTGCGCATCCTGCGTGTGTGGGTGGATGAGACATCATGGATCTTCATGCTCTGGCTGTCTATCTGCAGTATATGGCCTGTTTTGCCTCCCTGAGGGATGAGGAGGAGACATAAGGTGCTCCTTCAGCACTGTGGCACTAATAAACGTAGCTTGAGCCTTGTAACCTCCAATCTTTTGTGATGCTGGTCAGGACTCCTTGCCGTGGGAGCAGTCTCCAGTAGATGGCAATCTGCACCATTAATGGCTGTAAGGGATAGCAAGAGGAACTCCTAGGGAACCAAAAACTGCTCAAAATGAAGGATGATAATGAGGGGGAATGGGAAGTGTGAGTTAAAAAGGAAGAAAATATGGGAAAGGAAGGCAAGGGGTGTAATGTGCTTTCCATAGTCCTTTTCTTTCCCCCCTTCCTCTCTGTTTTTGTGTGTACTAGGTGAAATCTGTGGCTTCAGGATCCATGGGTCAGGGGTACCTTTTGAAGCTGTGATCCTGGACAAAGCTACAGGAGAGGGGCTGATCCGGGCCAAGGAGCCAGTGGATTGTGAAGCACATAAGGAGCACACATTCACCATCCAGGCCTATGACTGTGGAGAGGGACCTGATGGAGCAAATACCAAAAAATCACACAAGTAAGTTCATGCAGACATTGCTGCCTGCTACAAAATGTGATCTGTCACAAAAGTGCAAAGGAAAATTGCTGTGGAAACACTTCCTTTAGCCAGAAGTATTCTTCTCTAGCCATGATATTGTAACTCAACATGTTAAGAAGACCCAAAGAGAAATGTTCACTGACTGTCACATGAGTGAATACAGAAACGAGGGCTGTTTGACAGCAGTGTCTAAGAGTGGTGCTGCATGTAGGTAGGAGGTCCAGATTGCATTATTATTGCTTTTGCTCTTTCTGAGTGGTTGGAAACCATTGTCCAAGCACCTGTGTGACAGCATTGCTGCACGGAAATCAAGGTGTCTTTCCTTGTCCTTGCTTTTGGCAGCAGGAAATGAGAGTGGTGCACTTTAAAGGAATGACTTACTCTGAGATTTAGGTGGTGCATGGCTCCTAATCAGCCCATCGGTTCTTAGTGATGTCTCTCTGCATCAGGGCCACAGTGCACGTTCGAGTAAACGATGTGAATGAGTTTGCTCCCGTCTTTGTGGAAAAGCTGTATCGCGTGGCAGTGACGGAGGGAAAGCTGTATGACCGCATCTTGCGGGTGGAGGCCATCGATGGGGACTGCTCCCCGCAGTACAGCCAGATCTGCTACTATGAGATCCTGACCCCCAATATTCCCTTTCTCATTGACAATGACGGTAAGAATCCTCACCCACCATGTGCACATCACTCCTGTTTTCCTGCTCTGCTCCTTCTCTGCCAGCCGCATTTGAAGGCAGAGCTGTGCTATATAAATTTTCCAGCACTGCTGATCTGTGCTGGTGAGAGCAGCAGCATCCATTTTGTGAGGTGCTGTAACTTGTTACAGAGTGACACTGGGCAGGGTGACTCAACTCCTTTTTGGTTGTTTTTGTCATTGATCAAAGATATGAGTGATTTTTAGAAGGAATGTCTTTGAGGAGACTGCTTGTCCTCTACCTTGATCTCTTTGTTTTGCAAACCAGGGAACATTGAGAACACGGAGAAGCTGCAGTACAGTGCAGATCGGGTCTACAAATTCACAGTGACAGCCTATGACTGTGGGAAGAAGAGGGCATCTGATGATGCTGAAGTGGAAATCCAGGTGAAACCCACGTGCAAGCCCAGCTGGCAGGGTATGAAACCTCCAAACACAGTTATCTCTTCCCTTCTCTTTTGCTCAGCTACTACTCAGTCCCACTCATCACACATATTTGTGTATATGGGCATACACATATAAATCTGTATGCCCATATATATGGTTCAGTTCTGGCACCAGCCCATCCCATCAGGGGATGCAGTAGATGTCTAAGTCTGTTGCAAAGCCACTGAAAGGTAAATTCTGACATTGGAAAATTGTTCCTTGAATTACTGTGAACTACCATGCGTTTGATAAGGCTCATAGACCGTATTCAACAAAGACTGTTTTTGGGGCTGCTGCTCTTGAGGATATTTGGCTTTTCCAGTGGTGGTGGAAAAGGTGCAGGTTCACCTTAATCAATTAGAATTAAGGGGAAATCAACACAGCTAAATACCTGCTCTGCCTGATAAAAGAGGCTGTCCAACCACAGAGTGATGACACACCAGTATTAGCTGTAGAAGCTGGGACCTTGGACTCTGTGCTTCTAGGAAATCTTCCATGCACTGGTGCCAGCTGCATAAAGCTGTATTTCCAATGTGGAAAGGGCCAAAAATTTGGACTAGTCCATAGATGCCACTTGTGTGTATGCCAGGTGTTCTGGCCCTGTGTCCTTGGCAGTTCCTAATCCCTCTCCTTCACTCCTTCCCATTAGGCTGGAACAAAAGGATTGAGTACACCCCTGGTGCAGGCAGCCTCGCGCTCTTCCCCACCATTCACCTGGAGACCTGTGATGAGCCACTGTGGAATATCCAGGCCACGGTGGAGCTGCAGACAAACCACGTGGCCAAGGGCTGTGACCGGGATAACTACTCCGAGAAGTCACTGCGCAAACTCTGTGGTGAATTGGTTCTTTCCTGGGCTGAGGGCGGCTGTGGCACAGAACCCTGCCCCTCCATTTGGAGGGGTTCACAGTGGTAGCTGTGCCTCACATAGCTGGGGGACACATTCCTCATGTCTCCTGTGGTCACTCGGGTGGGAGGACACCGAGCTTGGGTGTTGCATTGAGGGGCAATGGGTGTTCCTGCCCACATCTCATGGAATCGTGGAATGGTTTGGGCTGGAAGGAACCTTAAAGATCCTCTAGTTCCAACATCCCTGCCGGAGACAGGGACACCTTCCAGAGTCCCGTCCAACCTGGCACTGAACACTTCCACAACTTTCTAGTTTTATAAGGAGCTACTTGTGCTTTCCTTGCTGGGAAGGCAGAGATTTCTGTGCATTGTCCCAGTATGCAGAGTCTGTGGGACTTCCCTCAGCACTGAACAAAAAGTCACCACCCTTCTCCAGATAGGAGAAGGCCTTTAGGCAACTCCTCCTCTCCCTGGGCACCGAGATATTAAAATGAGGCTTCCAGTGCCCATTTCATCTGATCCCCAATTCTCAGGCTCCTTATTTTCCCATGCCAACATTCCTGACTCCTTCCCTTCTTGGTAGGCGCTGCCTCAGGAGAGATTGACCTGCTGCCAGTGCCTAGCCCCACAGCAAACTGGACGGCGCGGCTCTCGGTGCACTACAGCCAGGACAGCAGCCTCATCTACTGGTTCAATGGCAGCCAGGCTGCCCAGGTGCCTCTGGTGAATGGACCAAATGGCCACGAGGGGCTGAGTGACCACTTCACCCTGTCAGTGTGGATGAAGCATGCCGTGGTGCCTGGCAAAGGCAGGCGGGAAGAGGAGACGGTGATCTGCAGTACAGTGCAGAGTGGTGAGACTTCTCCTGGGGTGGTGACACCGCTGCCCACTGCCTCTTAACTCCTTAGAAGGGATTGTCCCTGCAGGGGTAAATCTCTGGTGTTCCAAAGCAGGACTTGGGCAGGGGTGCCTCCTTAGGAACACAGCTTTAGGTGCCCCTTTTTCTGGGAGTGCTCAAGCCTCCTGTGAGCACGTGATGCTGAGTGCCAGTCATGCATGGCAGCGTGGGCTTCTGGGTTCTGGCTACTGGGACTGCTTGGAGTGCTCATGTAACTCCTGTGCTTGTCCCTGGCAGAGGATGGCTACTCGCACTACTCTCTGGCTGTGCATGGCTGCCGGATTTCTTTCCTCTACTGGCCATTGTTGGAAAGTGCAAGGCCTGTGAAATTCCTCTGGAAGCTTGAGCAGGTGAGGAAGGGTTTGCCTCCTCCCCGTGTCCCTTCTCCTGCCCTTTGCTGATCCCATGCTCTGCTGTCTGCCGTAGGTCTGTGATGATGAGTGGCACCATTATGCCCTCAACCTGGAGTTCCCCACGGTCACGCTTTACGTGGATGGCGTCTCCTACGACCCTGCCCTGATCCACGACAACGGCCTCATCCACCCCCCACGGCCGGAGCCCTCGATCATGATCGGGGCCTGCTGGACTGGTGAGTGCCCACTCCCCAAACCGTGCTCTTCCCATGTGGGAAAAGAGGGGGTGGAGGGAGACCCAGAGGAGATGAAAGATACACCACCCAATACTAAATGATGCAAACCACACTGCAGCCATCTTGCCTCCTTGGCACCAAAGCCAGTGTGGCTCCTTCCTTCCTCGTGGACCAAGGTAATAACAGCTCAGGGACAAGTGTCACTGACAGCTTCCTGGACAACAACCATGGAATATGCAATGGCTAACCAGTTTTCAGGCAGGGGAAAGTTGAAACTTTGTACCTCATTCAGGCACTGGCATTTCTATCAAAGCCCTTCCCCAGAAAGCAGGCAGTACTATTTATGCTGCTGACTGTATTGATGGGGATTTCTCTGTCTTGAGGATCTATATGAAGTAGTCACAAATCTTTCTGTACAAGAATTGGGTTGAAAGACAAAAATCAGATTAGGAACAAAGTTAGGCCACTACCAGATTAAAATGTGTTCTGTGGAGATGCAAGGCTGCATTTCTCAGATCCTTCAGTTCTCCTGCAAGACTGAAGCAGGACAGACCGAAAGGAATTCGCCTCCTGCTTGCCTTCGCTCTGGCGGAAGTTTCTAGCAAGATCAAATATTTGCTGTACTGCTGCTTCTCTGAGGTCAGAGATCTTCCCACAGCTCTGTGCTCTCTTGATTGGTGTTTTGCAGACAACAAATATTGGTCAGCCTGGGACCTTCTCCTGCAGCTGAGTTTCTAAGGGATGTTGAGAACGTAGCTTGTTGGGAACATGGCTAATTCCCAAAATAGGTAACACTGGGAAAGGATTAAAAAACTCCAAACACTATAGTTTCTGCCTTAAGTCAGCTACTCGTCCTACAGTCTCACCATCTGCTTCATGAGAGGAACTCTGCCCTCTGTCATCTGTGATGTGCTGCCTCTAGGGCTGAAGGGTGCACTGCTTGTCACAGAGCTGTGCTTGTGGACTGGCTGATACAGGCACTTGTATAGATACTTGCCTGACCCTGTAACTACCATCTTCCAATGCCTTATTGCTCATCCGGATGTTCTCCTTTTGCAGAGGAGAAAAACAGAGAGAAAATCAAAGGAAGTGAGAACTCCACCGATTCTGTGCAAGGTAGGGAAAAGGAAGAAGATGGGTCTCTTCCTCTCTTGACTGTGCATGACTATCACTTCTTGCATGGTGCCTTCCTCATACAGCTTCCCCAGTCCTGTCCTGCCACCTCCCACCCCCCTGGGAGGAAACCCCTTATTTGGCAGATTGGTCCTTGATACCTTGGTACCTCTGGAGCATGAAAAGAATGATGGAAGGACTGCAGCCTGCTTTGAGTGATGGAGTATGCTTTTCGTGTGGAGAAAAGAGTCCTCATGCCTGATCATTAAAGCTGGTCTCTGAAGAACACAATAGCCATTAGAGACATCAGGAGATGTCACCTCATCCCTAACGATCTGTGGAATGTGTAGTTTCTTTTACAAGCCCTCACAGGAAGCAGAGTGAGAAGGGGACAAGAAATTGTTTCCATCTGGCATTCAGCAGTTTGACAGAACCTTCTCTGTGCTACCCACTGTTCACTGCCCTTGTCTTTTTGTTGGTCTGTTTTTCTCGCTTTCCCCCATCTTTTTCAAAAATTGTCATCTTGCTTCAGCATCCCCTGTCTTCTTGTTGTCTTTGCTTTTCCATATCCTGTGCAACCCTCTGTCCCTCTGTACCTGCCTTAACTTCTGTATGACCTTCACATTGTTGCTTTTGTTGTCTGGGCTTTTCCATGCCCCGTGCCCCTCTCTGTTTCCCTCTACCTCCGTTACCTCTGTGTGGCCCTCACACTGTTGCTTTTGTGGTTTTGCTCTCTTCCTCGCCATGTCTCTCACACCCTCCACCTCCCATGTTTCCCTCAGGAGATCCTCTGTCGATACACCACTACTTCCATGGTTACTTGGCTGGCTTCACTGTGCGCCCTGGTAGCTTGGAGAGCCGGGAGGTTATTGAATGCCTGTATGCCTGCCGTGAGGGGCTTGATTACAGTGACTTCGACAGTCTGGGCAAAGGGATGAAGGTATGCCCATCTGCTCAGCTTGCATGGGTCTCCTCCACTCTCCTCCCCAGCCTTGCTTCCCAGGACTTTGCCTGCTCCCCACCTCAGACAGCTCCCTGCCTTTCTCCTTTGTGTCTCTCTCAGCCTGGACTCCTGTCATTTGCCAAGGAACCTGAGTGTTTTCTTCTCTTCTACCTCTAGGTTCATGTGAACCCCTCTCAGTCCCTGCTCACCTTGGAGGGTGATGACGTGGAAACCTTCAACCATGCAATCCAGCACGTGGCTTACATGAATTCACTGCGCTTTGCTACCCCCGGTGTCCGGCCACTCAGGCTCACCACTGCTGTCAAGTGAGTGGGCAAAGCAGCGCCTCTGGCTCAGTTCAGCAAGAGGGTTGCCTCTCTTTTGACTAAAGTTACACCCACTCACCTTGTATTTTAAAATACTTGTTTTTTAAGATGGTCTCAAAATGGGTAAAAGTCTTCCTGAAAATAAATGTTAAATTATCCAATATCCAAATGGATACTGTAGTATTGGTTCCTAGTGCCTTTGCAGAACTTCTGCCTCCACTCACAGAGGTGTGACCACTGTGTTTGCTGGTGTGACCAAGTCACTGGAAACCCAGTGGTGTCACTCCTACCACACATCTCTGCCTTGCCCAGCAGGCTGTAGGAGAGCTTTAGGAAGACTGCTGGAAAAAGGATATTCCCTTCCCTGGAAGTAATGGGCAGGAGGTGTTCTTTTATAATGTTGTTGTTGGAAACTTGGGCCAACTGATGTTTTCTGAACTGCTCTCCTTCAGGTGTTTCAGTGAGGAGTCCTGTGTCTCCATTCCTGATGTGGAAGGCTACGTTGTGGTGCTACAGCCTGATGCCCCCCAGATCCTGCTGAGTGGCAATGCCCACTTTGCTCATCCTGCGTCAGACTTTGAGGCTCCGGAAGGAATTCCCCTGTTCCCCAACCTCCAGATCACCTGCTCTATTTCTCACCAGGTGGAGGCCAAAAAGGATGAGAACTGGCACGGTACTGGTGAGTGGAGTACAGAGCAATTTGTAAGAGACAAACTGGAAAAACCTACAAGAGTTGCAGTCCTGCAGAGGAAGTAGAGCCCCTATAATTACACCCAAAAGAGAGAGTTTACAAATTTAGAAGCAAGGCACATTGTCTGTCAATATGTAGGCTAATCAGCTCTTATCCCTTTCTGCTCCTCCCTGTACTTTTTCTATCCACTCAGTTCCTTTGCCTCACTCTCTCCTAATTCTTTCCCAGGCTGCTCATTCCTAATCCCTTTTACATTTTACCTACATTTCCCTTTATTGAATCCAGCGCTGGATGGATGTCCTGCCTGTTACTCTCTCTACTCCTGCACTTACTTAGTCTCATCCTACTTCCTTCTCTTCTGCTCATTCCCTACTTCTTGCTCCCTTCCATCTCTTCCTGCATCACTTATTCCTGTGAATTCCCCAGTCAGTTTCCTCACACCCTACAGAATCCTGTTCTTCAATTTCTTCCCATCATGCTCAGATTATTTCTCTGCAGTCTATGCTCTACGTGTCCATTCGCTTCTTTCATATCTGCTCTGGTAATGGGAATTTTTGCTCCTACTTTTCTGTTCAGAAGCTTTGCCTTTCCTCATACAATGATGAGTTCCTTGACTTAAGAGCAGATTGTTCTCAATCCTGCTGAAAGCAGTTAGTTTTTTTGAATGTGGTTGCTATTTTAAAGAAGATAAGATCTCAACCATGGTAACCAGCAGTGCGAGACAGGGAAAAGCTTTCAAAAGCATGCAGGGCCTGGGAGTGTGTGAGCGTTGCTCCTAATTTGCACACTGTCATTGTCAACAAAGTCCTTACAGCCAAGATGTGTTATCATGAACCAGACTGATAATAGTATGTTGTTCCAAAATAAAGTGACTTTATTATGTGCATAAATAATGTCATTAGAACCATCCCGCAACAAGTAATTAGACTGACAGTGATTTTACTTAAGGTCAGTGCTAGGTGGAGAAGTAATTACATATGATGTGAGCACTCTTAGGTAAGCAGGTACCCCTCTGAGTAACTCCTTCCTTCGCTGATGGCTGTCTGGCTTTCTGGCCATATCATCTTTCTGTTTGCATCTCAGTGACAGACACACGAATGTCAGATGAGATTGTGCACAACCTGGATGGCTGCGAGATCTCATTGGTAGGAGACGACTTGGACCCAGAGAGGGAGTACCTGCTCCTGGATGGGGCACTGCTGCAGCAGCGGGGCCTGGAGCTCGTTAACACCTCTGCCTACCTGACCATCACAGGTACGTCCTCTCCGTGGTCACAGCTATCCAGTTATGCCTCTGTCACTGCCTGTCAGGCATCTGGGAGAAGCACTTGATGTTAGAGAAGTGTTGGTGTACTTGGTGACACTGAGATGTAACCACTTCTTGAACTCCTGGCTTTTGGAAGTCCCAGACCGTTTCCTTGGGGAGGTGGCTTGTCCTCCAGCACAAAGTACTGGGACGTGGTGTCAGCTCTCACCCAGGCTTGTATCACTCCTCCTGACATACTCCTTGGGGTTTGGTGTTCTCAGGTATCAGTAGCATTTTGCATGACACGACTGGAGGACATCATATCCCACAGCTTTTGGACTCCTACAACACTATTGTACTCTCCAGAATGTAAGAGGGCTGTTGCTCTCCTTCCCTTCCACTTGTTTTCGCGATGCAAGCAGGGATTCCATCAGGTCCTTAGCAGCCAGCTCCATGTCCAAGCCCTTCCCAAAATTCATGAACCCAGCATTGCCTTGCATCCCTCTATAGCTTCTAGTTGCTGCAGGGTTAGGATGCCAGGTGACTTTGGAGCAAGAGCTTCCTCACCCCACCCCTCTCTCCTTGTCTCAGGCGTGGAGAGCATTGCAGTTTACGAGGAGATCCTCCGCCAGGTCTCCTACCACATCAACCACGGTGCTGCCCTCTATGAAAGGAAGTTTCACCTGTCCTGCACGGAGATGAACGGACGCTACTCCAGCAATGAGTTTACTGTCGAGGTACAGGACCGATGCATGCACACAGAGGTTCCTCCTCGTGCACGGAGAGGACACGGTGCATGGGAATGCATGGAATGTGCCATGGACACAGGGTTGAGTCCCCACACTCTGGTCTTTCTGCAGGTGAATGTTCTCCACAGCATGAACCGAGCCGCTCATCCCAGCCATATTCTGAGCTCCCAGCAGTTCGTGCACCGAGGCCATCATTTACCCGCAGAGCTGTCTGGGCACAGTTTGGCAAGCACCCACAACAGCCCAAGTATGTAACACTACCTTTTGGGTTTATTCCTTTAGATCAGGATGCTGACTTTCTGATACCCTGGCAGAACCTGTAGCAGAAGATTCCTCTCAGGCTCCCTGTACCCATTATCAGGTTCTCATCATACTGTCCTGTTCCACTCGTCGTTAGCCAGTGGACTGCACTCTTTGTCAAACTGTATTTTAGAGCATGGTGCAACAATCCTCCTCTTGTGGGATATTGTTTTCTTGGTGTAGAAGCAGACTAAAATCTACACTGCAGAGGGTCTAAAAAGAAAAACTAAGCTGACTTCATTCACGCACCTTGAAAAGGTGCTGTGTGGGCTTGTGTAATTTCAGAAAGAAGCTTCAACAGCAGGAGAGAAAAGTGAGTCAAGACTGGCACTGCTCTAAAAAAAGACATGGGAGTAGGTGGTGGTCAGCAAAGCAGGAAAATACAGGAGATGATAGACAAGAGGAGAATTGTTGCCCCCAAAACAGAGGAGAGAGAAGCCTGAAAGCTAGACTAGATGTTTGTTTGTCCTGGTAGCCCTGTGCCACAGGCATGACCACATTCCAATCAGTTTTTCCTGGGCTGTGAAAGCTCTGGGACTTGTTACAGACATTTTGGTCCCCTGTTGTAAGGAACAAACAAGGCACCTTTGAGCTAGCTTTTGCTGCAGCTTGCTGCAGTAGCTGATCCCAAGCTGGTCCAGCCCTGCAGCTGGCACTGCAGGGGCAGCCTGTGTATGTGCCAGCCTTTGCCTCTCCCTTCCCCAGCTCTGCCTGATGGCAGCAGCAAACTTGTCCCTGCTGAACAGAACCATAAGCAAATTCATGGAGGGCCTGGAGAGATTTTGTAGGGAAGGTGGTTGTCTGGGGAGTTAAAGCTCAGTCTACAGGCCTAAAACAAACACGTGGGAGTTGGGCTAAGGGTCTTAGATGAATTTCAGGTTTTCTCCTGTGGAGAAGCCAGGCTTGTGCCATGGCCCTAATTAGAAGTCCATCATAGCATTCACATTTGCTCCATGTGCAACAAAGGCATCTTTTGGCTTCTTAGTTTCTCTACTGCTTGCACAGAAATCACACCCTCTGAAAATCATCCTCGAGCCTTTAGAGGCTGTCCCCAGCACACATTTCTCCCTCCTAAGAGCAGGATACAGATACATGCTGTGCAACGTATTCTGGTGAATTCTGCAGATAAAGATGTGCAGTCTACAGGCCAGGCTGACATCACAGGAACTGCCTGTGCCCAGGGGCACAGAAAAGTCAGGATATGTTCCTGCACAGACCAAAACCCGAACTCTGCCCAGGAACTTCAGTTCCTGCATGTCAGGTTGGAAATGCACATTTCTGTGACAAGACTCTAGACACAACTTCTCGCTTTCTTTCTTCAAAGTGGTCCCCAGTGCTGCCACTGTCATCATCGTGGTGTGTGTGGGCTTCCTGGCACTTATGGTGATCCTCGGCATCCTGCGCATCCACTCCCTGCACCGGCGGGGAGTGGGGCAAGAGGTCCCTGGGGCTGCCGAGTCGGGGCACACCAGCACTGCAGGCAAAGAGAGCGACATGTTCTGGGACGACTCGGCCCTCACCATCATCGTCAACCCCATGGAGGTGAGGAGCTGCCACTGTGGCCAGGGCTGGGTGGGCAGCTGGGTTGTCAGACCCTTCTCCTTACCCCATGTCTCACCTCCCCAGTCCTACCAGAGCTGTCAGGAGAGGGCAGCAGGAAGTGTGGAGGGCAGAGCTGGCGAGGGCATGGAGGATGATGAGGACAGCACCGACTCGGAGACACCCGACTCCCCGGACAGCAGTGACATGAATGACCGGCACATCATTGGCAAAAGTGACGTCTCTCACCGCTACTAGGAGCTTTAAACACCCGCCCAGTGGATCCCCCCGAAACATATGGCAGGAAGGAGGAGGTGTCTTACTTTCAACTTCTTTCCTCCCCCACCGTGTACACATGTGCTCCTCCCTCACTTACCATTTCTGCCTCTCATGTTCCTTCATCTTCTGCCATTCTCGTTGTGGACATTCCCCACATTATTGACCCCCCATCTGGCTCTCCAGACACAGGTGTTAGGGCACTTACACATGAAAGTGGCACAGTTCAAACTGTGATGCAGATGTCGGAAAGAACGGAAATCTGAAAGGCAGAGCCAGCCACAGGGCTCAGAGTGGGGTTTCTCACAGCCCCTCCCCAGATATTATATATATATATTGTATATTTTTTCAATGTTGTCATTTGAGGTTTATTCTCGTTTCATGCAAAAAAAAAAAAAAAAACAAACAACAAACCACTGCAGCTTTGTGTCGCTTTGTAAAATTGTCAATACTCCTAATACTAAATGAATGAAGGTAAGAAAGATGAGGAAACAAAGTGGATTTTAAAATAAATGGATTTCAAATAAAACATTCAGGACTTCTGCAGTTTGTCACTACAACCAGACAAAGAAATAGTGTAGCCTCTAATGTGAAACTGGAGCTTGTCCAGAGCATGTATTTACTGAAATTACTACCTTATCTCGGGGAAGAGTTACATTTTTTAGCATATGTGATGAAACAAGAAAAACACATCACTCACGACCCTACCCCCTGCCTTTTTGAGAGACAAATACTCTTTGTAAACACAATGTAGCCTTCCCCAGGACTCGGGGCTAGGGACCCACAAAGGAACAGAAGGCACTCAAGCCTGTCACAGGCAAATGTAGCATGTGCAGCAAACTGAATTCTTGAATACAGGAAAAAAAATAAATAAGGCTCTTTCCATACACTTAGTGTATCAATAGAAACAGGCTAAATCTCCTTAGCCTCATCTGTCTTTGCACCTGCTCTGCTTTCTTTATCAGTATGATAGAGTATTTTTTATACCAGGGGTTCCAGCTTGTAGAACAGCCCCAGCACTTCTGGGGGAAGGAGACGTCTTCCTCTTTCTGCTGAGAATGGAGGGGATGGAAACACAACAGATACTAGCAAAGCATGGCTCTGAGCCCAGCAGTAGCATGAATTGTTAGGACAGTGCTTTAGAGCAGGTTGTGGTTCTTCCCTGGATCTACCTGGTCTGGCTTTTCAGACGCTGCAAGACAAACAGGGCCTGTCAGCTGCCTGGGAAATGGCTACAACATGTGAAGGACCCAAAGGAAAATTCTGCAATTTGTTGGCAGCCAAGGTTGAGAAATCCTCCTTAGGGGCAAGAAGGCAGTACAGTAGGTGAGAGTGGAAGAGCCCCTCTGAGGGCATGAAAAGTTGCAGCAAAAGATCTCTGCTTGCTGCAGTTCTCTCAGATGTCTCAGCTCTAGCCTGTCTTCATGCCCAGCTGTGCCCACATACGGTTGTTACTCAGTCCAAAAGAAGTGAACATGCTGGGGCTAAGACACTTAAACTTCCTGCTTTGTCTCCTTCCCAGTAAGTTCCATACCCTTGTTTCATCAAGGGAATTTACAAGAGGCACTGTCAAACCAGTGCCCTGACACCTTGATGCACTGGAATAATTCAAGTCTCCAGAAAGAGAAAAAAAAGGCTACATTGTGCACATTTCAGCAAAAAACTTGGCACAAACTAGTTGCTGCGTCCTGAGAATGCCTGACCCAGATCTGACCTGCGACAGAAAGCACCACCTCTCAGAGCACTGAAAAAGACCAGGTCTCAGGACCACAATGTCCCTGTACCTCCCCAGCAGCCTCAGCCAAGTGCTACAGTTCACAAGGTGGAGGAGGCCAAATGTACGATGACTTCATAGGTAGCCATCATGATGGCCGCGTTTGGGATCTGGCGGATCAGGTGCGCCAGGAGCCCCCGGTATAAAGCCAAGGGTCCCTCCTCACGGACCACGAGCTGCAGAGTCTGTGTAAAGGAACGGTACCGTGACCCTTCCTCTCGCAACCGTGTCCGAATGACCTCTGGAGAGACAAGAAGGGAAGCTATATATTAGCAGATGCATCCTACAGGCATGGCATCTCCCCTCAAGGGGAACAGAAGCAAGGAGAGTGGACCCACTCACCGTGTGGATAGGCAATGCATGTAGCACATGTTTTGGAGACAGCAGCAGCGCCCATTAGTCCAAAGAAATCATGGTTGTTTGGTGGAAGTGTGAGTGCTGGGGAATGGGAATGCTGGCTGTTCCTCAGCTCCTGTTTCAGTGCTTCATAGATGACAAAGTGTATGATGGTCTCTGACACTCCAGCATAGGAGGCAGTGACCCCACGGTAAAATCCACGCAGGCCTTCAGTGCGGTACACGTGCATAGCACACTGGAGAGCATTGCTGGCCGTCTCCCCCTTCACCCTGTAAAGAAGGGAGAGGGTTAGGACAGCATGCTGCACCCCTGACCTACAGTGCTGTTGTGAACACAGCCATAAGGCTCTTGCCCAGCCTGTGGCTTGCCAAGTTCTGATGAGAAATCACAGACTTCTCCCTGCCCACCACCACCCCCAAACCAATCCTGATATGACACGGAGTGGCTCTGCACTGCTGCCCTGCCTTACCTCGCTTGCAGCTGCATCCTGGTTTTCACTAACCAGATGGGGTTGGTGAGTGTGGCTGAGCTAATGCCTGGGGAACAGAAGAGGAAGACAACCGTGAGTGCCAGCATCACGCTGACAGTTTGTGAAGAGGTGCTGATCTATCAGCTCTCTGAGCTCTGCTTGGCACGCTGCAGGCATTTGCAATTTGAGAATGACCTTGAGAAGAGATACTTAGGGCAGACTATTTGATTCTCCTCCTCCCCTGTTCCAGCCTTTGTCTAGTGGTGATTAGCTCCTCTGCCTCCAACAAAACCCTACTACAGGCCCAGGTGTTACAAAGAGGCAGGAAACAGCGGGCTAATTTTGCAAGAGTGGAGGATTTTGTTAGAGAACTGGGTTATATCAAGAAAAATGGTTCTGTGAGTGGTCTAAATTACACACTGCCTTCTCCCTCTCACAGCAGAATAGAGCTCCTGATAGCAGCTGAAGGAGTAAAGACTAGACTTCAAGAGATGAGCCTAAGAGGAATGAAGAATGAGAAAACATTTTGGTTACCCAAGGAACTCACTTCTCCAGATGTAGAGGGAGAAAACTTCAGAGCAGCAATAGAGAAGGAGTGAAACACTTAGGCACTTCCAGACAGAAAGACCTCTTGTCTTTGATTTGAGACAGAAAAGGCTCACCTGCACAGGCTGCTGCTAACATGTGTACTTTCTTGGACTCCGGTACCAGGACAGTATTAAGCCTCTCCTTAACACCAGAATAGGCAGCAAAATATATAGCCCTGCTTGGAAAAAAATACAGAAGAGGTTACAGCTCCCCTCTGAGGAGCAGAGACACTACTGTGGGGTCTTGCTCCAACTTTTCTTACTCCCAGCACAGGTTTGTCAGATACCACTTATACCTGGCCCACAGCAATCATCTTAACACTATGGCCAGAAGCTCCAGAAAATGTCTGCATGAAGGGGTTCTGTGGCACATGAGCGCAACGCCCAAACTGCTTTCAGAAAGTGGAGCAACAGGTATGACACAGGTCCCTTGAAAAGTGTACAACATGAGGCACCATCATGGAGCAGTACTCACCGGGAAGGAGCAACCCCAGCGAGGTTTGGACCCAGACCACGGAACAAGGACCGCACGCCTTCCTTCTCAAGGATGGCCCTACAGAAGGACATGAACAGAGAAATCAGCAGAATAACTAAGCTGGGGGCTCTCCTGTTCCTCCTCCTTCTTTGTTCTTTAGTATTTCTTGTAGCACCCTCTCCTCACCTCTCACATTATCCTTTTTCTGCCCTGCTCTCATTTCCTCTCCAGCCACTTCTCCTCTCTCCTTCAGTCATAGAATCATAGCATGGCTTGGGTTGGAAGTAGCCTTAAAGATCATCTAGTTCCAACTACCCTGCTGTGGGCAGGGACACTTTTCACTAGTCATTGCATCCTGTTCTTGATTATGCCGTCCCTCTGGATCTGATCAAACCACTAGCCAAGAAATTTCTCTCAGTCCCCAAAGCTGCCTTGCAGAGCACAGATCACCAGTGAGAAGCAGATGTACCTGTGCTCTGATCAAACTTTCTATTGCACTTGTGGCTTCCAGAGCCTCAGCTCAATTCTCTTTCTCTCCCCCCTCACCCCCTCCACCTGACAACCAAACCATCACCTCCCTGGTGCTAACAGGCACACTGACCTGTCCTACTCACCTCAGCAACTGGAGCACTCCAGGAGATGGTGGGGTAGGATTCACCAGCCTCACACTCATCCCTGGCAGCTGTATCTCTGGGAGGCACAGAGGCCGCAGTGCCAGCTGGGATGACTGCAGACGTGTCTTCACCACTTCCAGGGGGCAGGTCAGGATGGCTCCAGCTGTGCCACCACATCTAGGGCACAGCAGCACATTTAAGAATGACCTCTGTGCCATAATAGGGCAATAATTCTGACCCTGCTTGTCCACAACTTCTCCCCTCTGGGAGAGGAGGTTAGGTACCCCAGTCTGTGCCACACATGATCTCCTGCTCTGACACTGATTAATGTAACAGCTCAGCTTGGGACATCATCTGGCAGCCTCACTCTGAAACCTTACTCAGTACTTGAGACAGAGAGTCCCAAGTCCATGGGGACTCAGCAGTCCCCCAGAGCAAACATTTCTGCTGCCCAACCTCACTGCAAAGCCTTCTGCTGAGGTCACCAGGCACCGTGGCTCACACCTCGCCACAGCTGCACAGAGCTCTCCCACCCCTCAGCTTGCCTGTGTGTCTTTAATCCATAACTAGGTCAGACCCACATTTGCAAGGCCCTGTAAGCAAGATCTGTATTTTCTGCCAACAGCCAGGCTCTCTCCAAGCCCGGCTTGCTTAATGTAAGAGGACCCTGACCTTCAGCAGGCAGAACCTATTTTTGGAACTCATGAACCATCTCCATCAATCATCTCGTCACACCGCAGGAATGCTGAAAGGACACATATCCCCTTTTTTCCTTTTTACCACCCAGGGGCAAGTCAGAACTGATACATTTGGTTCTCAGCTTCTGCCCCTCTAAATCTTTTGACTGATAACTCCGCTCTTCTAGAGGATGCTCTGTACCTGAAAGACCATTTTGAGATCAATTTGCATGTAAGCCATGCAAGAGGCTTTGACAAATGGACGATTGTTCACATCTGCTACAGCCAAAGTTGCTTTGTTTCACAAGAGATGGAGGCTTAAAAAAAAAGCTCACTCTGCTCCAAAGAAAGAAAAGCCAGCCAAAGAACTACAAGGTATCAGGGAGGAGTCAGGTGTATCATCAGATTTACATATGACAAGGCAGGACAGCAAATGGCGAGAGTTCTGAAGAATTATTTTGAGAAAGTCTGTACAGCTCAATGCACATATACAGTATTCCCACAGCCTTTGCTCCTAGGGCTTCATTATCATTGCCAACAGGAAGGGGGGTAAAAAAAAAAAAGAGAGAGGCTTGGATGCCTATTGGACTGACATCCAAGAGTTGAAGATACAGCAGCTAGGAGATTATGCAGCTAGTGATGCCAGCAACTAGCTATGCTATTCCATAACACTCATGTTGCTTTGTCAAGCCCTTGGCAGATGTACACAGTGGTGGTGACGACTTGCAGAGCAGTCCATCAGCAGCAATTTCCCTCAGGAGGCATATGATGAGTGGTGGGAGTCTGGTGATGTGACTCCAGAATTTAGCTCCTGCTCAGAAGACAACACACAGCAAAGCAGTGAACATCCAGGCTCAGGTCCTGTGGGTGAACAAGCTGATCAAGCACCGACACCGACACACAGCCTACGCAGCAATCCAGAGTTGCAGAGTTGTAATGAGGCAGCGTCTCCTTTTACAAAGGCCACGTTGATTCTTCCCATATAAACCAGATTCACTTAGGGGCCCAACAGTCCTGTTGTTTACCACAGATTCTATTAATTTGTCTGATACAGGCTCCAGACCTACATGCCTGTTGTTTTTTTGACCAGAAGTGCAGTCTCCAGTTCAGGAGGAGATTTGAGTACAGTGGTGACAGATCAAGGTCTAAAAGGTCTGAATAGGGCAGTTTCAACTCCTTATCTAAAAGCTGAGCAAACAATACATCAGGAAAACATTTAGAGAAGCAATTGCTTGGTATACTAAAAATTCTTCTCTCTAATAGTGCATAAGGAGGCAAAAGTTTATACAATGTTCTCTTAATATCTTATTTCTTCAAGAAGTCCCTGCCTGCAATGGTCAGGATATGGGTTTGAACCCAGACTTCCAGTATATATAAAAGTTTCGTGAGATCAAGTTCCTGAAGCTACTGACACATACAGATAATACAGAAGAATTATAAAAGCAATAATAGCAATTAAAGAAATTGTTGCTCCTTATCATGGAGACCATTTAATCAGCAGAAAGAGAGTCTGAGGTGAAGGGGGACCTCTGAGCCACTATGGCTCAATGGCAAGACTAAAGAGGAAAAAAGAACCCCAATAAATTAAAGCTGAGGAAATGAGGCGTACCAGTTGTTCAAAACTAGAAGAAATCTCAACTGTGATGTATTACTGTGCATTACATGATGATACAGCTGCTTACACTGTGTGAAAGACATAGGTCTGCAAAATTCTTCTGTTTCAGGAGAAATGGAAAATTGTGTGTCATTACTCTAGAAGCAGGAACTAAAGCAATTCCTGCAAAATAGGATGAAGAGCAGCAGTTGAAAATGAGTACAGGATGTACTCCCAGAGCAAAGCCGTGGCAAAAACTGCTAATTGGAGAAGGCGGGTAATTTTATCTTAGAAAATGGTATTTGCCTCTAGATCTTGCTTTCACATTTTAAATGGAAAACTGTTAAGTTTGAGGTGACAGAAAAAGAGGATTAGTTGAGAAATACAAAAGACACTGTTAACATTTTTTCAATGACCTAAAAAGTGTATAAGCACATGCACAGAGGTGACAAGGTTTACTGGTAATTCACGTTAGCTCTTACATAGGCTAGCCAAAAATTGAGATGGCTTGAAGATCTTCATTTAAGAATAGCAATGCTGGGTCAGACAAACCTGCAGTTAAACCAGGCTTCTGCCTAGGACACGAACAAATAAAGGTCATCTACAGAAAAGTAGGAGAAATACTCACCTCCAGAGCACTCTCCCATCTTCCCACAGTTTTCAGCTCAGGGATTTCCTCAGCTGGAAATGTTACCTTGCTTTTAATAGCCTTCAACATATTCTTTTTCATTCATCTTTTTAAAATGCTTCCTGTACAGGTAAGAAGCCTTTACCCTCTACTGTCCTGTGGCCAGGAGTCCCACAGTTTAACTGCACACTGTGGTAAGAACTATGTTCTTGCATTAGTTTTGAACAAACCTCTCACAAGTTTCTTTCGAAACTTATACTGCAAGATAAAGTGAACAACTGTTTCTTCATGAATGAGACCCTGTTTTGTTTCATTACATAAACCAGTAATATTAAATACAGTACAGCAATGAACTGAACTTCTAATTCATGTCTTATTCACGTTATTATTCCCAGGGTGTTAATTAGCTGTCATTCAGAGTATCGCTTAATGGATGAGGACAGGACACAGACTAAGTTCCCACTGGTGACATTCTTGTCACTAGCCAAACTCTCAGTTTTTCAGGAACCATGGTGGGAAAGGGCGAAGAAAAGCTTAAGAAGAAAGCTAAGAAATAAAAATATATTAAGAAAGTCTAAGATGTAATTATTATATAGTTCAAAAGACACATTAATGAAAGAGAACAACATATACAAAATAAAATGGGAACAGAGACGACAAGTAAACATATGCAAAGACTGACATAGCACAAGAACTGCATTAGCTGCAGAAAACTGGAAATTTACTAATTAAAAGCAATTGAATTATGTGCCTTATTGTACATGCTGTATCAGAGGCTTCACTGTCACACGGACTCCAGCAGGTTGGTGGGATTTGGAAAGGGATTAGATGGCTGCCTAAGCAGCGGACTTCTGCAGTTACTCAGCAAAGTCCGGAGGACCACATTATCTTCTGCTTTAGGGCACCATAAACTTGGAGCTCATTGCTTTGCGACTTTAAAGAGAGGAAGGGGGAAACGCCACGTGGGAAATGACTTGCTCAAGGGCACGCTTCGAATGCAGAGAGGCACCGCTGGGATCCAAACACCTGACTCACCAGAAACAGCCGCACTATTTAAAGCCAGAAAAGCCACACAGGAATCTCAGCCACGCGCTGATGGAGAGAGCTGGCCGCCCTCCCGAACACACGGATGCTCCACCATTTGCCCCGCTGAGGAGGCCTCTCGTTCAGCACCCCCCTTCCCTCGTCCCCCGTGCCCGGCAAGCTCAGGCTGGATGAAACCCCGCGCCCCCAGGGAGGCTCTCCGTCTTCCCTAGCCGCGGAGCCAGACATTCACCCCGCCTCTGCTCCATAGCGCCGAGCCCGATCCGGACCCGCGCGGGCGAGGACGGCGGGGCACTGGCGGGGCAGGGCGGGGCTGCTCTGCCCCGGCTCCCTGCTGCACCGGCGGCCCGAATCCCGCCCCAGGGCGCCCTCCTGCCCCCGGCCGCCTCTCGGGGCCACTCACCCTCCGGCGAGCAGGTGGAGCAGCGTGCTGTGCTGCGACATGGCCCCGCCGCCGCCCGCGCCCGGGCCCCGCCGCACTGGCCCCCGCCCGCCCGGAGGAGGAGGCGCCCGGCAGGGGCGGGCGGGGCGCTGCGAGGGCAGCGGGGGCTGCTGCGGGCGGGTGTGCGGGTGCTAATGCACACAGCTCCCATGGCCCGGCCGCTCAGGCTCTTTCACTAGAAACGAACCAACACCTCCCCGCCCCCAGCCCCCAAACCGACCCCCAAACTTAAACAAACTCGTCTTTGTTTTGCAAGTAGGGGAGCCAAGGCAGAGGTGGCAAACTGATTTCTTTCACCACGGGAAAGCCATGGGTCCAAGAGCAGAGCCAAGTCGTTCCTGACTCTCGTCCTCGCTCACGGGACCACAGATGCTTCCTCGGATGTTTGGGTTCATATGAAAACGGGCCAATGCTCCCCACAGAAAAACCCCAACCCTCTGAATAAATTAGACCCATGACTTTGAAGTTCGGAGGAGCAGTGTGAGAAAGGGAATATTCAGGGGCAGAAGATCCTCTGTTGCTTTTGCAAATGCGCAGTTTCAGAAGGCGTCAGAGTTCATTGAATATCATCGTCCTTAAAAAAAGCAGAATGTACATCAACATGATGCTGTTGCCAAAAAGGCACACATCAGATCAGTTTATGTGTTTAGGAGGATAGCCTGCAGGTCGGATGAAACAAGCTGTCAGAACAGCTCTGTACTGCTGTGACATCACTCACAGCACTGAGTGACACAGGACTGTGTCCAGTTTGGGTACCACACTGCTACAACAGAGGAAAATGTGGAAGTGAACCCACAGAGGGGAATAACTACCTTGGCCATTCAAGCAGAAAGATTGAAAAAAATTGCAGTGTTTAGTCTAGAGGAGAAGGAATTAAGGGAGACAACTGAGTCCAATTAAGTACAAAGATACTTTGAAAAGGAAATGAGTACCTTACCTGTGGTGGAAAAGAACAGAACTATCAGCTCATCAATAGCGCCTGTCACTACCTGGGCAATGAGGGGAAGACCAGTAAAAAGACTGGCTGTCTGGTGAAATTGGTAATTGGTTAAAGATACCTAGAAGTTCCAAGCATTTTTCACTTGCCTTCACTGTGGTGGTGGCTAGGGGGATATCTTAAATAGCACCAATTCCAAGTGGGGCAAAAGTCATTCTAGATTTCTAAGCACTTAGGCAAAGTCAATGTTTTCAGACCAATTAGGGCTGATGAACTTCATCCTGTGAGGGTTGGAGAATTAGAGAATGGCCCACTGGCCATTATCTTTGAGATATCTTGACAATAGAGAGGTTCAGAAGACTGGAAAACCCCAAATACATTGGCTGTTATTTTAAAAAAAAAAATCGGATGAATTACTGGCCAACCAGTGTAATTTTGCTGCCTTCCCCTGTGAATACTGGAACAAATAAACATTACATAGACAACTCATATTTTCCACTTGCAAAAAAAAAAAAAAAAAAGAAAAAAAGAAATCAAGCCAAAGCAATCTTTCATGGCAGACTAACAGGCCTTGTGGGCAAGGAAGTAACAACAGATGTTAAATATTTTGACTTCAGTAGGATTTTTACTCTGTTTCATCTGACAGTTTAATAAGCACATTAGGAAACATGGGAAACTGGATCTACTGAAATCGCTGTTGGGAGAGTCTGATGATGATTGGAAAATTCTAAGATTAGTTTTTGATGCTATGCTGTCTGTCTGGAGAGAAGTATCAAGGACTCCTGCAGAGATCTGTTTTCAGTGTGCTAGTAGTGTTTTTCTCAGTAATTTATACAGTGGACTAGAAAATTATGCGTATTAAAATTTGCAGGCAACATTAACCTGAGAGGAGTTGGGCAGAGAAAATTCATATTCAAATGATCTTGATCAATGGCAGAAATAGCCTGAAAGTGTAGAACACCATTTAATAAAAGCATGTGCTAAGTTCTGCACTTGGAAAGAAATAATGAATTTCCCAAAGTTATGATGGGGAATAGCTAGACAGAGATCTCCATTTTCTTACTGGTCCCCGACAGGCCCACAGCCTCCAGCAGACTACTGGTATTCAGAACAGCTGAAGGATGCAGAGCCTGGACAAGCCTTTTCAGGAGCTGTATTGTTTGCTTCTCTCATCTCTCCAAGAGTTATTGGGGGCTTCTGATATTTTAGTTCTTGTTGCCAAATTATTTACACTTCACTTGCAGGGGTCCATTGACTCTGCTTCTTTTCCTGTTGACTTTAGATCAGACCCTTTTCTTTCTGCCTGCAAACATGAAGAGTTGTGGCTTCAGCAGGATATTTATCCACCAACATCTATAGCTGTTGTTGTCCTGGATGCTCTTCCACCACTGCCACTTCTGGTCCTTCCAGTTGCATCACAGTCTTTTGGGACTCAGGGATAAAGGGCCAGCTTTTCCTTCTATCTCCTTTGCGCTGGGTCTAAGACCTCAAAAATCTTGCTCTGTGAGGTCTTTCTGTATCTGCAGGTGGAAGGGGCACCCATGCCTCACTCTTAAGCAATGGCAAACTATGACTTTGTTAAAGAAGATGCTTTCTGAAGGCCTCCTACAGGCTGTCTCCAGCCTGGTGCAAACGATACCACCACATTTTCAGCAGATCAAAGGATTGCTCAATGTTGGAACTGGTTCAATGATGAGTGCTGTTTGCAAGAATCTCGGTGAGCCTGCAGGCAGCTCAGGAACAGGGAAAACTGTCTCTCCAGGAAAAGAGAAAGAGGGGAAGACAAGAGAGGATACATTTTACTGTAGTGTTTCTTGTCCCTGCAGGCATCAGCGATGACCCTGGGCACATTCCCTATGGGGCTGCTCTTGCTGCTCAGCCTTGGCAGGCTGTGGGGGCTCTTTGTACAGAGCAGTGTTTCCCTGTCCCTGTCCTGAACCAGAAGGCCAAGCTGGTATAGGCTGATTAGCCCAAAACCTTGTTGCAAATGTTTATAAATCAAAACTTCTTCATGTCTTCATCACTGCTCAGTCTGTGATGGCTTTTGGATTTCTGTCCATGCCTTATGTCAATGCCTACACTCCCCTTCTCCCTGTCTTTGTGGGGTCTATTGGTTTTACTTAGGAGCAGCATTGCCCATGTCTTCTTCTTGAAAGTAATTTGGGATTCTGCTCCACAGCCTTCTCCAACCCTCTCTCTTCAAGTGCTCCTGCTAACCCTTGATCACACTGAGCCTATGTAGGACAGGCATTTGGTAATAGCAGGCGAGTCTTGTTTTAGCCTTCCAGGATGCCGGAAGTGTGCTTTCACAATGAATCTTCCAGTAATCCCTGCTTGCTGGGCTTGGGTTTGTCCTGCAGGATAGTCTTGGTGTGCAAATGAGATTCCTTTTCGGTGGTGCTAAGCTGCACATACGGCACACCTCATGCATGTCAACCACTAATTGGTGTGCAGTCCACGGCACCAAGGAAGACCCAATCCAAAGTAAAGCTCCCCAAACATGTTTGGTGTGGATGTTGTATTTCCAGCCCCCATTCTTATAACTTGAAAGAAACTCCTGTTGAGCAATACATACTACTTGCTAGCACAGAACTGGCTGTAGATGTCATAGGCATTTCAAAGCTGTAAGGAGAGCAGGCAGGAAGATCTACTGTCAAAGAATTGTGTCTAAAACCGCACCAGAGGTCACATTTTGGACAGATGAAGTGAACCTGACAAATCTGGAGAGGACTCTGCAGAGGAGCATATTCCTTTGAAAAGGAGAAGATGGGATTTGATTCTGAAAACAATTTATTTCTAGCACTCTAATGTCACGGGAGGCAGCACACATCATGCAACCCCCTCTTTGTGCCTTTCCTATTCGTTTAGAGGCTATACACAAATGAGCTCTGATTTTCCAGGTGGTTTGTCCTTTAGAACCATGGATGTGGAAGGATCAAGGCTGAGAAGGAGTTGACATTTCTATGGCTTATCTGAAGCTATCACATTCTTTTCAGCTAAATGCGTGCACTTTCAACCTGTGGCTGCCAGCTGCAACATTTTAGTGATCCCAGAGCAGACAGTAAAATATCAGTCCATCAGCTGGACAAACGTGTGCTAATACAGTATATGCTCATCTACACATATATACGTGTATATACCACATATACCTCGTTGAATATATAGATGAATATATATATTTATGCATACTCACAAATACAACGAGATGTATGTGGTACATACCATATACATATCTCGTAGATACACATACATACATATCTCATAGCTACATGCCATACACATGGCATACACATACACATCTCACATATATATGGAATATATATATGTATATATTTACGTATATTCGCGAATACAAAGAGATGTGTATAGTACGCACCATATATATCTCCACACCGTTTCACGGCCAGCAGAGGGGCACATCCCTCGGGAGCCGGCTCCGGAGCTGCGGGAGCAGTGCGAGGCGAGGCCGGCGGCCGTACAGCCCCCGGGCGGACGCGTCCCGGGGACGGGGCCCGGCGGCGGCGCGGGCGGCGCTGGCACGCTGCCCCTTTAAGGCGCTCCGGCGCCTGTCCCTTTAAGGCTGGCCCCGCCCCGCCCCGCCGCGCGAGCCGAGCGCGCCCCGGCGGCCCCAGGTACGGAGCGGGCGGGGGAGCCCCGCGGCCCCTGCGGGCCCGGCTGCGGGCGCGGGGCGGGCGGCGCCGGGCAGAGCGGGCCTGGGGACGGCCGGGCTGGGGTTCGGGGCGCGGGGCTCGGGGTCGGGGCCTTGCTGTCCCGGCGGGCGGGTGTCAGTCCTCTCCCGGGCCGGGCCCGCGGGGGAGGCGGCGCTGGCGGGTGGCAGCCGGGTCGGGGTCAGGCGGTCGCTCCGCCCGGCGCTCACCCGCTGCCTGTGCCGCCCCGGCGCCAGGTGCAGGCGCGGCGGGGTTCGGCGCCGACCCTCTCTCCCTCCCTGCCCGGCGCCATGGCCATGAGGGAGCTGGTGGAGCCGGAGTGCGGGGGCTCCAACCCCCTGATGAAGCTGGCGGGGCACTTCACCCAGGACAAAGCCCTGCGGCAGGAAGGACTGCAGGGCCCGCTGGCCTGGCCCCCCGGGGCGCCCGAAGCCGCAGCCGTGAGTGTTGCTCCCCTTGCTGGGCTGGGTCCTGCCGGGTGCTGGGTCGGTCAGCTCGGGCTGGGGGTGAGCAGGGAGGGGGACTGTCGGTGCAGTTGGTGTCGTGTTGTGGTTTTTTTTTTGCGGAAAAAGGCCCAGGGGTCACCCGAAGCAGGGCTGTGGGGTGAGGGCATGTTTGTAGGCGTGCAGCGGGTGTTGGTGGCTGTGGGGAGCTGTGTGCCTTGCTGTCACAGGCCCTAAGCCAGACAGTAGTGGGACGGGGCTGGACAGGATCCCTCAAAGTGTTCCTGCTCCTTTAGCAGGCAGCTAACGCAAGAAAATGTTGACAGCCTAAGCTCAAGGAAGAGGAAGATATAATCTAATTGGGTCATGCTCTGTGTGTGTGGAGAGGGGTATGGGATCAAAAATGTTGACTCAATTGCCCACTATTCCCTGCAGGTGTCCAAACCACTGGGAGTAGCCACTGAAGATGAGGTAAGAACAGATTGGTTCATCGCCTTATAGCTTTTGATTAATCTTCTTAAAGCTTTTCTTGTCAACATAGTTTGTTATTTTACCCCTTACCTGATGCTAATATTTCCTTTAGACGTGCCCTTCTCTAACGCTCCATGGCTCTGCCTGTTCATCTTCTGTGCAGTGTTTGTAATCCATCTCTGTCTTTGGCAGCTGGTTGGAGAGTTTCTGCAAACGCAGAATGCCCCTTTGCTGTCCCGTGCACCCCAGACCTTTAAGATGGATGACCTGTTGGCTGAGATGCAAGAGATTGAACAGTCAAGCTTCCGACAGGCCCCTCAGCGAGGTGAGGGGAGCTGAAGTAGGTGGAGAGCTGGAAAAGATCTTGATGTTATGGTTGAGCTCCTAGCAGGGTGGTTCCTATCTATTGAGCCCTTCTGAGATTGTGTCTGGAGTATTGTTTCTGGATTTGGGCTTCCCAGTACACTGATCTACTGGAACAAGTTCATCGGAGATCAGTAAAACATTCAGGGACGGGAATACATGTTGTAAGAATTAAGGCTGAGGGAACTGGACATTTTAACCAGGGGAAGAGGAGCCTGAGGGGCAGGGGTGGAGTGTCTCGCTGCTGTCTTCAGCTGCCGTGGTCAGGATCTTCACAGCAACAGTCAGGAGAAGGACAAGGCGTAATGGACACATTTTGTGGAAAGGGGAACTGACTAGGTATGTGGAAACATTTCTTCCCATGGAGGAGGTAGTTCAGTACTGGAACAGGTGCCTAGGGAGGCTGGGGAATTGCCGGCCATGGACAAATTCAGAAGTTACCTGATGAATGCCCCGAGCAACTTCATCTCTAGCTTTCACGTTAATCTGCTGTGAGAACTCTAGCAACCTCCAGAGACTCCTTCCAAGTGAAATATTTCTGTGATTTTATTACAACAAAGAGGAGGATCAGAGGTGATTAGGGCTAGCCTGGAGCACATAAATGGTGCCTTTGAGTTCTCCAATCCTCACTTCTGGTTTTTTTTCTTCGTGTAGCTCCAGGTGTGGCAGCCTTGGCACTGTCTGAAAACTGGACCCAGGAATTCTTGGCTGCAGCAGATAATGCTGGTGATGTCTCTTCAGATTACAATGAGGCTGACTGGTCACAGGAGTTCATTGCTGAAGTGACAGGTGATGTGTCCTTTTCGGAATTACTGTCAAGATATGTCCAGTCACATGCCTGTGTACAATGAAGAGCTACTGAATGTGAAATTGGAGTATTGCTTTGGGCCCAGCAGTCAGTGTTTCCTGTAGCAGCTTTACTGAGGTGGAGGGTAGGAAAGCTGCTTTGTGATGGTGTTATGGTTAAGTCAAATTATGAACAATGTGGTGTGGAAGCTTTTATTTAGGTGTAAGGGTCTTCTGGTTTTAGCTTTGGTTACTTAGACTATATAGGAGAAGCATGGTATTTAAACTGCTCTTATGAACGTTATGATTCAACTGATGCAAGTCGGAGATGGCCTGGTGCTGCTTCTTGTTTACATGTTTTCTAATTCCCTCTTGTAAGGCTAAATTTGCCTTTGGTACAAAGGTAAATACTCTTTAGTAGGCTTTGGCCAAATACTTTGTGTCAGTTGCATGGAGGTAGAGGGATGTTACAGCCTGGAAATGTGCAAAGTGAGTGTTTCTGGCCCAAAGGTTAAGCTTTATTTGAAAAACCATCCTGCATTGTGTATAGAACTGGGTCTGGAATAGGGTCCTGTTATGATCCATGCCCTAATCTGGAAATTATGGACAAGTAGATGCTGTTCTCTTCTCCAGGAGTGGCCAGTGTAGAAAGCTGGGTACTCCCACTCTTTGACCTTCACTCTTTATAGTTCTGGGGCTATCAATTAGAATCTACAAAGGTCTGTGAGAAAGTTCTGATGAAAACCTAGTGCTTTGTAGGCTGTGCTTTTGACGGAGACTTGTAATGCATTGCTAATTTTCTTGACCTACATAGTATCCCACAGGGAGCAGATGAATAAGTTGTGATATTAAAGTAGAAAACCATAAGTTTATTGTCACCACAGTGGCATCTGTATTAATTCACTGTCTGAACCTAAGGCTTGATTTTTAGATCAGAATAAACAAAGGTAGAAGAAGCAAGCATAAACAAAGGTGTGGTGGTCTGCCTGTCTTACTTTTCTCCCCATTCTTCCCATGCAGATCCGTTGTCTGTGTCTCCTGCCAAGTGGGCAGAAGAGTACCTAGAGCAGTCAGAGGAGAAGCTGTGGCTTGGGGAATCAGAAGATCAGTCTTTGGCAGATAAATGGTGAGTCTGACTTCTCAAGACCAGCGGTTGCTGCTAGGCACTTGGGTGGGTGAAGTTTGGAGAGGTGATAGAAATCTGCTGTGGCCTGAATGCTTTTGAGTCATTTAACCTAGACTGGTGTTCTCAGGCCTTTGGTTTCAGAGAGAGGAGGAAACAATGCTTGCAAACTGAAGTTTTTAAGAGTGTAGCTTTTCTGTTCTCTCATTCCGGGAAGATACTTCGATCACGTAGGCTAACTTAATCTCATGCCTAATGCAAAGCTCCTTAAAGTAACTTCAGGAGTGAGTTCAGGAACTTTCTTTCTGCAACAGATACTTTTTACTGGACTCTACTGATTGTAAACTTTCATAATGTAATTCTTCCTATCTGACAAACTACTTCCAGCCTTTCCGTGACATATTTCTAGGCTCAGCCTTCTACATACTATTTTAATGTGGTTTTTTGTGGTAGATTAAAGATGGATCATCTCTCTGTAGGTATATGTTGAGTACAGTCAAGTTTTTTGATTAAAGAAACAAAACACACAAGAATAATTAGATCTTTCCTTAAAAAAAATTTGTATATTTGGATTGGAGCCTCCTGGCTCTTGCCTTCTCTGATAGCTTTCTGCAAATAATGGACATTCCTGAGTTATTGCCATCAGTTCCAAAGACTTTCCCAAGGCTGAGTGTAGTGGTAACACCTAGAACTGGTCCTATCCTGCTGTAAGCCAGACAAGTTATATTGAGTTGTGTCTTTGCTGTAAGCCCTCAATGCTCTGCAGAGCTGATGCTTTTCCAAGACATTGTTTTCCTCTTCAGTGGGCATGACCTACTTTCTTTGTTCCTGGATATGTGACCTTGTTTCTGGTAGTGCTAAAACTTGCAGTATCTGATGGCATGTGAGCTTGGCAAGGAATCCAGACTGCTCTGCAGAACTGTGCTGACTCTCTAATTGTTTAATTCTGCTGCTGTTTGGGTCAGTCACTTGCACAGTTAACTTAGTAGTAATTTTGAATTTTTGCAGATGGATAATGCTACTGAATCACTTAGGAGAAGTCCAGAATCTTTGAGGAGGGGTTGTGTCCCTCAGTACTCTTGTCTGGCCCATTGTGTAGACTGTTGTTAGTGAAAGAGTTTGCTGTTGCCTGGTATCAGACTAGCTCTTTCCCTTTTTACTGCCTTGGAACACAGGTATGAGGAATACCAACCTGAGGATGATCTTAAGAAAACTGTTACTGATTTCCTCTCTAAAGTGGATGATCCGAAACTCAAGAATACTGAGGTGAGAAATCTGACTGGGGCTGAGATTAATTATTACTGTGAATTAGTAATTATGTAATTAGTAATAATTATATTACTGTGAATAAGGGGTGTGGGGAATTGGGAAGGGTGAAGACAGTAAAGGAATAAAGCCTCCTGTTGTCCCATGTTTCCATTTCTTCCCTGATTCCTGGGAGTTGAACCCTACAATACACTTTAGATATTATCCATCTCCACTCTTGTGAAGTCCAGTCCTTCCCACCTTTCCGGGCCTTTTGTGCTCGCTCTGCAGAGAGAAGCCCTCTTAGTGAAGGAGGGGGGCATGGGCAGAGGGCTTGTGGGCACAGCATCTGCCCAGCTCCACCCTTGTTTCATTTCTCTGCTGCAGTTCCTAAAGTTTGTCCGCCAGATCGGAGATGGGAGGGTATCGATCGAAGCTAATCAGGTGACCCACAGAGACCAAGATCAGGCAGAGCAATGGGCAGCTGAGTTTATACAGCAGCAGGTAGGAGCCCCAGGCCTGTATGCTCTGAAGGAAGAAAGCATTTTGCCACAGTGCACAGTCTGGGAGCAAAGGAAAATGGCAAGTCCAGCTCTCAGCAGTGCTGAGGGAGACAAGGGAGGGGCTGTTGGGCTCTTAGTAGAGTCTAGCCAGAAGCTGGGAATGTATTTGGACAGTTGGAGTTTTCTCATCTCCCACAGCATCTGGGAGGAAGAGGAGATTCAGATGAATTCGTTTCCACTTCATAGGCCATCAGTTCTTACTGATGGGGAGGAAGGGTTGTCACACACCCTCCTGCTGTTTTGGGATGTGCCCTGAGGTTGCCAAATTCTAAAAAGAAAGGTGTGTTTCTGTTTCCAAACTCCCAGGGGGCATCCGATGCCTGGGTGGATCAATTTGCGCGATCTGGGAACATGTCAACTCTTGATACGGAATTTGAGCAGGCAAAGGCTGCTGTGGAGGTAAAGCTGGCTGAGAAGGAGGGCTGGGGTGCCAACTGAGAGCCCATGGTAGGGTTATCTCTCTCCTTTGCATGCTCTGAGGAGGGCTGGAAACATTCAAGAGGGAGTTCTCTGGCATGTCTATAGACCTGAGTTTATGGCTGAGGTACTCCAGTCACACTTTGTTCTCCGTTCAGTCAGATGTGGAGTTCTGGGACAAACTCCAGGCAGAATGTGAGGAGATGGCCAAGAGAGATGCAGAGGCTCACCCTTGGCTCTCTGAATATGAAGACCTCAACTCCTCATCATATGACAAGGTAGGGGAGAACAGGGTCTCTCAGCCCTAGCACTGTGATGGGCTGCCTTGGGGAGACTGGCAGTGTGTTTGCCTCGCTGTGAGTTCCACAGACCCTAAATGCTGCTGGGGTTCCTTCTCACACTGATGTTTTGCTGTCACTTACACTCTCGTCCCAGATCAGCTGGGGGTTAAATACTGTTTTCACTTGGGCTTGTCTGCAAATGCTGTCTGGTTCTTGTCCAGCACCAAATACCAGTGAATACAGGGGTTCTTCACAATGAGTTGAAGTGTTGTGTCCCCTGGCCCCATCCCTGCCCCCCTCCCCCATGCCCCTCCAAGCTAATAAGATCCACACTAAATGTTTTGTCTCTCTAGCAACTTATTCCGGGTCTGGTTTGGGAGATTTCTCCAGCACAGAGCAAGCAGGAAGAACCACCACTGTTCCCTGATCTGCTGCCATATAGCAATGAGGACTAGGTGCTGGCTAGTCTGCAGCTGGAGTGTTCCTGATGCAGCAAGACTAGACTGCTGTGCTGTAGAGAGTGCACTTCTCCCTAAGCCTGTCTCCTAGCTTTAGCCCCTGTGTGTCTGTCTGCCCTGCTAGGGTTACCAGTTTGAGGAAGATAATCCCATGAGGGATCACCCAGATGCATTTGAAGAGGGGCGGAAGCGCTTGGAGGAAGGGGACCTCCCCAATGCTGTCCTGCTCTTTGAGGCTGCAGTGCAACAGAAGCCAGATCATATGGAGGTGAGTGGCAGCAGAGATAACGGGCTGAGCTGTCAGGGAGGGTGTAGAAATCTCACTTCAGTGTTAGGACCTGTGCAGGGTGTATGAAAATGCCTCATTTTTTTGCGGCTCTGAGTTTCTAGCAGATGCATGTGAATCCTCAGGGAGCCTCTGAGCGAGGTTTCTGACTTAAGATCTGTTACAGGAAGCACAAAGTCACATGGCCCCAGAGCTGTGTAAAATCTTTGGAGCACAAGAGACTGTGCATGGAGCCAAGACAAGGAGTTCTCATCTCTCAAGTGGCTTCTGTGAAAGTCTTTATTGGCATTGTAAGCTTATGGCAGGTCACTGCTTTCCGTATCTATTAAATTCTAATTCTGAGAAGCTCATTAGACTGTGGTTCTGACTAAGTCTTTCATCTAGGTGTTAGATGAAGATGTGACCCAAAAGGGTTGAGAGAGGTGGCTTGGGTGTTTTCACAGCCTTAATTGACGTTGTGAGCCAAAGAAGGATTTTTACACTGAAGACAAAGTTCCAGCTCCTTGCTAAGTGAATACTTTTTTCCATAAATCACTTCATTTTCTGCAGGATGAATTGGGAAATGGAATAGTCCATGTGCCTTTTTCCAGGGGTAGAGGACGTGGGTATTCTCAGCAAGAACATAAATAGACCCATGTTGTCTGTTTCTGGAGTGCCTGCCTCAGGGATACAGGGCTGCTGAATTTTCAGTGTGTCTTGTTCAAGCCCTGCTAATTATATATGACTGGACATACATAATTTGATTACCCTTAGACTTAGATGAGAGTGACATTTTGGAACGAGGTTCTTGGCTTCTGGGAATAGGCATCTAACTTTCTAGGGTACTGGTAATAGGTGAAAAGTAAGCAGAAGGTTTGAAGATCTGCTTTAGCTTTTAAGTGGTCAGAAGGTGGTGTTAATCTCTTAGCACTGTCGCTTTCTTCTCATAGGCAGTGTGGGCTGCAGGCTGAGCATGATGGAGAGGTAGTTGAAACCTTAGGGGAAGAAATCTTGGGCCAGTTCTGGCTAGCTGTATTGGAAACATTCTGAATTCTTCTACTGTGACTACAAAAAGTACAGGAGAAGTCAAGACTTCACAAATGGTACAGTGATCAAATAGACGTGAACAATTGCTCTGAAGGAAATGTCATGTTTGCTTTGGTCCAAGTCACAACTTTACCTTGAATCTCATCAGGTCTGCTGCTGGCAGAACACTGCAGTTACCACTGCTCAGCTCTGCTTGAATTGTAGCTAGCTATGTATGGTGAGGCATGAGAGATTCAAGAGAGTAGATTGCCTTCTGCTTGTGGTGGCTTGTGCAGGGTTTCTGTGTCTTTGCTAATGAAACAATTTCCTTTCTTGAGGCAGTGTATACCTCATTTTCTGACTTACATTCACAAAGCAGGTACATCATACTGACAGTCCCACCAACTATCTAGCCTGTTTTGGACCCAGGGGTGTGGTTAACAACATAAAGTGAACAGATACTTTGGATTTAGTGCCTAGTTAAATATTCCTTACATCAGCTTCTTGGAGGTGGAAGTCATTTTCATGTACTGGTGTCATGATGATTGGAAATTCAGTAAAATAACAGTGCTTCTACTTTCAGGTCTGGCAGTCAACTCTGCAAGGTTACTACTTGCTAGTGGACCACTGCACAAGTACATACAGCTGCCTACCTCGGGGGTCTCATTATTAGCACTGCTGCTATGCCATTTTGTTCTTGGGAAATAGGAGATCTGCATTTTCCTCCTTCCTCTGCAGTTTGACCACAGTTAGAAGTTAAAAAGTGGAGATTCTGTGATCTAAAAATGTAAAACTACCAGCAGTTGCTTTATGATAGATTTCCAGGTAGACATTCACTTTTGTTCACTATACCAATGCCAATTTTATTGTCTTTGAGGACCTATGTGCCATGACATCTGTGTATCTTTTGAGAGGAACTTATACCTGTGGCTAATGTGTATATTTTCGTCTATTTGATCTCATCTAAAACTGTGTGGGATAATATACTGGATTTAATTGCTGTGTTTGTGGCTTATTGGCTGATTTTTTTCCTCTGTAAGTCTGACTTTGTACATCTATGTCTTCCCCAGGCCTGGCAATATCTGGGAACCACCCAAGCAGAGAACGAACAGGAGCTTTTGGCAATCAGTGCCCTCAGACGGTGAGTGTTGCTGCAGAGCTGCTGAGTGTGGCTCCTTGTGGAGTGCATGGTGCCACAAGGACCATACGGCTGTCACAGGGTGCTCTGTCTCGATTGTGTCACCTCCTCTCTCTGGGTGTCTCCTACACTGATTTAATACCGCAGTCACTTCTCATTCTTTGCCCTGCAGGTGCCTGGAGCTGCAGCCTGGGAACCTCACAGCACTTATGGCTTTAGCAGTCAGCTTCACCAACGAGTCCCTGCAGAAGCAGGCGTGTGAGACCCTGCGGGACTGGCTGCGCCATAAACCGGACTATGCCCACCTGCTGGACAAGGAACTAGAGGAGAGCGTCTCGGGGACAAACCTGGGGCCTTCCAAGCGTGTCCTAAGTTCCCTGCTGTCTGAGTGAGTTATGGTTACAAATTTCAGCCTTTGGCTGAAAGGCTTCTTGGAGGGCTCAGACTGGTCCAGGCAGGAGCAGAGTGAGCAACCCAAGGCCAGCTCTCTCCACAGTACACCAATATCCTGTTCTGTGCTTTTCCAGCTCACTGTTCATGGAGGTGAAGGAGCTGTTCTTAGCAGCTGTGCGCAGCAACCCCTCAACTGTGGATCCTGATGTCCAGTGTGGCCTGGGTGTTCTTTTCAACCTCAGTGGCGAGTATGAGAAGGCTGTGGATTGCTTCAGTGCTGCTCTCAGTGTGCGCCCCAATGTAAGAAAGGGGCAGACTTGGGGGGTGCTGGAGGTACTTGGAGATTTGTGGGTGAAGGTTTGGGTGGAGGTGCTGCATGTACGAGAGGTGCATATTTGGAGTGGAAGAATAACACAGACGTGGAAGGAAGCGTTGACTTGGAGCTTAAAGAGATCCAATTCATCTCAGCCCTTTCTCTGTGCCCCTTCCTCCAGGACCACCTTCTGTGGAACAAGCTCGGTGCCACCCTGGCCAACGGCAATCGGAGTGAAGAAGCTGTGGCTGCGTACCGTCGGGCACTGGAGCTCCAGCCGGGATATATCCGCTCTCGCTACAACCTGGGCATCAGCTGCATCAACTTAGGCGCCCACCGGTGAGCACAGGATGGGCAGCTCTGCTGTGGCCCACGAGTTTGTGTGCTTGTGGGAGACAGACGGCCGTAGGTTATGAAGGCGGGGCCACACTGCCTGCAGCCTTCTCTTGGCGCAGGAGAGCAGAGTGAGTGTGTGGACTCTGCCCAGAGATCCAAGTGTCATGCAGTTACAGGTGGAGTAGAGGCCATCTGGACTCGGGATTCTTTTAGAGGGAAAAGGGGGACTTCTGGTTCTGGAGCAGGGTAGGATCTGGTGAAGAGGAGGAAACTGTTCTGGAGGAGAAATAGTTTAGAAGCAAAGGGGGAAGGGAGTATGAGATGTGCCATCTTCTCCACTAAGCATGTGTGTGTTCTCCTGTTGACAGCGAGGCTGTGGAGCACTTCTTAGAGGCTTTGCACATGCAGCAGAAGAGCCGAGGTCCGCGGGGGCAACAAGGAGCTATGTCTGACAACATCTGGAGCACCCTGCGCATGGCCCTCTCCATGCTGGGCCAGAGTGACCTGTATGGGGCAGCTGATGCCCGTGACCTGCCCACACTGCTTCAGGCATTTGGCCTCCAGCAGTGACTCTGGGACAGGCTCCCCTGTGAGTGCAGCAGTTGCCTAGCCCAGCAGTGAGTGACCTTTCTTAGGGAGAAAATGTTCACAAGGGTTCACACACATCTTTGCCCTGGTAGGGCAGATCATTGAGAACTGTTTTTTTTCAAGTACCCCCCCTGGTGAAGTGCCCAACTTCCCCCACCTGTCTGTTGTGGCCTGAGCATTTCTGAACGGTTCACATTATCACCTCCATGACCTCCATGACGACTGACACTGCTGGTTCACAGATGATCAAAGTGAGGAAGACAGCAGCATCCCGCCCTCTTGCCAGGCTGCATTTGCAGTAGTGCCCAGCTTGGCTGTGAGACCTTGGCTGTGAGAGCCATTCTGCAGAGACTGCCTGCAAGGGTGTGTCTTGAGTTCAGGCTGCTTTGGAGGGTGGGATTGCTGTTTCACCCAAAAGGGTTGAAAAATTCTGCGGTTTGAGCATGCTTCCCCATGTATGTGCTTGCACGTGTGTATATGTGGGTTGCTAGGGAAAACTGGGGCAGTAATCCCCTTTTCTGGCCACTGGTAACTTCATGGTACAGCCAGATGCTACTTTCTCAGTGTCTCTTCATGAACCTTTTAAGACAAGAGTATTGTACTGATGCTGGGGACATGGGGGAGGCCCTTACCCTGTCAGGGTAAGGGGAGATCCCAGAGTTCTGGCTTGAGAGAAAGTGATGCGAATAAAAGTCTAAAATGTAACCTCTCCCAAAATACGATGAGGGAAGGGGTCAAGTCTTAATTTTTTCTTGCTCATCTGTCATTGTTTTCCTTTGTGCAAAAGCCCCCATCTTGTGTGTAACTGAATCTTGTTAATTATAAATATCTGTATATGATTCTATTGGGGAAAATTGTTTTTTAATTGTAAAGTATTTTGTATAATAAAGGTACAAGCCCACTGCTTTTCAAAAGATAGATTAGAGTCTCTCTCTGTTTCTGTCTCCCGTTTTGACCCGGGTTTTGCTTTATTGATAGCTCGCATGCCAGGTGAAGCTTAAAGGACCTCATTTTGCTGTAGCCCTAGGCTTCAGTTCAGTGAGCCAGCAGAAGAGCTTCCCTGTGCCAAAAGCTCTCTTTTTCTTTGCTTAGGTTTAGAGGTCACTGATGCACTTTTTTTTCATCTTCTGAGGGAAGTTGTGTTACATTTTATCACCTCTGTAAGGAATCTGACTGCTGCAGTAGCCAAGGCTGGGGGCTTAAGCAGGAAGCGCTGCCCCTTCCTCTTCCATCAGCACCTGTTTCTTCATATCTCAACCTCACAGGCTTGTTTTGTGGCTGGAGCAGAAAGTGTGTGCAGAGAGTAGTATTTGCTGTATGTTTTCTGAGCTTTATTTTCCCCTGTATCTCCAATCCAGCCCTGTGGCACTGAGGCCTATGTGCACTGTTCTGACATTGCTGTAGTGCATGCAAAACAACTTGCTGCTTTTGCTGTCTGAAAGGAAGGGAAACTGCTTCTGTGTCCTGCTCACCCACACTGCTGGTCAGAGATGTGTTTTGGTTTTTACTGATCGCAGTCCCGTGCCAGATTCTTTCTTGGTGAAAGAAAACATTAATGCCTATGCAGTGCCTCACCTGCTGTCTTGGTGTTCTGCCTTCCCCAGTTCTCTGCTGTTGCTCTCACCATTGTTTTCCTTTGCTTCTTTGGTGCAGCACATTCCTCTCCTTCATGTTCCCATTACCATTGCTTGGCCTTCCCTTTTTCTCATCCTCAGATTTCATTAGTGCTTCTCCTCTCCTAGTTGCCTCAATTTCCCTTGCAATGTCGCTTAACCTCTTGACTTTGTGTTGGTGTCCTTCCCTATCCCACATTTCCCCCTGTCCCTGCAGGTGCGTTGGCTGTTACCATTTGTTCACTTTCCCTGGAAATTGTTCTCACTTTTTCCCCTGTCCCTGTTAAATCATCTCACAGCTACGTTTTGCTGAGGCTCTCTCCCAGGGGAGCTGAGTGAAGACTGAGCTGCCTCTGTCCAGGTCCTGTCTGACTGTCCTGTTAAGAGCTGCCTTTGGAAGTGGAGTGTTGATGCAATGAACACCAGCTGGCTGATTGGATCTGCATTCTGGTTCCAGTGCACAGTTTTTGTCTGTTCTGCAACCCTGCCTCTGGTGTCCAAACCCAGCTTGTGCTGGTGCTCTGTCCGTATCATGATCCTAGTTTGCATTTCCAGCCACATCCGTGTTTTCTGTTACCAAGTCCAGTTGTACAGCAGGGGTGGGTAGCAGGTACCAAACATTTTAGATTCACATAAAGACAGTGATGGATCTTTGCATGTCCCTGTTCCAACCCCCTGCTCACAACAGGCCTAACCCTAGTGGTAGATTGGGGAGCTAAGGGCCTTATAAATGATTGTGGTCTCCAATTTTTTCACTTTTCCCAATGCACAGAACAGTTGCAGGGCCTATCAGCTCTAAAAATTTGCAAGAGATCCTAGCATGACCTTTACCAAATTCTTGGGCATTACAGGACACAAATTAACCTTTCATAGGGCCATAAGTGAGTGGTCAAAGAGGGTCATTCAGAACAAGTTTTTCCACCCATGCGTCTTGATATGTTTCTGCTGTATTTCTTCCTTCAGTGTTTTATTTATTTGCTGCTTAAGACCCCAAGAAGTCATAGAATCTCTTGGTGATGGTTTTAGCAACCAGCCAGGAAATGAAAATGTGCTTTCAGGTCCTTATACCTCTAGCCACAGCGCTCCTCATTAGCTTCCATCCTTGTCAAGGAAGTGGTTCTGCTGTCCTTGTTTATTCTGCTTCATTACTGCAGTTTCCTCTCTTGAGCTGCTGAGCCTCATTATGATTCTGAGTTTTCTGTGAGTTCAGGTTTTGGGTCCCAGGCTCCTAGCTATTGTGCCTGTGTGTGCTGAAGTCTTTGTGGTCTGGAAAATGTGTGTTCAGACCAGTCTGTCTCTAGAGGAATGCTCTAGGGGTGGTGACCTGAAGTGAGGCTTCACGGAAAGGGCATCAGGCAAGCAAGAAATTCTCATACTCTCTAGGAATCTGTTGTCTGAAATACTGTCTGACTCAGAAGTTGCATCAGTATGTTTGTTTAAGAGCCTTTGGTGAATTTTTTCTCGGCCTGTGACTTGCTGATTTTTAAGCTACATGGTGCCTTTGGTCTTTACCATGTCATCTGGATGCACACGAGAACTGTGTTTAAATACCTAAAGTATTTTATTTTGCTTTTTAAGCCTGCTGTCTCTTCCTTTGTGGTCTCCTACTTCAGGTCCTGTGAGACATAGCAAATAAAATGGTCCTACTACAGTCCACGTGTCCCCAGGGGGGAACCCTTTTCCCTACCTCTGTACCCCACACTTCTGTATCTTTTCTATTTTTACTGCGTTCTTGCCAGCACTTCCTTCATGCCCTAGCCTGCCTCAGAGCCGGGACCACACACACTCTGCCACTTTCTCTCCTCTGAGTCGGCCCCTGATGCTCAGAGATCTTTTGGCAGGCAGGGAAGGACAGAAAGCAGCACAGCAGCTCTCCCACCTGCAGCAGCAAAGCGGCACCAGAGGCAGGCTCGCCAGCCAGGCCTCTTTGTCAGAGCAGGCTCTGACAGCTTCTCCAGGTGGTGGTCCCTTGTTCATGTAGGAAAATGTTCCTTTGCACCCACGAGAGAGAAGAGAAACTTCCCTGTCACTGCCATGCTGAGTATGGCAAAGCATTGTCTGGTATTTCCTGATGTTTTTTAGATGCGCAGTTTGACGTAAAATTTTAAAACTCTGTACCTGTCCGCGACTTTAGGAAGAGTTGTAGGCACAGAGATCCCCTGAAAAATCTGGTGCCGGGTGGGTTGGGGTTTTTTGGTAGTGTTGCCGTTGCTCCCTTGCATTTCTGAAGCAGAAGTGACACCTAGCGTTGAGTGGAGAGCAGGTCCGTGTCTGTCACACCTGCTGGGACCGGGACGCTAAAGGGTTTAGGAGCACGTCTTGCTAATTAAACACGAAAGGAACAAAATGCTCGAGGAACTTCCTAAACGTGCAGCTGTAGACGCAAAACGTGGTGCTGTGAAGCTAGAACCTTTTGGGAGTCTGTGATGCCTTCCCCTGGCTTCTCCCTGGTACAGAGCATGGGTCTTCGTGGAGTCCAGCTTAGCAACCATTCCATGGAAAACCATTTGTACGTTTATTTAAAAAACCCAGAAAACAACCCAGCTGGGTTTCTGACATTTTTAACTAGCAGTTATTCATAGACAAACTGTTTCCTTTTCCTTCATCTGGGAAGAGGAGACTTGGGAAAGGAAATAATAATTAGAAATGATCTTCACTTTGCTTTCTGACATCTGTGTGTTGTCAAGTGGGACTTACAAGGCTTTTGTTAGTCTGTTTTTGCTGCGCCTCTCTTTACAGCACAATTTCTGTGGAGCTCACTCCCAGTGTTGTGACTGAATATGCAGCATTCATCCAATAGGATTCTATCATCTCTCTTTTTGCTGAAAAAGTGGTGTTCAGTTTGCTTTACTGAAGATTAGCAATTGGGAAGTGCAGCAAACAGAGGAAAGAAAAAAAAGAGAGTTTGTGTGAGATACAGGCTAGGCAAAAAAAGAGACCTTTTTTCTTTCTCCCTGAAGTGCTTGGTAGTGAATGCATTTATTATCGTGTGGGCTGTCCACAGCTTTGGGTTCTGTGGTTTGGTGGCCTGTTCCTATATTGCATTTTTGGGGGCTGTTTTGCTTGAGAAACAGAAGCTGGAGAGTGAAAAGAGGGAAAAAACCTTTATTTTTGTGATGAAGAATTACATAATTAGCTCTAACAACTGCTGTGTGTAAAACCCAAAAAACCACCCTCTCCAACCACAAAACACCCTCCAAAATAAAGGAACCAGCGTTCTGCTGCCTTGAGTCCAAAACTGCCAGACAAAAATAACAAACAGAAACTGGGGAGGTGTACTTCACATGTGATTTTTATTTTTTAAAAATCTTTTTGTTTTAAAGAGTAAAAACAGACAAGTAATTACTGAGATACAAACTAAGGTATCTGCTGTGGTAGAGTAGGACAGGAACACAACAGGATCTGGTGGGTGAAGGAGTTTGTTGTTAATTAGATTTTTCCACCATTTAACCTTTTCCAGCACTGTGAAGTGGGTGCATATGTGGCATCCACAGCTTTAAGTTAAATTGTTTTATCACCCTGCAATCTAGTAGTAAACAGCCTCTAAGCAAAGAAAGAAAGAAACACCCCCCCCCAAAAAAAACCCCCAGTTTTATGAAAAAGATAAAAATATTTTAGTCTTTATTCTTCACTTGTTGAAGTGTTTTTTTGCATAACTGCACATTTTTAAAGAATCAGTGTGTCATCATTAATCTTGCTCCTTCTATTGCTTTTTGTCTGCTGAGGGCAATAGAGGAGCAGGGGTTTATTGTCCTCTTATCTTTCCACTTTTGTCACATCCTTTCTTTTTCAGATTTTGAGATACTGCTGTTTCTGCAGGAACAGGATAAGAGGAATTTTGGGGAACATCATTTCCCATAAATTTGCTCTGCCTGAAGTGTGTCCAGCTATGGGGATCTCAGCACAAGTCCCAGGACATGGACCTGTTGGAATGAGTTCAGAGGAGAGACATAAAGACAATGAGAGGGCTGGAGCACCTCTCCTGTGAGGAAAGGTTGAGAGAGTTGCAGTTGTTCAGCCTGGACAAGGCTTTGGGGTGACCTTACTGTGTGGCCTTTTAGTACCTGAGGGGCCTAAAAGAGAGCTGGAGAGAGATTTTTTGACAAGGACACACAGTGGGAGGACAAGGGGGAATGACTTCAAGCTGAAAGAGAGCAGGTTTAGATTGGATATTAGGAACAGTTCTTTACTGTGAATGTGGTGAGGCACAGGAACATTGCCCAGAGAAGCTGGGAATTCTCTATCCCTGGAAGAGTTCAAGGCTAGGTTGGGTGAGACTTTGAGCACCTGCTCTAGTGGAAGGCATCCCTGCCCATGCCAGGGGAATTGGATAATCTTTAAGGTCCCTTTCAACCCAAACCATGCTGTGATCCATAAGGAAAAAGAGCAAACAAACCCAACCCACAAAGAAAGCTCCATAAATACTTCCAATCAACCCCCAGCCCCACCCTGTAATGTTCTGCTTTGTGCAGTGACTTACTTCCTTGTGCATAAAGCACCATATAGGTGAGATTAATGACATTAAAACCCATTTGGTTTTCAATCCAGTAACACTAGGACAGATGGTCAGTTAGAACCAGGAACTCATTTCTTTCTGTGAACCTGGGAGTATTTGTTCAGAGATCCTTTACCATGTTTTTGTTTTAGCACAAAGAAATGTGGTAAAGGATTCCATCACATATCATTCCATCATATATAGCCTTTTGATTTTCCTTGAAGTCCTGAAAAGTCCCACTGCCAGCTTTGGTGCTCTGCAGGGGGTACGTGGAGGACTTAGGAGTTCACGGTTGACTGCCTCACTCTGTACCAGAGTTGAGATACACTCAGACTTGGTCTTTGTGACGCCTTCATGGCTCATATAATTGGTCAAAGGGCTTTTCTGAGTCTGCAGGTGCTGAAAAAGATGGGATTGTTTAGTTCATGATTAATTATGTCATTACACATGATTTTTTTTTTTTTCAGAAACACAACTAAATAATTTAGTGAGTAAAACATACTATCAAGCTAAGAAGAACGAATGTTGTTCAATGGCAGCATAAATCCATTCTAGTCTAGGATGTTTTAGTTCCTCTTTCAAGAATTCCTTACACTGGTGTGCTTATTCTTCCTCCCTTCCCTTACCAGACAGTGGACACAATGGTTCAGGAGTGGAATGAGTCTTTCCCCTTTCCAGCAGCACTGAACTGTAGGCTGAGGTCACTGCAGCACACAAAAACATGCTTTAAAGGTGTGATTTGCCTATTTAGAGAAGGGACTTCTCATCTAGCTGTTGCTATAAAGTGAGGGCCTGCTTCTCTTCAAAACCTCAAAATGCAAATTTCGACTGCTCTGCTTCCAGCTTCTGCAGAACAGCAAAAACGATGGACCCCATGGAAAAAACCCCCAAAGCCTCAAGTATTTTTATGCTGGCCTTAGTTTTGTTATCTGGCACACCAAGCACCAGTGGAAGAGATACAGCATGAGGATTTGGCTGGATTTGGTGTACAGGCTGCTTGTTTTGCAGGGATGAACCGTCTCCCTTCCCAGCTCCCCATCTTCTCCAGTTACTTCCTATCTGACAGAGCAGGGGTGCCCCAAGTGAACTAATGAAGATCCTATTGCTTTCTCCTGCTCCAGAACAGCTTTCTGGCATGCTAGCCAATGAACCTGCCTGAAAATGTATTACAGAGTGAACCTGCAACTAGACAAAAAGAAAAAATATTGCCACTGTAGCTCTGTCAGAGCCTCCTGGCCCTGCTTTAGCAGCTCTGCATCCCTGTAGCTGCTCAAATGGCTATGTAGGTGAGAAGGAGGAAGAGAATTTAATAAAACCCTACTTAAATGCTATCTCTGTCAAGTGGATATCTCCCAACAAAGCCCATTGGAAAATTAACATTGTTTATTATAGTTACTTCAAAGGTAAACAAAACATAAGCTGCAATAGATAGAAAAATTCTACAGCCTCAGCGTGACAAAGTACTTTGATACGTTTTTATTACTGTAATTCATCTGGCTTCTGGAGGAGAAGGACAAACAAGAACCAAAGTTCTAGGGTTTTATGAAGGGCTTATGCATCAATAGACTTTTGACCCAGAGCAATAACATGACTGCTCATAGAAAGATCAAAATTAAAATGAAATAGTTAATGATTTTTGTTCACTTATTGGCCATTTCTCAGTTCTGTTGACTGGGGTGTTGCACAAGACTTCTGAGCAAGCTATAAATGGAGGCAGGTGAGATGCCCTTCACAAACAGCAGCCCTGCACTGGAGGAATCGCCCTCAGCTCTCCCCAGCCCTGCAGCTGACATCCAGGTGAGAGGCACACTTTGTGCAGGAGAACTGGAAGGGTTTCTTGAGCAGCTGCTGTGAAATGCAGGGGAAGGGAAGGAGGCTTCAGAGTTGGGTGAGAGCTGCAGCACATCCGTGAGGGTCTGCTGTCTGCATGTGCAGAGACTGAGCCCATCTTCCAGGGGATGAGGAGACGGCTGCTGCAGGACAGACAGACCTTACCAAGGGAGAGGGTGGAGGGGGTCAGTGATTTGTGATTCTGAGGGGTGACCATGAAAATATTCTATAAATTTATCTCGGCCATGGGATCTTTATGTTGCATCAGCAAAATTAAATGGGTTGTTATTAATACTTTTCTACAGGGAGAGAGTCATTACAGTAGTGCTTGGTCAGTGAGTCCAAGTTCAGGTTCCCTCAGCTTCCATAGGTGCTTTTATAACTGTGAAAAAATACATGGTTTTAATCACATAATGGGGTTTTTTAAGTGAGGTTTAAGTGATTCAGGTTTTTTAATTATGATGCACATGTCTTGCAGTATTAGTATGGCTTTTAATCTTGCTACGCATATCTGTCTTCTCCCATCCCTTCTCAGAATCAGCTAGAGGAATGGCTTCTTTTCTCCCATATATATTTGCCCTGCAATGTAAATCTTTGCCTCAGTAGCTGTTACATGATTTAGAGAGGGAGCTGTTACCATAACTGACTGTGCATTACTATTCCTGCAGCTGGTACTAATAAACACTGTGGCTTTTTAACCAAACTCGGATGACTGTGTGGAATTAGATGTGTGTATTGGTAATCGTGTCAGAAAAAGACATTTCAAACCTGAAACTTAGTTTGATTTAAAGAGCTGATGCTTACAACTTGATTGCTTCTCAGTGTATGTCAAGAGCCGGAATCTCTTGATTTCAGTAAAATTCCATATAAAAAGAGAAAGAAGGTGTTTCAGTGAATTTAAAGTTCATTTCTGCCTTTAAAAAATAGGTTATTTCCCCCTCTTTGAAGTGAAGAATGCACTTTCTTTTAGAAATTAATTGCCTGTCTCGCTACTTTTATATTGCATTCTATGTGGCGCATGAAGCCTAGTCCAAACCATGAGTGCCAACTCCTAAGGTATTTCTCAAGTGCAGCCTCAATTATCAGCTGAAAGATTTGTCACTAGTTGTATATTTTATTTCATTTATATATTTAAGCATTTAGGGTATTCCAATAAGATGTTAAACAAAATGCTCAGGTGTCGCTTGCATGTAAAGATATTAAATGAAACTGGACTGTTTTGGTGTACAAGCCTCATTTTACTTTTTTCCTCCAAATTGAAATTTCTATGTCATGTCCTCTCTCCTGCTCAGCTGCTGCAATTTTTATCCTCTGCTAAAACTGTTTTACATTTCCTTTTTACCTTTTGTCCCATGTGGCCCGCAGCATTTTGTGTCTGGTGTGTAAAAGCCTCTTACAAGCATTGCTTGTTTTCTGTTTTCATTTTCTGTAGGCTGCCATCCAACTCCTACAGCAGAAAATCCAAACCCCAGAAGCCCTGCTGAGATGGGAAAAATCATCGTTTATGAGCATGCCAACTTCCAGGGTTTGTCCAAAGAATTCCACACCAACATTTCCAATCTAAAAGATGCTGATTGGAACGATTGCATCTCCTCAGTGAGAGTAATCGGCCATCCTTGGGTGGCTTATCAGCACGAAAACTATAAAGGACAGTTACTGGTACTTGAGGAGGGAGATCACAACTTTGTTGGTAAAAAGATGAATGATAAGATCAGCTCTCTGCAGGTGATCGCTGAAGATCTGCACAACCCCCAGATCACTCTCTACGAACATGCTGATTATCAAGGGAAAAGCAGGATAATAAGGGAAGCAACCAATCTGGCTAGGGGACATGACAATGACAGCACATCTTCCCACAAAGTCCAGAAAGGTGTCTGGCTGCTGTGTGAGCACAGTGATGGAGGTGGATTTCAGTACATTGCACGAGAACACGAACACCTTCCAAATTACAAGGCAATCAAGTTCAATGACAAGCTTTCCTTCCTGCGTCCCCTTCGCCCCGGCTGTGGCTGTTAGAATCCAAATCCTGCAATGCTGAGAAAAGAGGCAGCCCCAGCAAGAAATGTGAGACCTTGTTCTCTGCCTCTGCTTGCGTCACTTTTTCCCAGTGTCACAGGACCACCGAAAGTGAGAGCTCTCTGCCATGCTGCACTGCAGATCTGTGCATGACTATCCTGCCCTGCACTCTTGTCCTGCTCCACAAATGGCCTCTGCCATTGTCTGTAATCCGTTCTGTGTTGGTGCCAATAAAGAATCTCTTGCAATCAGCACTGGGCTGTTTCATGCACTGTTTAGTGTAGATAAATATTGTCCTTTTAAGATGATATGTCTCTGTATGCCCAGAAAATGTTTTGTGCAGTCACTTGCAAATATTTTCCATGGATCTCTCCTGTAGAATTTTGTCTCCTTCCAGTTTCCCTGGTCAGAAACACTGCAACCAGACTAAAGATCTTGGTAAGCATTTGGATTATTGCTGTGATGCTGGCCCAACTCTCGCCTGTAGCTTGTATTTAACTATCCCATGAATCCTTGTATCTCAAGGCATTGATCATAGAATCCAAGAATCCTATGAAGTCTGGGGGTGGAAAGTTCCTTAAAGATCATCTCATTCCAACCCTCCTGCCACAGGCAGGGACACCTTCCACTAGACCACCTTGCTCAAAGTCCCATCCAGCCTGGCCTTGAATACTTCCAGGGATGGGGAATCCACAACCTCTCTAAACAACCTGTTTCAGTACCTCATCACCCTCACAAGTAAAGAACTTCTTCATAACATTTAATCTAAATCTCTCCTCTTTTAATTCAAAGCCATTCCACCCTCATCCTATTACTGGCTGCCCACTTACAAAGTGGCTCCTGCTCTTTCTTATAAGCCCCCTTCAAGAACTGGAAGGCCACAAGGAGGTGTCCCTGGAGTCTTCTCTTCTTCAGGCTGAACAAGCCCAGATTTCTCACCCTATCTTCATAGGACAGGTGCTCCCACCTTCTGACCATCTCCCAGTCTGTGCTCATGTCTGGCATTGACCCAACCCAGGTGCAGCACCTTGCACTTGAGCTTGTGGAACCTCAGGAGGTAACTATGGAATCACTTCCCAAGTCTGTCCAGGTCCCTCTGGATGGAATCCCACCCTTTTCTTGTGCCAACTGCACCCCTCAGCTTTGTGTCATCTGCAAACTTGCTGAGGGTGTCATTGATAAAGATCTTAAGAAGCACTGGTTCCAGGACAGAGCCCTGATGGACACCAGTAATCACTGGTCTCCCCCTGGACATAGAGCCATTGACCATAACTCTCTGGCTGTGTGGCCATTTCCCAAACAGTCCACCCTTCAAACCCATGTATCTCCAGTTTGGAGATAAGGATGTCACATGGGACCACGTCAAAGGTCTTAAGCAAGTCGAGGTACATGACCTTGGTTGGTCTCCCCTTGCTGATGGCTTCAATCCCTCCATCACAGATGGCCACCAGATTGGTCAGACATGATCTGCCCTTAGCAAAGCCATGCTGGCTGTCTTTAACCTTCTTCTTGCCTTGCACGTGCCTTAACAGTGCTTCCATGGGCATCTGCTCCATGATCTTCCCAGAAGCAGAGGTGAGGGTCATGGGTCTGCAGTTCCCCAGATCTTCCTTTCTTCACTCTCTAAAAATAAGAGTGATCTTTCCCCTTTGTCCATTCACCAACGATTTTATCTGAATGCCATGACTTTTCAAATATGATGGATGGTGGCTTGGCAACAATCAGGCAGTTCCCTCATGAATTTCCAGGACCCTGGGATGCATGTCATCCGGTCCCACAGACTTGTGTCTATTCAGTTTTGTCAAGTGGTCTCAAACTTGCTCTTCACTTACAGTGGAAGGGACTTTGCTCCCCCAGTTACCACTTGCAGCTTCAGTGACTCCAGAGACATGGGAAACCTGACTGCCAGTGAAGACTGAGGCAAGGAACCCACTGAGTACCTCAGCCTTCTCCATACCCATTGCCACCAGTTCTTCCTTCTTGTTTATTGGCGGGGAGTGGGGGTTACACTCCACTTGGCCTTTATTTTCTGCCCAGCTGTGTTAGAGAAGCCCTTGAGTGGGAGTCTGCACAGGCAGGCAACTGGGACAGCTCCAGGCTTGTGGCTAGAACACCAAGAGTAAAGTTATTTCCACTTCAATTGGCTTACGAGCACCCAAATTACACAGGCCAGTTATTATTGGTGCCTGGGGAGGGAGAACACAGCTTTGCTGGGGAAAAGATGAAGGATAGGATCAGCTTTCTGCAGCTGATTGCTGGAAATCTGCACGATCCGCACGTGAAGCCCAGAACATGCTGTGCTGTCAACTGCTGGGCTTTGTCCCACTTGGAACCAAACACTGCAGGCTGTGCTGACGTAGCAGCCACTCGTGCTCCTCTGCTTGGCTCGGGTGGGCACATGCAATGGGGATAGCTCAGAATCCATGTGTTTTGGGACACTTCTTACTGCTTTCAAGCCAGTTTCAGGCTTCCTTGCTCTGCTCACCAAAGCGGGATTTCCAAATTCAATTCCAAAAGCATCTGGCATTCTCCCTACTCTAGAACACGTGTTTTATAGTGGCAAGTCAAGTGGCAAATGTTGCCTCCTGCCCAAAACCATTTGTGGAAGAAATGATTTTGGAAGTCCTATTGAAGTGCCTTGGTCAGGTCTGAGAGATCCCTTTCAGAATCTCAGCATGATAATGATGTTACATAGGCACTGTTAATAGGAGAGAGGTTATTTCAGATGTCTCGATTTATATTTCCTAGGAAATACACTTAATGATACTTCCTTTGTGAAAACCACCATTTCTTAGAGAGGAAAGAAGGTATTCTCTTATTTTCTTGGCAGATGTAACTGAGAAGTTCCTTACAGCCAGGAGGTCTCTGAAGCAGAGATCTCGGAGTTTTCCCTCTGTTTCTCTTGGGCAAAGAAAATATGACATTACCTCCCAAAGCTGCTGTTACTCTGATTTTAGTCAGTTGACATTCCCGCCTGGCTCTGTCTCTCCTGGTCACCAGAGGGGATTTTCTTCACTTTGGGGGTTGTGAGGAGGTCATCTAGTTGCACTTGGGGTGCAGTGCACTGCAGGCCAGCTGGCAATTTCTACACTGCTCAGGTAGCAGTAGCCTTGGAATCATGTTCTCTGGTCATCCTCACCCCTCACCCTGATGGCAGACTTCAAGAGGCCTCTCAGAAGGATACATCACCAACCCTGGCATCCCCTACTGTACTTCTCACCTGATGTTTATCCCATAAAAGCACGCTGTGCAACAGTCTTGCCCAGGAAAGACTAGAGCACTGTCACCTCCATCTGCCTGCCACCCCAGGGATAAGCTCTATCTGGAGGTCCCAAACCCTGCTAAACCACACACGGTGTTAAAAAGACTAAAACGACTGCCTGCAAAACCAACAATCAGCAAAAAACCTTCACAGAGGGGACTATTAATCCACAGAGCAAAAGGGCATTAGAAAAGAATGCAGTGGAAGGAAGGCTTGTAACTAGTGGTATTCCAAAAGGAGATGTCTAGAGGAGAAAGCTCAGACACCATGGCTGTAACAGAGAGGTGACACACACACAGACCCAACTTTTGTCAGCTTGATCAGAAACGTTGGCAGAACAGGTTCAGGCATGTTTGGGTAAACACGGAATATAGAACTTGGGCTTAAAGTCAGACCTTGTATGCCCAGAAGAAGGTGACGTTACACTTTAACCACTTATGTTATTTCTTGATGATGCCTATGTTCCTGTGTTTCAGGGCTCTGGTGCAGCTCCTTTGGATCAGCCTTGCGAATGAGCCGCTGTGACTCTTCACCTGCAGTGGCAGCTCCATCGCCCAAGCAGCCCACCATCAGGGGAGGGGAGGGAAACCAGCAGACAGGATATTCTGCTGTCTAATCTATGGGTTTTTTTGGCTGCATCATTTAACATTCACTTGGGGAAACTCAAGCTGTTTTCCAAGTACAGAATTCTCAAACTTGCTGTTTGCAAGCTAGCAAGTTTTCACTGTGGCTTTCTGCCCTGCTCATTTCATCTGGCACTGGAATTCCCACAGCATGAATTTACGGCATCTTTTAATGTAGCCAGCACTGAAAAGCCATTGTGAGAAGCAGGGCTGAAGCAACTTGGTTTTTTTCCCCATACGCATCTTCAAACACATCTTCTCTTTACCCAACAACACAGCTGCCCCACTTTCAATTCTGTTGCTGATGCTTCCTTTCATTTCTTCTTCATATTCCTCCCCCTTCTGCTGCTGTGTTTTCTTGGCAGTGCCTTATTGACTCTGGGTTAATCAGAGCAATACTACGGCAAAGCTTAAATGAGATTCTCCATCCTTGTAAATCAAATCTCAAAAAATGCAAAGCTTGTTGCTGACAAAAGCAGTAATGAGAGGTTTTCCTTCAGAGATGTGTAGAGATCATCAGGAAAATAGTTGTGACACAGTGAAATGTGTGCAGCTGGTTGTTCCTGTAAGGAATTCCCCTCCTTGGAGCAAACTTGGTTTTGTCATTTATACGGTCCCAAAGCCCAATCCACTGAACAGTCTCCCCACCAAACCTACATGTTTCTAATTTAGAGAGAAGGATGTTGTGGGGGACCATGTCAAAGGCCTTGCAGAAATCCAGGTAGATGACATCTGCAGCCTTCCCTTGTCCACTGGAGTAGTCACTCCATTGTAGAAGGCCAGTAGGTTGCTCAGACTGGACTTTCCTTTGCTGAAGCTGTGCCGGCTGTCTCAAATTACTTCCCTGTCCTTCAGGTGCCTACAGATACAAACACAGGAAGAGATAACAAGCAGGAAGCAGTTTGATTATTTAACTGTTGACACATCTCCTTGCTGAATCACCCTAACTGAGCAAGTCAGTGGTTAAGTGAGTAGGTGATACTCTGATAAAAATAAGAGATCTTTATAGACCTCTTCTCCCTTGAGGAAGTACCATTTCTTGGAGCAGTAGTGCTATGCTGCTGGCATGTAAATGCCTGCGCTGCCATGCACACAGTGAGTACACGATAAACCTTACCAGCATCAATGGAAACCATGAGCAAATGGTGACCCTCAAGGATCTGTACTGGCACCAGTGCTGTTAAATACCTTCCTTGATGTCACAGACATGGGCTCAGATACACCCTCAGCAAGTTTGCAGGCGACACCAAGCTGAGTGGTGCACTGCTGTGCTGGAGGGAAGGGACTCTTAAGAAGGACCTTGAGAAGCTTGAGAAATGGCCCAAAGTGGGCCCCATAAATTTCAGCAAGGCCGAGTGCAAGACCCTGCAACTGGATGTCAGGGCAATCACTGGGAGCAGTGCAGGCTGAGGAATGAATGGGCTGAGGGCAGCTCTCTGGAGAAGGAACTGAGGACACTGGTGGATGAAAACCTGGACATGACCTGACAATGTGCACTTGGCACCTAGAACACCAACAGTATCCTGGGCTGCATAAAGTGTCGTCTGCAGGAGGAGCAAGGTGATTCTTCCCTTCTAATCTGCTGTGGTGAGACTCTACCTGGAGTGCTGCATGCAGCTGTGGGGCTTCCTGAACCAGAGAGATACAGACCTGTAGAGCAGGTGTGGAGGTGGGCCATGAAAATGGTCAGAGGGCTGGAGAACCTCCTGCAAAGAAAAGCAGAGATACTTGATGTTGTTCAGCCTAGAGAAGACAATGCTTCTGGAAGACCTTCTTGGGGCATTCCAAACTATAAAGGGAGGGCTTATAAGAAAAGCAGAGAGAGAGACATATTTACTATGGCCTTTCAAGATGAAAGAGCGTGGGTTTAGGTTAGACATTAGGAAGAAATTCTTCACTGTGAGGGTGGTGAGGCACTGGAAAAGGTCGTCTAGAGAAGGTGTGGATGCCCCATCCTTGGATCTTCCCCCTCCATCAGTTTGTAGGCAACACCAAGCTGGGTGTGAGTGTTGATGTGCTGGAGGGTAGGAAGGCTCTGCAGAGGGATCAGTGGACTGAGGCCGATTGGATGAAGTTCAACAAGGCCAAGGGCTGAGTTCTGCCCTGCGGTCACAAAAACCCCATACGATGGAAGACAGCAACTGAGCACGAGCCAGCCGTACCCAGGTGGCCAAGAAGGCCAATGGCACCTGGGCTGTATCAGAGATAGAGGGGCCAGCAGGAGCAGGGCAGGGATTGTCCCCTGTACTCGGCACTGGTGAGGCCACACCCCAAGTGCTGTGTCCAGTTCTGGGCCCCTCACTGCAAGAAAGACACCGAGGTGCTGGAGTGAGTCCAGAGAAGGGAACTGTTGAAGGATATGGAGCATGGGTCCGATGAGCAGCTGCCAAAGGAGATGGGGTTGTTCCAATTAATGTGTTCCAATTACTGTGGTTCAGAGGGCTTCTGGAGGAGAAGGACAAACAAGAACTGAACTTCCCCCATGTCATCAAGTCACTCGCATTCCAATGGACTTTTGAATGAGAGCAACGAGATGTCTGACTGTAGGAACATCAAAACTAAAATAAAATAGTTTATGAGTTTTGATCCCTGAGCATGATATTGACCATCTCCCAGTTCCTTGGAGTGGGGTGTTGCACAAGACTTCTGAGCAAGCTATAAATGGAGGCAGGTGAGATGCCCTCCACAAACAGCAGCCCTGCACTGGAGGAATCGCCCTCAGCTCTCCCCAGCCCTGCAGCTGACATCCAGGTGAGAGGCACACTTTGTGCAAGAGAACTGGAAGGGTTTCTTGGGCAGCTGCTGTGAAATGCAGGGGAAGGGAAGGAGGCTTCAGTGTTGGGTGAGAGCTGCAGCACATCCGTGAGGGTCTGCTGTCTGCATGTGCAGAGACTGAGCCCATCTTCCAGGGGATGAGGAGACGGCTGCTGCAGGACAGACAGACCTTACCAAGGGAGAGGGTGGAGGGGGTCAGTGATTTGTGATTCTGAGGGGTGACCATGAAAATATTTTACGACTTACTCTTGGACATGCACCTAAACCTTGAAAGCATTTTTCCTGAATGTCTCCTGGACAATTTTGTCTCCTTCCAGTTTCACTGGTCTGTAACAGTGGGTTCAGGCTTGACTCAAAAAGTCTTGGTGAGCATGTAGATTATTGCTGATCCTGGCCAAACTCTCACCTGCAGATTGTACCTAAATATCACATGCTTGGTTGTATCTCAAGACAGTAGTTGGAGGGATGATACAGTCTTCTACTGCTCTTAATCACACAGTCAAACAGAATGTTTTCACTAATTTTAATTCATTAATCCTAATGGTTAAACCAGTCTTGTGCTTCTAAACCGGTAGTATCTTGATAAGGGAGGAGGAATTCCCTGATCTGTGTGGCCATGTGCAAGTTCACCTGGACGAGCAGAGTCTCAGCCCTCCTCCATCACTGTCTAATGACAGCTGCACGCCCCGAGCTGGGTGTTGTGGCAGCTGTCACATGGCAGCTCTGCACTGCAGTGTTTATCTGCCTCGGTGCTGAGCTCCTCTTTGCCCCGATTTCCTTGCGTTGGTTGCTGCGTTGGTCACACAGGAGCTGCACTTGGCCTTTCTGAACCTCACGAGGTGCACATGGTGCCGGTGCTGGAGCTTGCCAAGGTCTCTCTGGATGGTCCCTGAGGACAGTTCTGTCTGTATGTCTGTGGCTGCCATGCCCAGCTGATGCTGTGTTACCTGTGGTGACACTTGCTGCCTCTATCAGCTCCCCATGCCTTCCTGCAGCCTCTCTTCTCTCGTTCTCTCCCACCGACACAGCTGTGGCCTCTTCCCAGCATCTTCTCTTCCCTCAGCCCCTTGCAGGAAGTGTTTCCACAGCAGTACAGTAACAAACCTTCCTGTTCCACACTGCTTTCTCTCCTCTGGCTTCATAACCATGGTGTGGGACAATCTCCCCATTCTCCATCCTGCCATGAGCAGCAGCCTGATGTAGAAAACCCTGGAGGCTCCTTCCAGCCTAAATACTTCGAGGAGTCCATACACTCTCCTTGGAATGTCCTAGGCACAGCTACCCATGCACCAGAGAGGAGTGCAATCCTACAAAACAGAAAAGTAAATGTTCAAGGAGAGATATGGATGGGAATTTGTCATGAAATTTCCACTTGCTCTTGCAAAGTTTTGTTAGGTTGTGGTTTTATTCTTTTTAGTCAAAGACAGCATCTAAACAAATGCAGAAGTGTCAGGTCCAAAATTCTAGCAAAGGATTCTTGACAGTTTTTCAGTAATAGGAGGCTGAAGTGAAGGTGGAGAAGGACTTTGAGCCTTCAATATGGGGGATTACATTTGACAAGAGAGCAGGTGGGAGCCTGTGGAGGAATGGGGTGGGACACTGGGGAAATGGAATTCATAAATATCCAACAAGTAATCCCCAAGTTATTGTACACATGACTTGATGATGACACTTCTTCATTGAAATTGAACAATGGGTGAAATTAGGCAGAGAGCGACAAAGGCTTTTAAAACTTTCTTAGAATTCTTGACAGCAAGATTTAGTGTGGAAGGGACTTCTCTAGTCCAAGCCCTTGTTCACAGCAGAGCTACCTTGAAACATGACCAGGTTACACATGGCCATCTTCAAGAGATTTCTGAACAGCTACAAGAGTGGAGATTCCCCAGGGTCTCTGGCCTTATTAAGCAGCAGTCTGGACCTGATGGCATCCAGAGGTCACTTTCGACCTGAATTGTCTTATGATCCCGCAATCCTCCTTGCTCGCAGGTTCATTCAAGCTCATGACTTAAGGATCAAGACTGGGAAATCCTAGTATTTCCTGAGCCATAGTGTTCCTGAGGAATCTTGCTATAAATAAGGGGTCTCAGCTGTCTACCTCACATTACAGATGTGCATGCTCCCAGCAGACTTATTGGTGAGTCTGTTGTGGAAATACCACTCTCTTCCCCTCCCTCTTTCTTCAGAGCTTCTCAGGAAAAACACACAGATGCCTCTCCCTCCTGCAACACACATACATCCTGCTCCCAATGACTTCTCGATTTCTGACTCATTTAGGGTAAGAATCACATCTAGGACACATCACAGGTGCCATCCACTATTTCATTCCTGGTCCAGCCTTTCTCTGAATTCCTGAAAAATTGTCTATCAGGGAAAGAAAATGTATCCTGAGTGTTGAGAAAAGATCAGAGCTTTGTAGCTTTGGCCTCTCACAAGAATTTTCCCTGCTTCCCCCAAATAGAAAAGTTACCATATTTCTGTTTGCATGCAGCAGCTTTATTATGAATTTAACTGCAGAGAACAATTAATTGTTTGAAGCATTTGAGATCCAACAGGTCTGCCCCATTTCTTGACTTTCTTTGTCCTGTCTCATCAGTGACTGCAACTTCTAAGCAAAATTTCACTGTAGGTTTGCCAGTTAGGAGAAGAGTTTGCTGCCAAACCAAGGAAAGCATAAGAAGATTCCAAATTGGTTCTGTTAAGAGGTGGAGCTGCAGGAGTGGTCTGGTGTTTCATGGATCTTATCTCACATGCTTCTCTAAACACTGAGGTTGTTGCTTGGCCATCCTTGCTTTCCTAATGATTTCAGTCACTTGCCCTCTCACACTCACAGGGTTGACTCACTTGATTCACACATCTAAACTCTTTGGAACATGCTCTGGGGAAGCAGAAAAGCATCCTGGTCACCTAATTCCAACTTTTATGTAGTCTCTGAGCAAAGGATTCTCCTGTTTTGGCTCTTTTCAACCCAACTTACTCCTTTTTTCGACTCATTTTAAAGAGCAGCTGTTCTAGTCACTCTTTCTGTAAAGGTTTTACCCTACCTCAGGCATGACAATATTTAGTATATACAACCACTGAGAAATTAATTTTAGTTGTGTCTGAATGGCCTCTTTCTCACTCCATTCTATTGGTGGACAAGAGGCTGAAGGGCAGTTGCATGCTGCACGGCATGAGAACTGGGGGAGCAGAGAAGGGAAGAGTTTACTCCTATCTCCTCTGAACTGAGGCCACGCCTGGAATACTGCAGCTGTTTTAGATGCCCCATTAAAAGATAAATGCGAATGAATTGGTGAGAGCCCCATACAGGCCACTGGATGGCACTGGAGCATCCCATGAACCAGGAGAGGCTCAGGGGCCTGGTCCTGTTCAGCCTGGAGAAGACAAGGCTAACCGTTCTCAGAGAGGGGCACAGAAAAAGGACAACTGGAAGGAGTCGTAACTGGAAACAGGGAAGCTCTGACTGAAAATAAGGAAAAAAAAATAACACTAAGTTGTTATTAGCACTGGCAGAAGGACCAGAGATCCTGGGGAATCTCCACTCTTGTAGCTGTTCAGAAATCTCTTGAAGATGGCCATGTGTAACCTGGTCATGTTTCAAGGTAGCTCTGCTGTGAACAAGGGCTTGGACTAGAGAAGTCCCTTCCACACTAAATCTTGCTGTCAAGAATTCTAAGAAAGTTTTAAAAGCCTTTGTCGCTCTCTGCCTAATTTCACCCATTGTTCAATTTCAATGAAGAAGTGTCATCATCAAGTCATGTGTACAATAACTTGGGGATTACTTGTTGGATATTTATGAATTCCATTTCCCCAGTGTCCCACCCCATTCCTCCACAGGCTCCCACCTGCTCTCTTGTCAAATGTAATCCCCATATTGAAGGCTCAAAGTCCTTCTCCACCTTCACTTCAGCCTCCTATTACCGAAAAACTGTCAAGAATCCTTTGCCAGAATTTTGGACCTGACACTTCTGCATTTGTTTAGATGCTGTTTTTGATTAATAAAACCCAAACCTCTGCAATAGCAAATGCAAATTTCCTGAAACATTCCCTTCCATATGCCTCCTTAAACCTTTTCTGTTTTGTAGGATTGCACTCCTCTCTGGTGCATGGGTAGCTGTGCCTAGGACATTCCAAGGAGAGTGTATGGACTCCTCGAAGTATTTAGGCTGGAAGGAGCCTCCAGGGTTTTCTACATCAGGCTGCTGCTCATGGCAGGATGGAGAATGGGGAGATTGTCCCACACCATGGTTATGAAGCCAGAGGAGAGAAAGCAGTGTGGAACAGGAAGGTTTGTTACTGTACTGCTGTGGAAACACTTCCTGCAAGGGGCTGAGGGAAGAGAAGATGCTGGGAAGAGGCCACAGCTGTGTCGGTGGGAGAGAACGAGAGAAGAGAGGCTGCAGGAAGGCATGGGGAGCTGATAGAGGCAGCAAGTGTCACCACAGGTAACACAGCATCAGCTGGGCATGGCAGCCACAGACATACAGACAGAACTGTCCTCAGGGACCATCCAGAGAGACCTTGGCAAGCTCCAGCACCGGCACCATGTGCACCTCGTGAGGTTCAGAAAGGCCAAGTGCAGCTCCTGTGTGACCAACGCAGCAACCAACGCAAGGAAATCGGGGCAAAGAGGAGCTCAGCACCGAGGCAGATAAACACTGCAGTGCAGAGCTGCCATGTGACAGCTGCCACAACACCCAGCTCGGGGCGTGCAGCTGTCATTAGACAGTGATGGAGGAGGGCTGAGACTCTGCTCGTCCAGGTGAACTTGCACATGGCCACACAGATCAGGGAATTCCTCCTCCCTTATCAAGATACTACCGGTTTAGAAGCACAAGACTGGTTTAACCATTAGGATTAATGAATTAAAATTAGTGAAAACATTCTGTTTGACTGTGTGATTAAGAGCAGTAGAAGACTGTATCATCCCTCCAACTACTGTCTTGAGATACAACCAAGCATGTGATATTTAGGTACAAACTGCAGGTGAGAGTTTGGCCAGGATCAGCAATAATCTACATACTCACCAAGACTTTAGCACTGAACCCACTGTCACTGACCAGGGAAAATGGAAGGAGATAAAACCTTTCAGGAGACCTCCATGAAAAAGATGTCAATTTTCTGAATTTTTCACATTTTCCGAACACATTTCCTGAACACACAGAGACATCTCTCCATGACAGGGCAGTGTTGTTCTACACCAATCACACCATAAAACAGACCCACTGTTGCTTCCAAGAAAATCTTTATTGGCACCAACCTAAAAGAGATTACAGAGAATGGCAGAGGCCAGGGTACCAGAAGGGCTTTGTAAAGCAAATCACAAAGGAAGGGACACAAGCAGAGACAGAGAACAAGGTCTCACATTTCTTGCTGGGGCTGCATCTTTTCTCAGCATTGCAGGATCTGCAGTCTAACAGCCACAGCCGGGGTGAAGGGGACGCAGGAAGGAAAGCTTGTCATTGAAATTGATTGCCTTGTAATTTGGAAGGTGTTCGTGTTCTCGAGCAATGTACTGAATTCCACTTCCATCACTGTGCTCACACAGCAGCCAGGCACCTCTCTGGACTTTGTGGGAAGACATGATGTCATTGTCATGTCCTGCAGCCAGATTGGCTGCTTCTCTTATTATCCTGCTCTTCCCTTGATAATCAACATGTTCATAGAGAGTGATCTGGGGGTTGTGCAGATCTTCAGTGATCACCTGCAGAGAGCTGATCTTATCATTCATCTTTTCACCAACAAAGTTATATTCTCCCTCCTCAAATAACAGAAATTGGCCGCCATAGTTGACATGCTCATAAGCCACCCAGGGCTGGCCAATGACTTTCACTGAGGAGACAATATCATTCCAATCAGCATCCTTTAGATTGGAAATGTTGGTGTGGAATTCTTTGGACAAACCCTGGAAGTTGGCATGCTCATAAACGATGATTTTTCCCATCTCAGCAGGGCTTCTGGAGTGTGGATTCCTTGCTGTAGGAGCTGGATGACAGCCTGCATGAAAGGAAGACAGAAAACAAGCAATGCTTGTAAGAAGCCTTTAGACACCAGGCACAAAATGATGAGAAGCGTGGTGGAGAAAAGGAAAAGTAGAACATTTTTAGCAGAGGATAAACATAGCAGCAGCTGGAAAGGAGTGAGGGCATGACATAGAAATTTCAGTTTGCAGGGAAAACATAAACTTATATATGTGCCTACAACTGCCCAGTTTGAAGTAGTTGTGTGTGTTGGTTTAGGTGCATGCCCAAGAGTAAGTCGTAAAATATTTTCATGGTCACCTCTCAGAATCACAAATCACTGACCCCCTCCACCCTCTCCCTTGGTAAGGTCTGTCTGTCCTGCAGCAGCCGTCTCCTCATCCCCTGGAAGATGGGCTCAGTCTCTGCACATGCAGACAGCAGACCCTCACGGATGTGCTGCAGCTCTCACCCAACACTGAAGCCTCCTTCCCCTCCCCTGCATTTCACAGCAGCTGCCCAAGAAACCCTTCCAGTTCTCCTGCACAAAGTGTGCCTCTCACCTGGATGTCAGCTGCAGGGCTGGGGAGAGCTGAGGGCGATTCCTCCAGTGCAGGGCTGCTGTTTGTGAAGGGCGTCTCACCTGCCTCCATTTATAGCTTGCACAGGAGTCTTGTGCAACACGTCAACTGACAGAATGAAAAGTGACTGAAACCCTCCAAAAGCCAGATCAGCCGCAGTAATTGAAACACACCAAAGCACATTGTGACACATGGGCTGTGGAAGTTTCCTGCTTGTGGCAGTTTATATACTTGCTCTCCTGGCATGTGCTTAAAATTAACAAGGAGTATGTATGGGAGACATCCGGGTCACAGAGATGGCATTGAAGTACCAGATTTGAAAAAAAATTCCCTTTTTTCCTTAAGATCATGGTATCATTAAGATTGGAAAAGGCCTCCAAGATCACCAAGCCCAACCTTTGCCCAAATATCACCATACCCAATACGCCGTATTGCAAATATCACTTCTACTTCTCTCCCCTGGTTTCATAACCAGTTTGGGACAATCTCCCCAAACCCTCAAGGTTCCTTCCAGCCTAAATACTTCGAGGAGTCCATACACTCTCTTTGGAATGTCCTAGGCACAGCTACCCATGCACCAGAGAGGAGTGCAATCCTACAAAACAGAAAAGGTATAAGGAGGGATATAGAAGGGAATGTTTCAGGAAATTTGCATTTGCTATTGCAGAGGTTTGGGTTTTATTAATCAAAGACAGCATCTAAACAAATGCGGAAGTGTCAGGTCCAAAATTCTAGCAAAGGATTCTTGACAGTTTTTCAGTAATAGGAGGCTGAAGTGAAGGTGGAGAAGGACTTTGAGCCTTCAATATGGGGATTACATTTGACAAGAGAGCAGGTGAGAGCCTGTGGAGGAATGAGGAGGGAAGTCTGACACTGGAGAGATGGAATTCATAAATGTCCAACAGGTAATCCCCAAGTTACTGTACACATGACTTGATGATGACACTTCTTCATTGAAATTGAACAAAGGATGAAATTAGGCAGAGAGTGACAAAGGCCTCTAAATCTTCCTTAGAATTACTGACAGAAAGATTTAGCATGGAAAGACTTCTCTAGTCCAGGCTCTTACTCTCAGAAGAGCTACCTCGAAACATGACCAGGTTACACATGGCCATCTTCAAGAGATTTCTGAACAACTGCAAAGGTGGAAATTCCTCAGGATCTCTGGCCCTTCTGCCAATGCTGAAAAACACTTAGGGGTTTTTTTTTCCCCCTTATTTTCATTTAGAGCTTCCCTGTTGCCATTTAAGACTCTTTCCAGATGTCCTTTTGCTGTGCACCTCTGAGAACCCTTAGCCTTGTCTCTTCCATGCCTGAGAAACAATTTCACAATGAGGTCAGCAAATTTTAAATCACAGCACCTGGAGAAGTTGAGTTGTCTCCATACTCAGGGGTTTTCAAGACCTGAGTGGATAAAGCCACCAGCAAACATAATTCACCTCACAGCTGTCCCTGTGTTAAGCAGCAGACTGGACCCAATGGCAACCAAAGGTCACTTCCAACTTCAATTGTCCAGCAATCCTACAATTCTCCCGGCTTGTTGGATCATTCAAGCTCATCACATAAGGACCAAGACTGGCAAATCCCAGTGTTTCCTGAGCCAGATTGTTCCTGAGGAATCTTGCTAGAAGTGAAGATGATCAGTGTCCCCTGTCCATCCCTTCTATTCAGCCATGTCAGACTGACACTGTCCTGATGGGGATTTCTGTGCACTGACATTGATTCAATGGGTCTAATGAGCTCCTTTGTGTTGTCCTTGCACTCAGAGATTTGATTCATGTGTCCCAGCAATTTGTCTCTCCTCTGTTTAGTGTTCAGGGCTTTCTCAGTGAATTTGGGATTTTTGGAAGGGAATTTTTCAGGAAGCTGTTTGGCTGCTTTTGAGAGAGTAGAAGTAGAATAGCAGCCAACCACAAGTGCAAGAAAAAGAGAACTGAGAGAGCATCTGTGGGTCTGTGGGATTTCAACACACAAGATGCTCTTCCAAGAAAGCCCATGAGAGTTCCTACAAGCAGCTGACCAGGACTGAAAGTAAAAGGAAAGAGCACTAAGGTTACATGAGGGTAGTTTTCTTTGTGGAAAAGCCCCAGTTCCAGAGTTTCTTTCTGGCCAAGCCACTCTCCAAGGAGTGCCATGTGGAGGGACAGGTCAGGATGAGCAGGGCTCAGCCCCAGGAGCTCCTCCTGCTCGGCTGCTGGAGCCCAGGCTGCAGGGTCTCTGCCCAGGGCTGCTTTTCCCGGAGCCGCTGCCCAGGTTGCAGGGGCAGCCCGTGCTGAGGTTGGCTGTGTGAGCCAGAGACAGGCACGCACATGTGCACGGGAAGGACACGGCCGCGGCCAAGTGCACCGGCTGCCACACACCAGGGGCTGCCCTCAGCCCCCACAGCTGACACTGCCAGCACTCCCACTGAATGGAAGAGCAGACAGCCCCGTCTCCTTCCTCCTCTGCAGATCATCCACATGGAAGCTCACTAGAGGAGACCTGCACACCCTCACTCTCCACAGCCACAAGCACCTTCACAGGTGCTTCCAACAGGACTGAGAGCCCTCAGCCTGTCCACTCTCATACCTGCCCCTGGGCTCTCTGACCAAAGGACAATTTGGTGTCTCCTCCTCCCTGGCTAGTGCAGCTTGGTGCTTGCAGCCAGCCCACACACACACCACACACTGCTCTCCTTGCTGTTCTGGCAGTCGTGGCTGCCTTGAATCCCAGCACGAGTCTCCTGCCTGTCTGAAATCCCTGACCGCATCCATGCCCTACTTGCTGCCTACTCCAGCTTGAACTTTGCTGGCCAATCACACCGTTATGACTCTTCTGCAGCTGAAAATGTCTTTGTTTGATAAAGTGAATGGAACAGAGGCTGTCATACTCCACATACTCTTACAAGCTTGCCTTCCCACACTTTAAATATCACAATGCTGGAAGCCTGCAGACAAGAAGAGCAAGGTTTGTCTCAGCAGGACAGAAGGAGACACCTGTAGAGCTGGTGACTGAAGGAGAAGGGACAGCAAGGCCCAACAGAACAATCCATCTTGGTCTAGGCCTCTGCAGGATCCATGCCTCTTCAATCTGGTCTTGCAGACCCCACATCCTGTAGCAGCCTCTCTACCACGTGTCCCTGCCTCTGTTGTAGCTGAGGTGTTAATGCAAGTCCAGCCATGGCTTCCCTGCCTAAACACCACACACTGCTCTGTGCCACACAGTGCTCAAAGCTTGGGGAAGATGCTCTTAGACCCATCCTGACCACCCAGTGAGCCAGGTCTCAGAGTTCTCTCTAACTTTTCCCTGCCTTCCATTTGTGATAGTGGTCGCGCTACTGCAGTTTCCTGTGAGCGGACATGGTAGTGTCTTACAACAAAAAAGGCAAGCAGAAATTAAAAACCACCCAAACAAACAAACAAACAAACAATCCATCTTGATTTTGTGTTACTTTTGTGCTAAAAATTCATTTGATGCAAACTTAGATTTTCATGAAAATTTTAAGTGACAGCCTAAAACATTTTGTGAAAACATAAACTAGAACTATTTTTAATACTGAAAAAGGAACAAGGGTTCAGAGTTGTCTCTGGGAAGTGTTCTAGTGATGACTTTGTAATCTTGTCCAGACTGCCTGTTAGTTAATTTCAAAACCAGCAGAGAGGAAGCACAATCTTCACTAGCATGATCTTGCAAAGTAAGTTCCTACTGATAAGTGACCAAAGGCAGTTTTACAGGGAAAGTGCAGAAATACAGCAAATTCTACAGTTCATTGTTAGTTTAATTCAGTTCAATAACTCACTAGATGACCTTCTTGTGCTTGGCAATTGGTCAGGTAGACCAGAGCAGAACGAGTGAAATCAAAGCCCCTTGAAAGACAGTGACCAGAGAGAGGATGGGTTGAGTCCTGGGGACACACACTACAGAATTCCCTGCAGAGGAGTTTATGGGATGCTGTTTTCTCCAAAGCAGAATCCCAGTAGGAGTTGTTGAGATCCTAGTGCAGCATTTGGGAGAACCAGTAATTGATGTCAGAGATAATTTGTACCCATGCAGAGAAGAAAATAAAGGAGGATGAGGAAATGAGGAGAAACAATTGTGGTGGTCCGTAGACAGAAATGGAAACAGTTGATACAGGAAAAACATTAGAAAGAAATCTTATCTGAAGCATTTACTTCAGACTGAATTGGGAAAATGTTTTGAGATATATTTAGGACAACATGATTGCAGCTTGATGTGTCTGTGAAAAAAACACCATGTCTAACCATATTCAAGTGCTTAAATTCAAGACTGACAGTAGAAAGCACCATTTACAATATTCAGTATGTAGTACAAAATAAATGTCTGCAAAGATCTGTGGTGGTCTTTTGCCATGCTTCTGCTTTAAAACTCTGACTCTGAAGCTGGTTTTACATCATGCCAGAAGGTCTCTATTTACATCCTGTTTCTGGGTTTCAAACTGTGACTTTCTGTGCAGTTTTGAGATAACAATATTGATGGTTTTGATTGTTATCTATGATAGTACCATGTACATCTATTACTCTACATAAATATATATGTGATTACATATGTTACAGAATCAAAGAATGGTTTGGGTTGGAAAGGGCACTGAAGAATCCTTTGTGGGATGGGGCATCCAGAGTTTCAGAGGGCTGAACATGAGCCATCTGCATGCTGAGGTGTCCAAGAAGGTCAATGGCATCCTGGCCTGTATCAGCAACGGTGTGGCCAGAGAGACCAGGGCAGTGATTGTTGCACTGCACTCAGCACTGGTGAGGCCACACCTGGAATCCTGTGTTCAATTTTGGGCCCCTCACTGCAAGAAAAATGTTGAGGTTCTGGAGCAAGTCCAGAGATGGACAATGGAGCTGGTGAAGGGTCTGGAGCACAGGTCTGATGAGGAGCTGCTGAGGGAGCTGGGGTGTTTATCCTGGAGAAAAGGAAGCTCAGGGGAGATATGTTTTCTCTTGACAATACCTGAGCTTATGGCAAGATAGGGGTTTGGCCCTTCTCCCAGGCAAGGGAGGGACAAGGGGAAATGCCCCCCAGTTGTGCATAGAGACGTTCATGTTGGATACTAAGAAAAATTTCTTCACAGCAAGAGTGATTAAGCTTTGGAATGGGCAACCCAGGGAAGTGGTGGAGTCACCACCATTGGAAGTGTTCAAAACACAAGTAGAAGTTACATTTGCAATATGGATTAGTGGGCATAGTGGCATTCAGTCGAAGTTTGGACTTGATGATCTTGGAGGCCTTTTCCAACAATATTGACACTGGGTTCCTAAGGAGAAAAGGGAATTGAAAAAGAAAAAGCTACCTAAATGCCCTCTCTGCCACCAGGATATCTCCCAGAAAAACTCTTAGGAAAACCAAGTTTGTGTGTTCAATGTTCTTCCCAAAAAAGCAAAAATGTAAACGGCAGCAGGCAGAAGCATTCTCCACCACCTGTGTCACAAGCTATTTTGATAACTTTTTATTACTCTGCTTCCACTTTCTTCTGGAGGAGAAGGACAAACAAGAACTGAACTTCCCCCATGTCATCAAGTCTCTCATGCTTCAACAGACTTTTGAACAAGAGGAAGAAGATGTCTGTTTGTAGGACCACCGAAACTAAAATACAATGGATAATGAGTTTTGATCCCTGGGGGTAATATTGGACGCTTTCAGTTCCTTGGAACGGGGTGTTGCACAAGACTCCTGTGCAAGTTATAAATGGAGGCAGGTGAGATGCCCTTCACAAACAGCAGCCCTGCACTGGAGGAATCGCCCTCAGCTCTCCCCAGCCCTGCAGCTGACATCAAGGTGAGAGGCACACTTTGTGCAGGAGAGCTGGAAGGGTTTCTTGGGCAGCTGCTGTGAAATGCAGGGGAGGGGAAGGAGGCTTCAGTGTTGGGTGAGAGCTGCAGCACATCCGTGAGGGTCTGCTGTCTGCATGTGCAGAGACTGAGCCCATCTTCCAGGGGATGAGGAGACGGCTGCTGCAGGACAGACAGACCTTACCAAGGGAGAGGGTGGAGGGGGCCAGCGATGCACAATTGTGTGGGGTGAATGTGAGAGTGCACATGAATGTGAGTGAGCTTACTCTTGGGCATACACCTAAACCAACACATACATGTCATGATCTCACTCTTTTCCAGCTCCTTCTATGTTTATTCTTTGTTCAAAATGTTTTATTTTTCTTTTTTCCCTTTCTCCATCCTGGCTGTCCATCATTTTGTTTCGAGGTTCAAAAGGCTTCTTACAAGCGTTGCTTGTTTTCTGTCTTCCTTTCATTCAGGCTGTCATCCAGCTCCTAAAGGAAGAAATTAAAACTCTAGAAGTCTTACTGAGATGGGAAAAATCATCCTTTATGAGCGTGCCAACTTCCAGGGCTTGTCCAAAGAATTCACCTCTGACATTGCCAATCTAAGAGATGCTGATTGGAATGATCTTGCCTCCTCAGCAAAAGTCATTGGCCAGCCTTGGGTGGCTTATGAGCATTCAAACTATGGAGGCCAATTTCTGGTACTTGAGGAGGGAGACCATAGCTTTTTTAGTTCAAGGATGAATAACAGGATCAGTTCTCTGCAGATGATCACTGAAGATCTGAGCAATCCCCAGATCACTCTCTATGAGCATACCAACTATCAAGGGAAGAGCAGAGTCATAACAGAAGCAACTAACCTGGCTGCAGGACATGACAATGACATCATGTCTTCCCACAAAGTCCAGAGAGGTGCCTGGCTGCTGTGTGAGCACAGTGATGGAAGTGGAATTCAATACCTTGCTCGAGATCATGAAAACCTTCCAAATTACAAGGCAATCAATTTCAATGACAAGCTTTCCTACCTGCGTCCCCTTCGTCCTGGCCGTTCTTATTAGAATGCAAATCTCCTAAAGCTGAGGAAAGATGCATCCCTGGCAAGAAATTTGAGACCTAGATCTCTGCCTCTGCTTTTTTCACTTTCTTTGTGATTTGTTTTAAAATGCCCTTGCAATACCATGGCTTTTGCCATTGTCTGTAATCCATTTTGTCTTGGTGCCATTAAAGAAGCTCTTGCAAGCAACAGTGGGTCTGTTTTATGTACTGTTTCATGTAGATAAATATTGCTCTTTCATGATGAGATGTCTCTGTGTATCCAGAGAATGTTCCGTGCAGTCACTTTTAGACGCTTTCAGCAGAGGTCTCCTGAAAGGATTTATCTTCCAGTTTCCCTGTTCATTAACAGTGGGTCCAGGCTTGACTCAACCAGCGCTGAAGTCTTGGTGAGCATGTTGATCATTTCTGTGATCCTGGCCAAACTCTGCAGATTGTACCTGCAGACTGTACCTAAATATCATGTTTGACTGTATCTCAAGACATTGATCATACCGATGATACAGTCTTCTACTGCCCAAATTACATAACCAAACAGACTCTTTTCATAAATTTGAATTGGCCGAATGCTTGATCCCAATGGTAAAACTTGTTTGATTTTTTTAAACAGCTGCCTCACTTTCAATTCAGTTATTGATGCTTCCTTTAATTTCTTCTTGGTTTTATTTGTCAGAGTATTCCTCCCCCTTCTGCTGCTGTATTTTCTTGGAAGTTCCTTATTTGACCTACGGATTCAACAGAGCAATACTATGGCAAAACTTAAATGAGATTCCCTATCCTGGTAAATCAAATCTCAAAAAATGCCAAGCATATTGCTGACAAAAGCAGTAATGAGAGTCCTCCTTTCAGGGACCTGTAGAGGTCATCAGGAAAATAAAAGTGACACAGTCAAATGTGCACAGCTGCAGCAGATTATTCCTATAAGGAATTCCCCTCCTTGGAGCAAACTTGCCTTTGTCGTTTGTGTGGTCCCAAAGGGCTATCCCTGTTCACACAGTCCCATGGATTAGCAGAGTGCAGCTCACTTAGGTAAACACCATCATCCCCAAAGCTCAGCACAGACTGGTCGTAGGTCCCCCAGGCCCTTGGCCTGTTTATGACTTCTATGCCCCAGAGGCAAGTGCACTCAAACTAGACCTGGTGCTGTGAGACACCCTCTCAGTGCAATGTGAACTGTGGGGATGTCATGGTTTGACACCGGCCAAACACCAGGCACCCATGAAAGCCAATCACGCAACCTCCCCTGCAACAGCTGGACAGAGGAGAGAAAAATTTAACAAGGGGTTCATGAGTTAAGAACCAGGAGAAAACACTCCAAGGGCAAAACTTTTAGAGGTACAAAGTGAGTTTATTTCTAACATCACAGCAGGATAATGAGAAGTCAAATAAGCCCTTACAAATACCTTTTCTTCCCCCAACCCCTCCCTCCTTCCCACCAACAGCACAGGGAGACAGGGCATGGGGGGTTGGTCAGTTCGTCACCCGTGGTTTTCTTTCACTGCTCTGGGAGAGGAGTCCTTCCCCTGTGAGACTGTGGGGTCCTTCCCACGGGAGACAGTTCTCTGAGAACCTCTCAGACGTGGGTCCACTCTCACAAGCAGCAGTCCTGCCACACCTGTTGCAACGTGAATTCCCCCCACGGGTACACAGTCCTCCAAAACTGCTGTGGCATGGGTCACTCTTCCATGGGGTGCAGTCCTCCAAGGACAGGCTGCTCCAGCCTGGAAGCAGGGGCCCCTCTCTCCACTGGATGTCCCACTGGATCACAGCCTCCTCCAGGCATCCACCCACTCTGGCATGGGCACCTCCCTCAGGGGCTGCGGGTGGATCTCTGCATCCCCCATGGATCCCCAAGGGCTGCAGGGGCACAGCTGCCTCACCATGGTCCTCACCATGGCCTGCAGAGGCATCTCAGCTCCAATGCCTGGAGCACCTCCTCCCCCTCCTTCTCCACTGACCTGGGTGTCAGCCTGTTGTTTTCCCTCACATGTTCTCACCTCCTCCTCTTCTCTGGCTGGAATTAAAACTGCTCCCCCACCTTTGTTTTGATTTCTTCTTAAATATGTTATCACAGAGGTGTTACCACCCTCTCTCATTGCCCCAGATTTGGCCAGCAGCATGTCCATCTTCAGAACCATCAGGGATTAGCTCTGCTGTACATGGTGGAAGCTTCCAGCAGCTTCTCACAAAATCCACCTCTGTGCCCCCCGCCCCCCCCCCCAACAAAAACCAGGCTGTGCAAACCCAACACAGGGGAATAAAGCAGCTTATTGATCTAGAGCAGTTCCCAGTGCAGTGACACCCAGGCCCAAAAAGAATGCATCTTCAGGTGACCTTAACAGCAGCACAAGATGGAATGAGCTGTTGTTCATGTGCACTACCAGACCTCACAAATCTGACAAAGTGATAAACAAGGCAGCAAAACCCAGTCAAATGTCTCTGAAAAGGCTGGGAACAAACTTTCTGATAGTATCAGTGAAGCCACAGCCCACCATCAAGGCTCTTCCCCACAGGAAATCATAGCAAATGTATACCAGAGGAAAATCTCTAGCATGTTTAAGAGATGACCAGTGACAGCAAGGCAGGTGTCTACCTGTCCCTTTATGCTCCCCCTCTTTCTGTGGTCACTCAGGAACCAAGGGCAGGAGATACTAACAGAGTTAGTGACCACAAGTGTACAGAGAAGAACACAGGTGATGAACTGTTGCTGGGAATCCTGTACTCAGCACATCTTCTCTTGGAAATGCTCATCAGATGGACTCACAATCTTGCAAACATCTCCAACACCATCTTTCAGGAGGTGTGAGTGACAGGAATACTCTGGAAAATCACTGTTGCCTGTGGACAAGTGCCGATTATTTAAGTATGGGAAGTAAAACTGCTGCCTTAGGAGATCAAGATGACTGAGGAAGTCAAAGGCAAGGGTACCTTGGCTAAATAAGCATGTAACTAATAGAATCATAAACTCACAGAATGGTTCAGGCTGGAAGGTGCCTTTAAGGATCCTCTAGTCCATGGGCAGGAACACCTTCCACCAAATCATATTGCTCAGTGCCCCATCCAACATTGTCTTGAATACTTCCAAGGAAAGGGCATCCAGAACTTCTCATATTCCAGTGTGTCACCACCTCACAGTAAAGAATTTTTTTCCTAATATCTAATCTAAACCTGCCCTCTTTCCATTTAAAGCCATTACACCTTGTGCTATCATTGCACGTCCTTTTAAAAGTCACTCTCCAGCTTTCTTGTAATCCCTTTAGGTACTAAAAGGTGCTGTAAGGTCTCCCCAAAGCTGCGTCTTCTCCAGGCTGAGCAGCCCCAACTGTCTTGGCTTGTTTTAATGGTGGGGGTGCTCCAACTCTCTGACCATCTTAATGGCCTCCTCTGGACCCTCTCCAACAGGTCCATGTACTTCTTATGCTCGGGGTCCCAGAGCTGGATGCAGCACTCCACTCCAGCTGGAGTTTCACCAGAGTGGAATAGAGGGGCAGAATCTCTCCTCCCTTGCCCTGCTGGCCACGCTGCTTTTGGTGCAGCCCAGGACATGTTTGGCTTTCTGGGCTGTGACTGCTCACTGCCAGCTCACATTGAGCTTTTTTTCAGCCAACACCCCCAAGTCCTTCCCTGCATAGCTGCTCAGTCCATTTTCTGCTGAGCCCGTGTTTGTGCTTGGGATTGCCCCAACTCACATGCTGGATGTTGCACTTGGCTTTGTTGAACTTCATGAGGTTGACACAGCCTCACCACTCCAGTCAGGCAAGACCCCTCTGGATGGTGTCCCTTCCCTACAGCATCTTGAGAGCACCACAGATATTGGTGTTATCAGCAAACTGACTGAGGGTGCACCCAATCCCACAGTCCATGTTGCCAACAGAGACGTTGAACAGTCCAGTCCCAATACCAACCCCTGAAGAACGCTGCTTATCACTCTATTTGGACATTGAGTCTTTGACCACAACTCTTTGAGCGTGACCATGTGGCCAGATCCTTATCCATAGAGCAGTCCATCCACCAGATTCATATCTCTCCAGTTTAGAGATAAGGATGTCGTGCAATACAGCTTCAAACTCTTTGCACAAGCGAAGTAGATAAGGTCAAACACTCTTCCCCTCTCCACCAATCCTGCAACCCCCTTGTAGACATATTTTTGTTGATACAGTCGTAATTATTTATAAACATAGCATTTTCATTTTACTCTGGAAATAGCTTACTATAAAAGGGATAACTTTAAGGAAAACAATCTACAACCAGTACAAGGCATGTTCACCTTTATTTAATACTGAAAGCTCCTTATCTCACAAATTTGCCCAGCCCCTGTTTTATGCTGGTCTAACCATCCATAACACACTTTCCATTGCTTGCTGAAATAAATACATTTTATTTTCAGCAGGCAGTCCTGTGGTGCGTCAGGTCAGCCTTTCCAAACCCTTGAAAACCCATTTTTTTTCTGAGAAAAGTGGGAAAGTAGCTCTCCTTGCATAGCCTGGGGAGTTGCAGGGCTGGGGAAATGAGATGGGACCCAGTTAAGGAGACCCCCTGCCCTGGGCATCCACCGGGACAGCCGTGTGGCTGGAGGTGGTTCTGCTCCTCTTGCACTGCTCGCTTTAATTTCTCCTGATATTACCTGGGATTGCATCCAGATTTTTTGTACTCGTCAGTACCACTTTATCCTGTCATGTCTGGATCCCTTGGAAAACTTGCTTAGGTCAAGCCTGGAAATAGCAGGGAGCTCAGCAGAGTCTGAACTTTGGGGGGGTGGAACAAGCTGTTCTTTAAGGTCCCTTCCAACTCAAACCGTTCTGTGTTTCTATGAGCCAGGGTGGGGAAAAAGGTCCTTCAGTGTTGCTTGAGCTCTGCTGCCATCCTCTGGAGAGGGCCAAGGTGCAGCTGTAGTGAGCTGACCTTGAATGGGCTTCCTCTGTATGGTTGGGTGGGTTTGCTGCTAGTAACAAAACTTGGCCTTAATTTGGGTTGTGGGGAGGGAACGGGACACTCTGCTATGGTGGCCCTGATTGGAAAGTTGTGGGCAGTGAAGCGGGGACCAGTGTGCCCTGAGGAAATGGTTGCCATCATGTGCAACAGCCTTGTGCCCTTGGCCCTGGGACAGCAGTGCCAGCAGCAAGAGGGTTTTAGACAAAGGGGAAAGACTTAAAACAAGAAACTCCTTTTACTCACAGTCCTTGCAAGAGAAGTTAGAATGCAAACCAAACACTTCAAGAATATAGTTATATGGAAGGCTGGCATTATTAATCCTTACCTGGACGATTACTTGCAGACTGCCGTGGCTGTTATCAGATGATTATGGTCACTATAGCCTAAATATCCGCTTCCTAGAAAAATAAATTTTAGCAATCACTAACATCATGTTTTCGGTGGGGTTTTTTTTGTTTGTTTTTTTTTCATTTTACTGTGCTCCTGGATAGCCTAAAAAGAATGGGAAGGAGAGGGGATGGTAAGGTCTTTATCAGTTGGATTTTTTTAAATCCACCCTTGCAGTATTTGAACAAAACTGCTATATTTGCCTGGAATTTCATCAGAACTCTCTATTGCACTGCCATTACAATTAACAAGATGTCAAGGACTGACACTAAGCAAAGATGACATGGTCTGAACTTCAATCTACCATTGGATAAGGCTCTCACCTGACAGTGAATGAATATGACAGGAATATAAAGGATTGGTGATGGAAATAGCTCCCGGTCAAGCTGGGAAGGGAAGCACATTAAGACACCCTCTGTGTGAGAAGCCAGAGCTGTAAGCACGAGTAAGCGTTCACTTGTTATTTATCAGTTGTTCATAGATACCCGTGTCATTGAATCGGTGGTGCACTGCTCAGAAATTCTGCTTCAGGGGGAACTCTCCTCAACACCACATCAGGTTACTGTGACTTTATCTGGCCAAGTGCTGAAAATATTGATGAAGAAGTCACTATCTCACACCTGGTCCGGTGCTGCACTGACTCCTAGAGAAAAATCTCCCCTCAATGCCGTGTCCAAACCTCCCAAACCACAGCTCGTTCCAGGACAGTTATGAAGATGGATAAAGCCTTGAGCAAACACCTAAAGGGTGAGATTGTTGAGTGACACATATTTACTGAGATTATAATGAGCACAGTTGGTAGAAGCCAGCGTGTGTGGGGCTGTCCAGCAATGTCACAGCAATGCATTACTTTAGTTAAGGACTTCCCTACACTACCAATGGCTAAGTAGATGCAGCTTTTTGACTCCTCCAAAGAGAGGTACAAAGTGTAGAAAAGATATCTCCTTCAGGAGTCCCCTGAGTTTTTCCATGTTCCTAACTGATGTAACTGTTCTCTAAACACAAAGGGATGGGATCAGGAAAGCCAAGGCACAGCTGAAACTGAATTTAGAAAGAATAACAAGGAGGGCTTTTATGAGTACATTGACCAGAAAAGGAAGATTAATCCCACCCCTCCAATAAATAAGACAGGAGAAATGGTGACAACTGATATGGAGAAGGCTGAGGTACTCAAAAATTTCTTTTCCTCAGTTCCCTCTTCCCACCTCTCTGAAGCCTCTGAAATTCAAGACACGTACTGGGGGAATGAAGTCCCTCCCACCATCAGAAAAGATGAGGGTAAAGACCAACTGAGGAACCTGAAAGTGGCGTGGTTGAGAAGGAATTGGGAATACTGGTAGATGAAAAGCTGGTCATGAGTTGACAATGAGCACTTGCAGCCCAGAAAGCCAACTGTACCCTGGGCTGCATCCAAAGCAATGTGGCCAGCAGGTCATGGAGATTATTCTGCCCCTCTACTCAGCTCTCAAGAGACTCCACAGGGAGTGCTGTGTCCTGCTCTGGAATCCAGCACAGGAAAAATATGGACTTGTTGCATATTTTTGCAACAAGTCCAGAGGAGGGCCCCAAAAATGGTCAGAGGTCTGGAACACTTCTGCTATGAAGAAAATCTGAGGTGGTTGTTCCACCTGGAGAAGGGAAGGCTCTGGAGAGATCTTATTGAGACCTTTCAGTATATAAAGAGGGTTTCTAAGAAAGAGAGAAAGAGACATTTTTACCACGATCTGTAGTGTCAGTGGTCTTATACAGAAAGAGAATACATCTAGGTGTGATACACAGACAATATATTTTACAATGGGGGTGGTGAAGCGCAGGACCAGGTTGCCCAAAGAAGTTGTGGATGCCCCATCCCTGGAAGTGTTCAAGGCCATGTTGGACGGGGCTTTGAACAACCTGATCTAGTGGAAGGTGTCCGTGCCCATGGCAGGGGATTGGAACTAGATGATCTTCAAACCTCCCTTCCAACCCAAACCATCCTCTGATTCTATGATTTGGTGTTCAGAACTCACCTGGACAAGGCCTTAAGGAACTTCACCTAACTAGAGTTAGCCCTGTTGTCAGCAGGAGATTGCGCTAGAGGCCTTCAGTGGTTGCTCTTTACGTTTTTCTGTAAATCTCTTATATTTTCTCCTTTTTGAAAGGAATTTTTTCAGGATCTTTTTCATTGCTTTTTACATGGCAAAATAGAATAAGGTCCTGCAAAAACTGCAAGAAAAAGAGAACTGAGATAATGTCTGCTGATCTGTAGGATTTGTGGATTTCAACACACAAGATGCTCTTCCAAGAAAGCCCATGAGAGTTCCTACAAGCAGCTGACCAGGACTGAAAGTAAAAGGAAAGAGCACTAAGGTTACACAAGGGTGGTTTTCATTGTGGAAAAGCCCCAGTTCCAGGGTTTCTTTCTGGCCAAGCCACTCTCCAAGGAGTGCCATGTGGAGGGACAGGTCAGGATGAGCAGGGCTCAGCCCCAGGAGCTCCTCCTGCTCGGCTGCTGGAGCCCAGGCTGCAGGGTCTCTGCCCAGGGCTGCTTTTCCCGGAGCCGCTGCCCAGGTTGCAGGGGCAGCCCGTGCTGAGGTTGGCTGTGTGAGCCAGAGACAGGCACGCACATGTGCACGGGAAGGACACGGCCGCGGCCAAGTGCACCGGCTGCCACACACCAGGGGCTGCCCTCAGCCCCCACAGCTGACACTGCCAGCACTCACATAAAACAAGTACAGACTGCCAAGTCCTCCATCTGAATGCAATGGAATTACAGCACTGCAGAGTTGCGACATCAAGAACAATGTATGTGTATTTCACAGTGGTGGCTAATATACTTACCAGTCCTACCGCCAGCCTCAGCTTGGCTTTAAGTTTTACTGGGGAGAAAAAGCTTGTGTTTACAGTTTTAAGTAATACACTCTTTCAAAGCCATTCCTGGAATGAAGTGAATCTCAAAAAAATTCAGCGTAACGGAGAAGACTGTTTCTGGGTAGAGATGTAAATGCTGGCCTAATGTTGTCAGTACATCAGACATCACAGACACAGCTGACTGCATGGAAATACTTCTGCTTTTGTCTTATTATCTGAATTTTCAGACTTTTTTTTTTTCTTCCTCAGTGTAGTGGAAAGTGCTTTTAGCCCATTTATCTGCCTGGACGTCAGCACACCTTTCAGACTATTGACCTTCCACTGCAGCAGGATAGTCAAAATTCATGTTTTTCCACAGGTTTTCTCTTCTAAAGAAATACTCCATGAGACAGAGGCTTGGTCTGCTCCCACTTTTGACTAGGGCCTAATGTTGTGGGATGATGAAAAATCTCTATTACCAGTGACTTCACGCTTTTCAGGGTGGCCTTGTGCCTTTGTACTTTCCTGGCATGTGTAACTAATTGACAAGCAGAGCTATATTTTCCTTCTTGCATTCCACCTGCCATGCAGGCATTTCCATTGCTCCACAGTCCTCAGTTTCTGTGCACAAAATGGGTACTATTAAATCTAATATGAACCCCTGAAAAGAAAAATCTGTAGGAAGGTTGTTGTCTGGGAAAACAACTGGAAATAGTCATGGAGCTTCTGAAAGGAGACTTGTGGTTTCTCAAGGCCATAGTAGTGATTTGAGAAAATATGGATATTTTTTCTCCATCCTGGGTAAAGTTGGGTAAAGCCTTGGTTTGGAAAAAAAAGGTTAATTCTTAGATACAACTACATGCATTACTTAATTCCAGTTAAGTTGTTCTTCTGATTTTAGTGTCCAGTAGTAGTGCTGAGAAACACATATCAAGATTCCTATCTCAGTGACCTAACTTATTCAACACTAATACTGTTCCAAATTTTAGGCAGCAAAAGACTCCTCATCAAACCCTCCAACAAATAATAATACCTACTGCCAGCTCAGCTCAAGGCATCAGCAATGCAATAGCTAAAGGCTCTGCCTGCTGAGCACTTGCCTAGTACCACAGAAGACAGTGGATTTCATGCTTTTCATTTCAGTACCAGCTGAAATGCAGTTGCTTAGCACAAAGACCACTGGCTAATGAGCACAGCAGCTCAAAGGAAGGCATTGCATTTACGTGGTGCTTACTGCAAAGAAGGTCTTCAGTGCCTATGTTCCTTCAACTCTATCACCTTGTGACTTTCTGCAAAAAAAGAGTAAAGAAGGCTACTCTGTCTCTATGCTGTGCTAACAGGCTGTTTTCCAACACTGTCTTGAGCTTGTTTTATCTCCTTTCTGTCCTGTTCCCCTTTGCCCCCCTACTTCCAGTCCCAAATACCAGAGGTTTGTTACAGGTCCATTAAACCAACAGTAATGGTCAGTAGCTCTAAATCACATCTCAGGGGATTCTGGTTGGAAATTAGGAAAATTTTTCACCAACAGGCAGCACAGCACTGGAACAGACATCCAGTGTGGTGAAGGAGTCTCCAGCCTTGGAGGCTCCCAGGATTCTTTTGGAAAAGTCCATCATGATGAGATGCAGCGTTAGTGATACTCCAGCTCTGAGCAGGAGGCTGGGTGTTCCACGTTTCTGTGATTCAATGAAGACCTTTTGTAGCACTGGAGAACATTGTGGGATCACAGTTTCATTACACTTCCCATTCATCAGCCTGAAAGAACAGCTGAGTACTTAGCTCAGTTTGTTGCTCAGGCTGTCACAGGGTCTTCAGCCTATGTTCCCTAATCAGGGGAAATTAGGTTTTGCTAATAAAAGAAAGTTGCTAAAATGGAATATGGAGGAAGCTTTTCTCAGTGTTTCAATATAAAGGAAAAAGGCATAAATATGCTGATCAGCTGGCATGTGCTCTAACAAGCAGCTTATTTCTGAATAAAAGCCTTTGCACCAAATAGATCCATGAAAATACAGATTGGAAATCATTAGGGGCACCAGAGGTATCAGGCTTTATATCACCCATCCAAGGCCTAGATCTGTTGTACTGATCAACCAGTACTTGATAACTACAGGTGTGCCCACAGTTCCCCTGCCCAGGACACGGCTCAGGACTGACAGCTGAAGGGCATTTGCCAGCACTATAATGCATGGTGCCACACAAGGTTATGGAATAGAATAGAATAGAATAGAATAGAATAGAATAGAATAGAATAGAATAGAATAGAATAGAATATCCTGAGTTGGAAGGGACCCCACAAGGATCAAGTGCAGCTCCTGGGATTTCCGGAGAGCTCAGCCAAGCATGAGTCCTCTGTTACTGCCATGTCTTCACTGAGACTCACAGAAGGTGGTAAGGGCCTAATCTTTTTGCCCCTTGTGACCTACTGTCCTCTTCTTTCCCCTGTTCTTTCAAGCAGCTCATGATTCTGTTGTGCTATGTGATGTCTCCTTTCAGATAAGGGCTTTGGTCACCCATGAAGCACAATGAAGAAATTTAATATATGACATATCTGTAGACAGGGATCCCTGCAGGCTGATAAGTCTCTCCCTATGTCTAGCAGGTCCTCTCGCAGAAAAGCTATTAAAAATCTTTCTCTCTTGCATCCACTTGTCCTGAAACTATTTCCTGTAATTCTGTGTTCATGGACACCTGGACCAGTAACATTTTACTGCATCTCATCCTGTATTCTGCAGTGGTGCTGCAATGCTTGGTTTTGTGCTAAGAATAGTTTGCTGAATTCTCACTGAGTTGTTTTAGCTTCTGCTTTAACGTTACGTAAGAATATAGAGATGTTGTGAACACAAGAAACAAAACAATAGAAGTAGATAATATTAACATCATTGTGTGAGACAATAAGTGGAAATGATGCTAAAGAATGCTGAAGGCAACAGCTGGATGCACCTGCTCCCCTGCTATCCAGTCCAGCAAGCTGCTGTATTTGTGTTTTCTAAAACACAGATTCTGTCCACAATTAGGGACAGATTGCTCTTTTCTTTCACCTCCAACTGACTTTCTTGAAACACAGCTTGAAACAACCCCCCGAGTTCAGTGCCAGAATGGATCCTACAGCCCATCTGCAGTCTCTGACCACACATACTGAGTGTCTATTACAGGTCTTCTGTCTGAACAAGCTCCAGTTCATCTGGAGTTTGTACATTCAGTTTGGGATGCTGGTTTCCAGAGTTTATTTTCTGCAATAAGCTTCTTCAGAAAAGTGTGTTGGTCTAATAGCTATTTACCTCACTATTCTGAAAATGAGATTTGGGCTTCTAAGTGACACAGAAGAAAAATGTCAATCTAGATGACCAAATATGAGATGGGAAGAGGAGGCTTAAATAAGTGGTAGCTGGGTACATTGAGGATGAATGTGTGCAGCATCAGCTTGGGATGGTGTCTCCTGTGGAGAAGTTCATAAGAGAATGAGTTTTTCTGGCTTTTCTCCCAAGGGCTGCAGTTGCATCAGAACAAATTAGGCAAAAACAAATTATGTCCCCAGGTGGAGTGTCTCAGTCACTGCCACCCCAAGGAAGAGCTCAGGTGAGACAATGCCTCATTTACCATTGCATAGGGAACAATAAATACATGATTTTCTGAAGTCAACACCAGTGACTCTCAGCAAGGCCCCAGACTGTTGTCATCCCTGCCCCAAGAGGGGCTGAGCACTGCTCAGCTCCTTCAAAGACCATGAGAGTTGCAGCTACTCTGTTTCCTTCCAGATGAGCCCTTCTGGCTGCAGCGACTTAAAACCCAAACTTTTAATTGGATCCACAGAGACATCCACAAAGTTGTCCAAATGAATCTGAAAATAACTTCAGATACAAGAAGAAAACTTAGATCTGTCTTCAGAATATCATTCTTCTTACTACCCTCACCTTCTTTCTTGTCTTAACTACTGGAGTTCTAGTTAATCTTTTCCAGGGCCTGTAGCCTAATTTTCAGTTTGTCTGTCTTTTTCATTTTTACTTGCTCTTCTCAGGTTAAATATTTTCATTCTTTCATTCATAAATTCCAATTTTAGATTTGTCCTTTCTCTCTCTAGTTCTAAACTAGCTTTCTTCTAGTAACTTCTTTCCAAATGGGAAAAGCTTGCATGTTTATGATACTATTAACTGATCTGTACAAACATTTTTTTTTAGCAGAAATGCAGGACAATGCCTTTGGCTGGGTTAGACTATGAGTAAGTACAACGAGGTGAAAGAAATGCCCCACCTTTAACAAATCATGAGGAGTAGTCAGCTGCCAGGCTGCCCACCCTTTTTTTGGCAAAACACTGTTTTGGTTGGTGTATGGTCGAGCATCTTTCCCAGACTGAGTTCCCAGGCATGGTTTATCAAGCCAAACAACAGAAACTTGAGGAGAGCAGCGTGATGATTTTTCTCACCACAGCAAATTGATGCCAGCCATCCTGCTGTTACCACCTCAGCCACTTTCAGTTCCCAGTTTCCAGAAAACTCTGAACATTGTGGGAATAAGGATTCACTGCTCCTCCTAAAGGCTATGCCCAACTGTTTCAGTGTCTTGCCTCTGTGGGAGACAACATTTCTTGACTCCTGTTTACTACAGAATAGGGATCCCATACCTGTTAAATAGTCTCTGTCAAGATGCAGTAATTTTCAGCCCTCAGCCCTGCCGTGTTAGGATCATAATCAGCCTTGCTGGAGTCACAAATGCACTTTCTCAAAAGATATTAGCATTTATTTTTACATTGCCGCTCTTAACATTTTCATTAGAGTGAATCTTACATTTCATCAACCACCAAAACCAATTCAAGCAATCCACCTTAAAACTGCCTTAAGTTCTCTAATCAGATAAGTCACCATGATGTTTCTGAATAACACAGTAGCTTCTGCTACTGAACATACCTGCAGCAGAACATCAGTGCAGCTGCGAAAGCCAAAATCTTTGCTTTCTACAGCAGTATGATACCCCCAGAGGATCAATATCAGCGTGCTTTTGCATGCAAAAAAGATCTGCAATCTTTCTTATCGTCTTTCTTCTCTTTTACCACTGGCCAGTTCATGTTGCTTGAACATTGTTTACAGCCTGCTGAAGAACTTTGTGTCTCTGTCAGGCCAGAGCAGCGGGGCTGTCTGGGCTGAGAGTGCCATTTCCCTGGCCACTGCTGGGACCAGCTGTCCCTCTCCTCCAGTTTTCCTGGTACCACTCTCAGCTGTTTCCATTTTGCCCAGATTGCTCCAGATTACGCTGAGCTTCCCAGTTTCTCTTGCCTTCTTTGGAGCAGGCTGGCGATTCACGGGTGTGGATGGGCAAGCCTAGCACTGGCCCTTTTTCTGAAGACCAAGGGGAATATCCTCTGAAGTATGTTGCAATTGCTGATAGAAGCTGATATGATGTGATTCATTAACCGTAGCTGGATTCCAAGAAGCTCCTTATACAAATTCGGGCTAAGGCAGGCCAGTCCCAAAGCCTTGCAGGCATGTACTGAAAAAAAATCACTCAGTTAAGAGTGCGGGGGAGGAGAGCAGGGCTGAACTCTGCAGCAAGGCAGAACGTACAGCTCTATAACATGCTGCAGACTCAAGACATGCAAACACTAATGCCAGCGTGCAGCTTTTAATAATCTATTATGAATTTGGCTGTAAGCTGATGCAATGGAAATGCTGGGAACCTGAAAGGTGTGGGCTAGAGGAGGAAGTACGGAGTCGCTTTGACATGCATATTCTCATCCTCTGCTGCTTGTTGTTTGTCTGGTTGCTGTGTGTTCTGGCACTGGGCTGCACAGCTCACTCCAGCTAGCACTCCCCTCTTTGGGGAGCTGTGTTTTGGAGGTAACGTGTGGGAGTGTGTTGAAACGTTGCGGGTAGGTGTAAGTTGCATGTTAATAAATGATGGCTTATCTGCACACACACACAAACTGAAACAGTAATTTGCCTGACTTATTTCAGTGGAAGGCTGGGCACTATGGTAAAAAAAAATTAGTGCATATAACTGCTGACTGTGTGGTATTGGTTACTGGGTACGTGCTGACTCACCTCGGTTCACCTCCAGTCCAGCAGGAGGAAAGGACCATCTGAAGATGAGAAAGTTGGAACAGACTTGTCAAAGTAGTTCCTGATAATTACTTTTGCATTGTTACCAAGGCAGCAGATTGTCTCCTACAGTTAGGGTCAGAGAAGAGTATAAAGTAAGAAATGGCCCAGAACCCCCCAATTTTCTTTTGTAACACAAAGATAAACTCTACGTGAGTTTAATTAATCAGCCGGTGTTCTGAAATTCTCACAGAGTTTACTAGAGGGAGCAGTCTTACTCTACAAAGCATTTGACTAAAATAGACTTCACTGTAAAGATTTGCTTCCATTTATAATCCGCCCAATTTGCTAGGTGTAATTAGAAAATAACCAGCACCTCGATTTTGCTCCTGTTACAGCTGCAGAGACAACGTGTCACCGAGAGAGGCTTCAGGGTTGCTCTTTTGTTCAGTATTATACAACAGTGACTAGAATTCAATTCAGATTCAGAATTCAGTTTTGTAAATGGCATTCTGTGCCCTAAGTTGTTTGCAGAACCTTAAACAGTAAGAAGTGTAAGGAAGAAAGTTGAAATTAAAAAAAAAAAAAATCTGAAATTTAAGGAAGCGAGTTGAGAAACTAAAGAGGATAGACTCCACTGTCACAGCTTTAATTCCAAAAAGTTAAATGACAGGCTTAAAATAGAGTAAGAAATACTTAAATACAACTTTAGTTGTATTTCGTATTCCAGATGTGGCTACATGTAAGACAGACAAAGGGGAGCAATCACTTTCCTTCACCTGCTGGACACATTCTTACTATTGCAGCCCAGTAAGTGGCTGGTCTTTGTTGCTTCTTCCTGGCTCCTGTTTCTTGCTGTCCACTGGAAGCCCAGGTCCTTTTCCAAACACAGTCAGTCCCAGACTGGACTGATGCATGAGGCAGTTTTGTTCCAAAATGACTATGCCGCATAGATAAAATATTATAGAAGAATATTTTGAAAGGATTCCTTCTAAACCAAGCCCTGTGAAAAATCTTGAGGTACCATACTTACATGCTTCTGCCAAGCAGATCCATTTTAGCAGTCAAAAATCTTGACTCGGCCTCTCTTTTCTACTCACATAAGGCTACAGATGTCTTTAATTATTTCAGTGTAAGTGGCCAGGAATGAACGTAACAATGGCAATAGAAATAAACTGGGCTCAAATAATCTCAGTCCTATCAAGTGCTGAATGGTGATGTCATCTGAGTCAGTGAGAAATAATGGGTCACCAGAACACGTGAAAACTCCACACACAGATGCGTTTAAAGTTTTTATATCTGTTTTGCTTTGCCTCTAAGTGTGAGTTTAGTTTAAACTTACTTAAAGACCCACAGAGTTATTTTTATTTAAGAAGAGCAGCAATGCATTTTGTTACTTAAAATGTTGCCACGCCAGGTGCAAAGCAGTCCTATCAATAATCAGCTACTTCCAATTGCTTCAGTGAAAAGAACAAGAGAGGAGGGTGCTGCAACCCTGCCATCCTCTGAAGATGCAATTACATCCTATTGCTTGATTTACAGAAAACCTGCAACTCCCCCTTTCTTGGAAGGAATGGAACTGCCTGTCCTTGGTGCAGGGAGGGCAGAGGCAGCAGGGAACAGGACAGACTTCTGTGTCATATTGTATATAAGGAGCTGGATCCTGCAGAAGAGCAGAGGATGGCTATGAGATACTGAAAAAAAAATTGGCCCACAGCCAGAGGGACCCCAAACTGGGCAAGAAACAGAATCTCAGCCCAAACTGAACAGCACACATCATCAAGAGGAAGAAGTCTCTGTTTTCTTACCTTTTAACCCAGAGAAGGTAGGTTGTCACTGGAGCAAACAGCTCCAAATGAAAGGAAGGGAAACCTCTGTTTCTTCCCCACTTCTTAGCCCTGTTGTGTTTAGTAGAATTCTTTTAAAGCCTCAGTAATTGGAGTGAGGGGAGCCCCAGCTGGTCCTCAGTGACTGAGTCCACAGTCATGTACCAACCCATTACTCCTGTTTTCAGTGAAGACCTTCTGCTTGCATAGAGTGTTAAGAAAGATTTACAGCCAGACTGCTTAGAACTGCTGTTGGGGAGGTCTTGCAGCAGCAAAATGTGGATGTAGGAGTTAACCATGGCTTTATAACTGCTGGAAACTGTGTCTAGCAGTAGCACTTTTTACCTGCTTTTGCAGGATCGCTGCTCTCTCTGTGTTCTCTAAAGAGCTCCTTCTTGGTCTTCACTGACTGTCCATTATTTTTTAGTCTTGGAACTTCTGGTATTTTCTTCCTAGCTTGTTAATTTTGCTGACTTATGCTCTGAGGCAGAGAGATTAATTCCTAGTTTTGCACCTGAGGTAATATCATTGCGGATATTTTCATATTCACCTGAGTCCCCAGATGTTTTGAATCCTGCTGAGATACTGAATCACAAGGAAACCTTGCGGCAAAAATAAAGGCAAAGGTCTGTAGGCTTAAGCAGATTCACCTCCTCAATTGTATTGATTATTTTTTCTTGAGTTCTTTTGAAATATCTTTTTGCAGGAAAATCCTCATGTCTACTAATGGCAATTTCACATTCCTTCTATTAGTCTTTGATGACATTTCATGTAATTTTCCAGTTTGTTTCACACTTAAATACTGCTGGGATTTTAATATAAGCATAAGTCTTCAAGGAATCTCTGATTTTATTCCTGTTTTACAGCAAAATGTAGAAAGAATTGGAATTATTCCTTGTAGTAAATATTGTATTCAATGATGCATATGTGAGCAATGAATACTGTTCAACCATGACCAGTATATGTAATTTATTTTTGTATGTCTCTCTACATCCTTATCTTTCCTAGATTTTTCAGCTTAAATAGCTTTGTATCACTCCACATTTCTAGGAAGTTTCTGTTCTTCCTGTGAGAAGCAAGATCTCAGTCTCCAAGTCCAAGATAATAGCATTGTGTTTCCCTTAACAGACTGTTATAGAGCATGTATGTTGCCATGGACATCTTTGGTTTTGGGAATGGAAGTTTGTTTACTTCAACTCTGATGCCATAGGGCTGAGCCAGGCATAAAGATGTAAGCAGCCAAAATGTCAGCCCTAATTTTGGAACCCTCATGTCTAATCACTGAAACCCTGTTTCTGCATGAACCTTAAGGCAGATCCACTGTCGAGAAGGGGAAAGCCAGTCAGAGAACACCTCAAATTCCCACTTAACTGGAGTCAGGCTGTAGCACAGAAGTTCCAGCTCACTGTCTGGTTGTCCTTGTACATCTCTGACACAGATGTGGAGGATTGCATTAGTGGTCTGAATAGAGAATGAACAGGTCTGCCTGGGAGTGGACGCACAAGAGGCAGCAGCAGCACAATGTCCTCAGGACCTAGGTGGTGGTGGTCATCAATATCCAAATGCCTTCTTAGGACACTCAGATCAAGAGGAACAGTCCAATAAAGACTCTTAAAAGCAGGACAGGACAGAGACACTAATCAGTGTCAACTCCTAAAGGGTATCTAGTGCATGTTCAAAACCTGCACATGGTCACAAACCTAAGAACAACTCAGAAGAGAGGAAGACCCAAGAGGTGACAGTCTTTGTCACCAGTGTCATGGCAAAGAATCCTAGGGAGATCATTTGGACACAAGAACCTTGGTGGTTGGGAGAATATGGGTCTGAGAGTGTGCTGAATGTGGCTGAGTGAAATCGGGTTTGAAGTTTGGGGGTTTTTTCAATGAAATTGCCTTCCTCCCTACCCAATAAGCTTTACTACACTGGTTCTACAGTACTGCAACATTATTTCCTATATGGAATTGATTGCCAGGCATCAGGTCGAATTCAGCTGTTTCTCTTCTGTTTCTCTCCTGTAGATGCCATGTGAAGGCTGCATGGAGAGGGACAATGTGAGCACCGGTGCAACCATGGAATTCCTCCTGCTCGGCTTCTCTGAGCTGCTCCGTCTGCGGGTCCTGCTCTTCCTTATCTTTCTCATTGTTCATTTGCTCACATTGGCAGGGAATATGATGATCTTCGCGGCAGTGGTCATGGAGCCCTCACGCCCTCCCATGCTTTTCTTCCTCTGCCAACTCTCTGCCATCGAGCTCTGCTACACTTTAGTAGTTGTCCCCAAGGCGCTCCTCAGCCTGGTAGTGGTGGACGGCAGCACCATCTCCTTCCTGGGCTGTGCTGCTCAGATGCACCTCTTCGTGGCCCTCGGGGGGGCTGAGTGCTTCCTGCTGGCGGCCATGTCCTACGACCGCTACGTGGCCATCTGCCAGCCCCTGCGCTACGCGGCGGTGATGAGCGAGGGCCTGTGCCTCAGGCTGGCTCTCATGTGCGGCCTGGGAGCCTTTGCGGTTGCCCTGGGCTTGACGGCGGCTGTTTTCCGCCTGCCTTTCTGTCAGTCACACCGCATCGACCACTTCTTCTGCGATGTCCCTGCCGTGCTGCACCTGGCCTGCACACAGAGCTACACCCCCGAGCTGCCTCTGCTGGCTGCCTGCGTTCTCCTCCTGCTGCTGCCCTTCCTCCTAATCCTGGTCTCGTATGTTTGCATCGCTGTGGCTTTGTTACACATCGCCTCCTCTGTGGGAAGGGGCAAGGCCTTTTCCACCTGCATTTCACAGCTGGCCATCACCTTACTGCACTACGGATGTGCCACTTTCATTTACATTCGTCCTAAGTCCAGTTACTCACCAGCTCGAGACAAGATGGTGTCTCTGGTCTACACCAATCTTACTCCATTAATGTATCCCCTCATTTACAGCCTGAGGAACAAGGAAATCAGAGGGATCCTCAGGAAAATGCTGAGGAGGAAAAAAATAGCTCAGGTGAACTGGGATAGTACCAGAGTCGTGATGTGTGTGTGTGGTAAATTTTAGTAGAACAAGCATGTGCTTGTTGGAAAACAGCCCCATAACCAATCACAGTAGACTTCACTGAGGCAAATATCCAGGCAGAATTCTACATGCATCACTACATTTATGAGAAAAAGATATCTCTGCTAAAAAAAAATCCCAAACATAACACTTGATGTAAAGGAAAATGCTTTAGTGACTTGTGAGGATGAAGAGCTTTGATCAACCAGTGGTCTCGCTTCTCTGATCACATGAAGATTCATGCTTACATTCATAGTAATCCCAGCACAATCAGAAGATCAACACAAAAATTTTTAAAGCAAATAAACCAATATTAAAGTATTGGTTTCATTAGTTTTCTATCAAGATGACAGTAGAAAGTGGATAGTCAATACAAACTTTAGACTGATAAGTTTGGTAGTACAATAAATCTGTAGGGGCTTAAAGGAAGGTCAGAAGAAGAAAGTCCATGGCTAGAAAGAAGGGTAAAATAGCTGTGGTTTCCCCCAAATTTAGCAGAAGGCTGCACTCTGCCATCCCATGACAAATGGAAAGATTGTTAGTGCAAACTCATCTAACCTTCAATGATTCTAGATATTGAAAGTTAAAATGCCATCGGTCTGACAAGAGTATGACTTTCCTATGCTTGTTTTGCAGGAAGCACACTTTCCTTTTATAGGGAGATGCTTTAGGTTTGGATTGTTCCTATGGCAACACAAAGGCTAAGATACCTGCCTTATCATGTGACTTTTATGAGGAAAGACTGCATCATATAAGTAAGAATGCCTGGGGAGTGCTGAGATCTGTAACTGTAAGAGTAATAATACTGCTGCCACAGTTACTGCAATTTCCATAGCAAAACCAGTGAGTGAGTGTTACTGCACAGGCTGGATTGCAGCAGGCATCAGTCTGAAGGTGCAAAACAGTGTTATTTTATGAGTTTCCTATGTGTAGGAGGAACAGGGTGATTCAGACAAATTAGGGAAGATCAATTTTGGCCAGGAAGAGGGGGGAAAGAAGCAACTTCATTATTTTATTTATTACTTCCCTCCCCCGTGTCTCTTTAAAGGCCATACGACCCTATGATTCAGAATCCATCTTTACACAGCCTATCATTGAGAAAAATTTAAACTGTTTGCTTCTGTTCCTCTGTCTAATCCAAAGGAATTTAAGCACCCCAGCTGCCCTCAGCTCGCTCTCTGGGCAGATTGAGAGAGCACAGCGGTATTTGCTTTCTCTGGGCTATAGTCATTAAAAATTATGGTAAGTAGATTTGACAAATGTAAGAAATTGGCACTGTAACTAAGGAAATTAACTTGGAGCCTTCTGAAAAAAGAGAAATGTGGAATTTAAAATTGACATTAAAAGCTTCTTCAAGTTGACAGTCTAGCCTGCCTAAAACATTAACACAGAATATTGGCTCTCATGTCAATGAATACCTAATTACTCTGTGGGCAAACACTGAGCTGCATTATTTGAAATTATCAAAGCTGCAGTGAACATTTTAATCACCTGCCAGCTCTTCCAAAAGTGAGAAGGGGAGGGTCTCAATGAACGACCACTACTTACTAATAGAGAAGTACTTCAGACTTACATTAGAGAAGTACTTATCAAATGCTATTAAGTAACTGTAATGAGCACAGGAAAAATATGAAGCATCAATTCTAAATCCTGTCAAGTCCAATCAAGCTTTGATTGTTAATCCTGCTGCAAGCAGTTGGCTGGACTTGAGACAGCCAGAGGTCCTTCCTGAGATTAGAAGGATTCTACAATAGAAGTTTCTAACCTGCCTTTTAGGAGGTACAGATATATCCAAATGCCTGGCAATAAAACTGAAGTACAGAAAGACACTGAGGTTTATAATACTGATCAAAGCCTTGGTAGAAGCCCTCACATATTTCTGGCAGCTGTGGGCATGGGATAGCAGAGTGATAACTGTTATCTGCTGCCAGCTGTGGGAAGATAGCAGGGCTGTGTCCTGAACTAGTATGTTCCTCGTGAACCACTGCGGAACTGAGGCACCTGGCAGACCTCTCCTCACTCCAGAGATACAGACAATGCCTTTGGAAGGGCTGACATGACTGAAACAGCAGCCAGGTTAGACTCCCAGCTCTTTCGTTTGGAGATACATGTGGGAACTATAACAAGCAGTGGAGGCTTTCTGTGAAGACACTTTCTCCACCCAATGTCCTTGCAGATGAGTGGGGGGAGGAGATATTCCAGAGCCCAAGACCATTCTCACCAATATTCCCACACCAAGACTAGCTCCATCAGTACTCCCACACCCATTCACAGCACCCTTTCCCCTCGTCCCATGCCAGCTGTGTTGAGCATTGTACAGATTTGTAGAAAGGACTCAGGTGTAAGAGTGGGAAGAGGGGTAGCTTATGAGGTAAGAGCAGCAGCAATGTATAAGAGATATCAGAACAACTTCCTTTCTAAAATGTTATCTTTTAATTGACTGGACCGGCCTGAGGTCCCTTTTCCACTCAACAAGTGGCTGTTTCAGTCCTGTTGACTCAGTACACTGTGTGCTGAGAGCTGGAGAGTGCTCAAGTGAAGTAAGGCAGCACCATCCCTGATGTAGGGCATGAGCACAGAATAATAATTTTAAAAAGGTAATTTCTAAGTTCTTTTCAGAACTTCACAGGGAACAGCAGGACCCAATCAGGCAGGGCAGATTTTGACAAGTACACGTTCTACCTCCAACCAAAGATGGGTATGGAAAAGATCTTTCCATGGGTGTTGTAGTTTTTTGGGTTGGGCAGGGATTCAAGACTCCCCAGTGAATGAGTACAGCTGGGTACCTGCATTTCACAAATGGTCTTGTCCTTTCTTGGAAGAAGAATGCTTGCATTCCCAAATTTGCAGACACCTGAGATCTGGCAAACACAGATGTCACGAAGTTTTCCAGTGAAACCAATTAGGACATCACTAAGAGCCACTTCATGGTTTACACAGCCATAAAAACAGAGTATTCACCCCTGCAATTAATTTTGTAAAGGCGGCTCTGAGCAAACACTGTGTGAGAACACAGATCCTATCAATGGTGGAGCACCAGAGCCCAGCCTGTAAGATCTCAACCTGTAAGATCAGATCAGTGCTGTCCACGTTCTCAAAAATGAAGAGAGTTTGGAGGCTGATGGCAGAGACTTTAAGCAGCATTCAGGGTACTCAAGGTCCAGCACCTTGAATGGTACATGCCACTGAAAGAGGTTCCTCTGCTCAGGGAGATACTTCAAGGTGCCTCCTTGAGAGCTACTACCAGTACCAGCGATACTGGGAGGATACAAGTGAAACTGCCCTTTCGGTATAGAGAGAAACCAGTGATAAAAATGCTTTTTAAAATTTTTTTTTCCCCACACTATTATGTTTTGCTGGCAATCCGGGTAAGACATTTCCTAAAAGTTGTTCTTACAAATAATCAACCTCCTAAAGAATTAAGTGCACTTACATAAAAAAAAAATTCTTTGTTTTCCTAGGAGTATAAATAAAAAGTTTATTTAGGGGATTTGTTTTTATTATGGGCAAGGAAAGTTGAAAAATTGGCAAAAGTCCAGTTTTAAGAGCTCGGAAGAAATTTCAGTGTATTTATCTCCCTTTGACAAAGTCATGCTATCCCTTCCTATCCATTTTGGCTTACATGGAAAGTGAGTCCACCAGCCTTTCTTTCTTTCACATTCCTTAAAAGCTTAGAAAACCTGCAAATAATCCTATATTTACCCAAATAGATTTTTTTTTTTTGCCATTTGATCTGAAGCAGAAAGGTGAAATTAATACAGGTACTTACATCAATGGAATTGTAAACTGAAATGGATGTGGGCTTAGTAGTAAACCTAGAAAGTAGATGTTAATATCATGAAGGTGAAAGGTTGTCAAACATTTGCTTTATTGAGAAAAGGCCTCTGCTTACATGTTCATTATGAGCATGTCAAAGGAGTAATATTTACTGTGCTTTACTATTTACACACTTTACTATGATAAAGGCTACAATGCTACAGGAGTTTCTCTTGCAGATATTTATAGACTGAAGACTTACAAAAGAAGAGAGATGAGTCCTTCCTGAGATTGTTTTTTACTATTATATGAAATTACGTACCCAGCATATAAAATCTGATAGGTTCCTATATGATATCAAACAAATACAGTGCACACCCTCATAAACAAGCTCATGGGAAAGAAATATACTGAAATAATCTGCCATTTCTCCCCAGAATTAAACATTTCTACAAGTTCTTTATTTACCAACTGGGTTTTTGCACAGGCCTTAAGTTTCCTCTAATGGATTGTTTCAGGAAGCAACCAGGAACATAGAACAAAAACTAATCAGGAGACCAAAGCGGAGCTGAAGAACGAAGTGAAGTTCCTGCCAGCTGGTTGGTTTCAGAATTAGTTTCACCTTGCCCTACAAGCACCTCCACATCAAAAAGCTGACTGAAGGTGTTATTAATAATTCCAGCACTGTATCCCTAACCTAAAGCTCTTGGCTTTAAAGATCCTATTGTGCTCAGTTGTCTTCCTGTCAGGTCCAGGAAAAAGTGAGAATGGGAAGGTCGATACCCACCCAGTGTGTACCCTTGGCTTCACCTGCCTAAGTGCAAGAATATGAGACAGTCTGGTTTTACAAATAGGTATGTAAAGATGTAAGACCGTCTGGTTCTACAAATTGGCATGTAAAGTTGAAGGAAGACTGATGGCTCAGCAGCATATGGCCTCTAGCCTAGTCACTGCTGAAAATCAGGTCTCCTAAAATCCGTGCTGTGTTTCATTGTGGTTTTGGTGTACAGTTGCTCTCAGCATTCATTTTAGTTTTCATGTTTTGATTTAATTAAAGAGTTCAAGTTTCAAAAAATCAAGTGGGAGGCTTAACTGGGAGTAGAGTTGGCGGTGAGTTGGGAAGATGTTAACACGTTCAATGCCCTCTTCCCACCTGCAAGGTGTCTGTTTCAAATACCTTCTCCTGACATCCTCCTTGAAACCTCTCAGGAAGAACACCACTTGCTAACACAGTGACCAGTGAAAACTATATAATTTCTGCACAGGACAGCAATTCTTCAACACCAGGATCAAGCTACAACAGCAACAAATATGGGCAAGCTTATTGCATTTAGATTGTGGGGGCAACTGTAATTTATTAAGAAGAGGACCATAAAAATATCTTGAAAAAACAGATTAGAAACAGACATAAAAGCTTTAAAACACCTATTATAACCCCCCAGAAAATAAAAGATTGATTAACTCACACATTCAGCTGTAAGAGTAGAAAAAATAAATTTAAAATCACACTATCAAAGCGACTAGTGATATGGCTTTTTATTGTATCTTAGTAAGGCCTTTTCAGTGTCAGTGAGATATTTCCATGCTTGAACATAATTAATCCAAGAGTGGGAAAGAACAGCCAAAAAAATATGAACAAATTACAAATTACAGAGAGGTATGTATTTGCCATGCAGAGGCTACTGTTGCTACATTTTGAGCTTTGATTCAAATACTAAAAGTATTATAATGTTATGTAGTTGAATAAGTCATCAGCATCTCTACCAGAAATCAAATTTATCTGGATCAAATTTTATGTTTATCATACATATGCTGTTGTGTTAGTAATCCTCAAGGAGAAATTGGGTCCTCTTGTGAAATCTTAATGCCACCAAGATAAATAAGTATCTTCAAAGGTGCCCCAGAAGAATGTGCTCTCAAAAGAGGAGTGTTAAGTGTAGAACTGCACTTTTTGGATTTATAAGTATATAATGTGCTGTAATAGTTTAATAGAAAGTAACTAACTCTTGTGACCCAGATTTGTACCACTTAGGGAAGTTTTATGAATAGGAGCATGAATCAGATTCTGTTATGACTTGGTCTTCATTGCTTCCCTCTTGTCTATACAAAATGTCACACCTCAGCATAAGTGAAGCCCTGCTCGGCTGCTCTTCTGGAGGCAGCCGGGACCTCTGGGGCTCCACAGCCACTGGACCACGAGGGGGAGCAGAGCTGGGATAATATGGCAAGAGAATTATCGTGGACAATTTCTGCGGAAAAGCAAGGTCCTCCCCCTCGTTTGCAGGATGATGTAATAATTTAACTCAGCCCTGTTTTGCAAGCCAAATAAGAGCACGGCAGACCATGTGCAGGATAAGCTTATCCCGAGACAAAAGCCAGCAAGCCTGCAGTTCAGGCAGCAGTACAAACACGCTCCTGTGTCTGGTCAGGTGTCCAGCCACGGCATCAGTAGGTAGAGAAACACCTATTAATATGTTGCTGATGATCAAGTAAGTGGAGTTTTATTCAGGAATACTGGACTTCTTCTAGTCCATGTACTGTATGACATCTCTGTTAGGTGGAGAATATATTTGGGAAGCTACCCTCCTGCTTTGACTGGAGCCCAGGTAAAGATCTGTCTACATTCCTGGTGGAAGAAGATGTGATTGCTCATCTACCAAGGATGAACTGAATGAGCAGAAGATGATTAAGCTAGGGAGGGATGACTGCAGGTCTTTAGCCCAAATACCTGCTCACTGCAGGGTTAACACCAAAACTGCATCAAGCTGCTCAGGGCCTTTCAGGCAAAGCTTGTACATCTCCAAGGGTGTTTATCTCTGCATATGTGAGGAAGAATAAGGGAGTGTCCCCTGCTTCTTCTGTGTATGGAAACTGAGATCTACGCCTTGTCTCTATCAGCTTCATTCATTCCCTTGCCCTTGTTATTCTTCTCAAGGGAGAAAGATAACCAGCTTGACTACTTTGCGCAGTCAGGTCCTCAGGACTCTAAGATAGAGATGGCTGCTTTTTGATCCAGAGAAGTCACTTGTAATCCTTCCCTGGAGTTTAAAATACCTGTTTAAAATAAAATCTGAGTTTCTGAATGAAAAATGTCCATATACAAAACTAATTTAACAGCTTAAACCACTAAATGGCAGGAGTCTATTTTCTGCAGAAAAACAGTCTGAAGTCAGCTGTTTGAAATATTCTAAAATAATTGCTGGTGGAGTAGAGCCAGAAAACCTTCCAAGATAAAAATGAAAACACTAGAATATTTAACTGTGGTCATGCAGGTGAGAATAAAGGACAGAAAGCATGAATTCTCTACAGGGAATAAAACATTGAAACAGAGCATGTCTTAGGCTCTACAGAGCTGTCATAGATTATTCTTAGAGTTGTAGATAGTGGATAAAAGGAGTGAATCAGAGACCACAGAACAAGAGCAAGTTCCTTCTTTAGACTGAAATGGGGCTTGCCTCAAAATGTATTTGAGACTTCTGGAAGACCTATACATCTATATTACCATGATACCTTACTGAAAGCCAGTTCAGGATGCACAGATTCAAGTTATCAGTACCAAAGGGATGCTTTGATAATTTGGGGAGTAGCATCAAGTAAGAAACTCCAGAGATTATTTCTAGGTTCTGTTTCATTCATCATCTGTAAGGACATTTACCAGCACAATGCTGAAACTCTTTCTAAAATATGAGGAGTGGCAAACACAGTAAACAATTTATAAGAATCATATGAGACAGTTCTGTCTGAACTGCAGTTCAAAAGAAGCACGTCCCAACTCAGCCTTGGGAGTGCCCTTTGACTTTCCCAACAGCGCATCAAAACAAGACCTGGTGCACAGCCTTCCTCCTCACTTCCCTCACCACAAGCCCACATAGCTGTGGGAGGAAAGCCCAGGTGTGTTGTGTGGTGATATTTTCCAGCTAGATACCTAATCACAGTGATACTCAAAACAGGATACTGGGAAATGGAAGGAAAAAATATGCACTGCAATTCAGAAATACTCAGAGGGACAAGAAAGACAGGATGAGATTCAGCCCAAAGACATGCTGAGAGTGAGCTGAAAAGATGCAGTTATCTTCTTACCACCAAAATGCATGCCAGAGACAGGATGCTCACTGGGAAGCCTGTGATGCTCACAGTGAGAGGCTGTGGAGATGTAAATCACAGAATCATAGAATATGATTGTAAACAAAACATAAAAAGATTTTATAATTAAGTTCTTTCAGTTTTGTTTATTTGCTGTTTGTTTGGCATTTGTTTTAGTTGCTTGTTGTTTGCGTTTTTGTTTGTTTGTGGTTTTTTACGAGACACTCAGCGAATCAGTTTTGCCCAACAATTTCCAAAGACAAAGTCCAAACTTGTGATGCACAAACAGAGTAACACTGTCAATGAAACACTCAGCAGAGCTGTATGAAAGTGCACATGTGGTACTCACTCTACCGGCTACAGTCTCTGTGTATATTCCACCTTTTTCCCTTTGGATCTGCATTTTGGTGCAGAGGACACATGGGAAAGCAATCTAGCAGAGCTTTTACAGATATCAGCAAAGTTCTAGGCATTTGGTGTTTTTACATCTGTGTGCTCCCACTGGTTTATAGATTTTCTTCAGATCCTGATCCTGCTGTAACATTAGATCATATTATGGTTCACTATCATTGTACACATTCTGACTGTGAGCTACACTAGGTGATCTCCAATCTGAAAAACCACAAAGCAATACATATGATTTCTGACCACCACTATTTGGAAAACTCCAATTTCTGATCCCCATCTGCCAACATTACAAGGGGGAGAAAAAGAAAATAATTTTTTTTTAGGCCATCTTCTCCAGTAAGCCCTAGTAAATTTCTTCCTGCCTACTCCGTAGATCAAATGTTCTCAGTATCTGCACACCAACAAAAGGGAGATAAGAGCATCCTGAGGCTATTCACTCCAGAACTTGTCACTTCTGAGATTTTACAGATGCAAACTCTGTTAGCCCTGAGGAACCAAGTGTCAGGCCTCAACACTGATTTTTTTTTTTTTTTTTTTTTTTCTGAGGAAGGAGATGAGCTCCTGGCCTGCCCTGGAGCCGTATCCCGCAGCTGCAAATGGCTCTTCCCCATTTCACATCGCCTCTGTTGTCCCACCACACAGAAGTTTGCTGTGGGTCTGTCTGCCCCACTGCTACATCACAGACTGAAGAAGGCACAGAATTGTACAAACGAAGACTGAAATGGATACATTCCCCCAGTGCAAACTCAAGGTATGGGTTGTAGACCAGAAAATCTTGTATGAGTCATTCAAATGTGAGGGAAACATGGACATAAAAGTTTGAGACTTAGACTGTGGACTGGTAAAGAGAACTTTAGACAGGATTCAACTGGACCAAATTTAAGATATAACTACTGTGAATGCCATTAACACTTGAATTATTTGTACCTATATTTTGCTTCATATGCTATGTAAAATATAAAGCTTAGTATTGCAACCATTTATTCTGAGATTTCTCTTGCCTGTGTTCAGACATCTTGGGATAGAGCTTGCTTTCTCAAGATATATGGTTTGAGAATCACAGAATTCACTGAAAGATTAGACGCAAAGGCCCTCAGAGAGTCCATAGCCCCAAATGCTGCTCAGAGCAGGGCTGATTCCAGAGGTGGATATGTTGTTCATGGCTGTGTCCTGGCAAATCTGGAATATCTCCAAGGGTGGAGATCCCCCAGCTTCTCTAAGCAACCTGACAAGGTCCTTTCTTTAGCCTTCCATGGGGAGGAGGAGGAGGAAGAGAGCATGAGGAATGCAGCCATACAGCAAGTGTAAGTGTAATAATACCACCTGTATTTTGTGCGGAGGGGTGTAATAGCTTTTTCAGGAAGAAAACTAAGAGTCCCATGAGGTCTTCCTACACAGAGAAAAAGAATCCTTCTATCTTGCCTCCTCTCCCATGATTTCTTTCTTGCTGAAAAGCAGGCACTGTCCATCAATGCTGAGGATCTGGCTAAATGGAAAACAGCGATTCTGCCAGACAAAGTGGTATCACTGTTGCTCTGTGACCTACTTGTGAATGAAATGGGCCACTGTCCCTGTGTACCGATTGATTTCCTAAACATATGCAGTGAGGATGGCTCAGTGGTATTAGCCCCATTATCACAGATCACAGAATCACAGAATGGTTTGGGTTGGAGAAGACCTTGAAGATCATCTGTTTCCAACTGCCCCGCCATGGGGATTGGAACGAGACCTTCCACTAGACCAGATTGCTCCAGGGCGCCATCCAACCTGGCCTTGAACACTTCTAGGGATGGAATAGCCACAACCTCCCTGGGCAACCTGTTCCAGTGCTTCACCACCCTGAAGAATTTCTTCCTAAAATCTCAGTTTAAAGCCATTGCCGGGGCCGGCGGGACCGAGAAGGATGGCGAGGGCTGCCCAGGAGGTGGCAATCGGGAGCCTCTTACGGGAGTGGAGCAAAGGTGGAGGGAGGCTCCCAGGAAAGAGGTGGCTGCCTTTAAGGTGGGTTTATTTGCCTGCCAGATGGGAAGTCTGTGACCAGCCCCTTAGAACAGGTAAAGGCAGTAAGGCTTCTCCACCCACTCGCCTTGATCTTTCATCACCACCGTGGGCCAGGCGGGCGCTTGTGCAACGTGCGCGCCGCGCTCGGGAGGCTGCGGGAGAGGCCCATGCGCTGCCCGCAGCAGCCCGGGCACGGAGGCCTGAGCCGGCGGGGGCTGCGAGCCGGGCCCCCTCTCCGGCCAGCCTGGGGCTGAGCACCTGCAGCGGCGGGATGGAGCTCTCCCTCGGGCTCCTTCTCCTCTGGGCTCTCCTTCCTCCCGAGGCGCACGGGAAAGAAGGTAAGCGTGGGACCCGCCGCCGGTCCCTCTGCCCGGAGGGCTGGGCTGGGGCGCGCAGGGAGAGCGACCTCGCTGAGGGGCAGGGAACGGGACCTGGCCCACGCGCCTGCGGCTCCAGGGACACCTCAGAGCGACTGGGGTGTCAGGGAAGGGCAGCCGGGTGTGGGGGGGACCACAGCCTGGCAAATCCCATCCGAATCTCGGTGGCTCAGTGAAAGAGCCCAGGTATGTTCTCCCCCTCCTTCACCTCCTCCTGGCTGAAGCACAAATGCCTCGGCATATCCAGGGATCCAAGAGAATTCTGCCCCTGTTTCCTTCAAACACGGGCCTTGCAGATAACAAGTTTAAACACAAATTCAGAAAGTTTCTCCTCTCCTCTGGCAACACCCCCGCAGTTTCCTCAGGAAGCCCTCTTAGGAGTTAACCCTTGTGAGCAAGCGGACAGTCATTTTATCAGAGACTCTTTTACCTGCCCTAGCCCTAGAAGACGGAGCTGGGCTTTAAAATTTCCTCTTCCACCTCTTCAGGCTTCCATGTTTCCCTTCTCTGTACCACTTACTCGCTTTTATTAGATGTTGTGGTTTTTTTTTCCTTCCATCTTGGTAGTTGCACAGTGGTTATGAAACATGGTAACTTTTAATAGAGAGGTGAGGGAAGTGTAAATCTCTGCTCTGTTCCCTACCTCCTCCTGCAGTCAATCCCTGTCAGGGACTTCTGTTTTGTACAGCAAGAGGTGTTGGGGCTTTTCCATCCCAAGGACAGCCCTCCTTCGCTTCTTCAGGCTCTCGATTGAGGGGACTTTGTCATAACTGGCAGTTCAGCCGTGGGCTCATCTCAGATTCTGCGAGTGCTGAGTGATCTTTTAAAGCGTCCTTGACGAGCACGTTTCTATTAACGATACAGCTACGCGGATGCAGCTGGCAGACATTGTGTAGAAGGCCAGCCTGAGTGAGAAGTAATATCGGGTGACACCACGCAAGCTTTGGTTTCCAGAAGCGTGTAACCAGTAGCTGGCAGTAGCAGTCAGGGACCTGTCTGCCAGCTTCTCCCCTATCTCAGCCATCTCATTTGGGCTGTGTCTGTGATCCACTCTTCCTTAACTTGTCTGTCAGGGAAACAGCTCATTTTCCCGGCGTCCTCTCTTATCTGAAGCCTTTCTTATTTTGGGGGACACCTCCGCCCCTGTGGCTGGACAGCCACGTGAGATTCCTAGCAGCAAGGCTGTGGACCAGAGAGCTCGTAGTCCCTGAGTACTGTATTCCTCTGCTTCTGCAGTCTTACTGGTGCAATCTTCCTTTCCGTGGGGAATCCCTGCTGTGGGATTTACTTGGAGAAGTACTTCTTGGCAATGGACTTCGTCCCTCCACTGGGCACTCAGCAGCTGAAGGAGCTGCCATTGCTGACAGTGCGGAGCTTGGCACATGGGCTCTGCCAGGTTCCTGTCCTGGCCGCTTCCAAGTTCCTTTTCCCTTGCTCTGCTAGAGCTTGCCATGCAGCCCCTCTCACTTCCACGTTGCTGCTTCAGTCCTGAAGAGGATGGGATGGCATAGATGTTATCTAGGTGATGGGTCTGGCAGGACAGGCTACCTCACCCTTGGAGTTTTTGGAGCTAACCACAGAGGAATACTATCTCAAATAAAGAGATTGAGAGTAGAGGGGAAGTGAATGAGGAGCCTTGTCTGGACAGGGAGTCTGTGGCTAGGAAGGTTTTTCCATATGACCATACTGCGAGCACTGTGAACTTGCAAAACCTGGATTCCTGCTTTTCCCTTCTCCCACTCCTGAAAGGGTGTTTCAGAGGTGAGAACAGCAGCGCAATCCCTCTTATCTCTGATTCTGGGCCCACAGCCTGCTTCCTCATTCCACAGGACTCTTGCTGATCTGCACTTTACACTATTACTTGTAGTTGGCAGGGAGTATTTGTAAAACAGTCAGATGAGGGGGAGGAAACCTGGTTATTTAAATGCCATTTTAAAATCTCCCCACTCCTACCTTTCACCCCCAAATTCTTTTCTAAGATGTTTAGAAACGACCCCTCTGAATACACCCACAGGAATCTAAAAGGGAATCCAAAGAATTTTCCTGTTTCCTATGCTCCCAAGCTGGGACTTCAGTAGGTGTGCAGAAACCAGTAGTCTGTTCTGGCAGCACCGGCAGACCCAAAGGCAGGCACAAAGCTGCACATCCCACAGTACATCTTATTCCAGCTCCTCTGCTTTCTCAATGTTTGCCGACAAAGTGGCACATTTTTAACATGTCTTCAGATCAAGACTTTAGGCCAAACTGTGATCGCATTTTCAAATTCCTTTGAGGGCTAAAAATGAACATACCAATGATTTTCTCCTTTGTCACACGACTCCAGCAGCAAGGCTTAACGCAGCCGTGCAATTCCGCAGGAGGTGGCCGTGCTACGGCTGGAGCCATTACTCTCTTGATGTCCCGAGCAAAAAAGTCGGAGAGAGGGTTAAACGATTTCTAGGTCACCGTCAGCTGGGGGACGGTCTGAATCAGAAGCAGGGGGCTCATCAGTTTGCACAGCTGATGCATCTCATGGCTTTTGGGTACTGTGACAATGGAAAGTCCCTTCTACGACTTCACACTGCCTCAGTACTTTCCCACTGTGTTTCAAGTACTGAATAGTCCCTCCAGGCGACACTGATTGATCTTTTGTGTTGGTAATTTATTTGATTGCCTTCCTCTTCAGCCATCTAGTCTGCTGCCTTCCTGTTCCAAGGAAAGACGTGTTCAGCTGCTAATGCCGGGTTCCCATTTGAATAGGCTTCCACCTCCTTCTTCCTTTTTGGGGGCACTTTTAGGAAGTGATAAAATTTGTCAGGGATGCATTTTTTGGATGTGTGTAGGAGGGGGTCTCATATAGTAGTAAAAACTTTTAACTCCTGACTAGGTGCCCTGTCTTGTATCTTTCCATCCTTCCTCTAGTCATGCTTTTTGAAGGTGAAAGGCTTCAAAAGATGGGGGTGAGAGACGAAATGCAGGCTTTACCTTCTTTGACAAAACAAGGATGAAACCATTCTGTGAGCCATATGAGTTGGGTCACTGATTTATTTTTTCCCTCTCTTCTGGTTTTCAGTGGATCTACTTGACACAAGCACTGCACAGGGTGAACTGGGCTGGCTTCCAGACCCTCCGGAAGTAGGGGTGAGTACACACATTCGAGTAAAGGGAGCCACTGGCAGTACTGAATGATGGAAAAATATAATCCATGTTGAAATTGCACCCTCCCTCTGGAAACCGAGGTTCTGGAAGCTCCACCTCTTCCTGGACATTTTATGCTTTATAAGTCTCTCTCCCTTCACCTGTGCAGACTCACCCCTAGCCAGCTTTTTAAGGACTGATGTCTCTTGACTTCCAGTATGATTAAACATATCCTTGAAATATACTGTTTCTATGAAGTAATAAAGCAATGAAGAAAAAGGAAGAAATCAAATCATCACCCAGTTTTTCATTCTGTCATGCTGCACATAAATCTCATGCATTTTTTTTCCCGGAAAATAGGCCGAGCAAAAGTATTTCTGTTTCAGAAGCTCTCTGTTTCAGAGTCTCAAGAAATTAGAAACACATTATAGGTTTTTTAATTCAGCAGCTGACTGAAGAAATAACTATTAACTCATGGGGCAGCAATCTGCCCTTGTGGGTGGGCTGCAAGATTCTAGGACTTTACACCAAGCCGTGGTGTTTGTTCCACACAGCTGACAATGAGAGAGGAATTTCCCTTCGTTTTGTGACTGTAAAATTGAGTTGATGGAAGTGCTTCAAAATGTACTCCTGAAACCACTGCAAAATTGGACCCCGAAAGACAGCTGTACTTGTATTTTTGTACAAGTACAGCTATTTTGTATGAAGTGTAGTTGGGCAGTCCCTCTGGTGTCACAACCTACATTAGTGAAGGTGGTTTCCTTTGTAGCAGCAGTACTGTGGGAGTGGTGGAAGGAGGGCACAAAGAAAAGGGAATTTAGGGACTACCTGCGTTAGTTAGGACATATGTTAATACATAGTTTCAGTTCCTCATCCATGCTCTTGTCTTTGTAGCAAGTCCCAAGCTTTCCAATGGAGAGTCTTCACCCTTCCTGTTCTAAAGCAGACCCGGATTCAGCCTGTTCCTAACTCATTTTCATAACTTTCCTCTGTAATGCGCTGTGGCTGGTTTAAAGCCGCCCCAGCCTCCTCCTCCTCCCGGTAGCCTTGCTGGGTGAAGTAGAGCCAGACAGTGAGGTTCTCCTGTACTGGCATAACTGCATTTGTTTCATTAGTAAAGCTGTTTTGGTTATTATTAGTAGTATTATTATACCCTGCTCAAAACAGGTGCCCTAGTGAGACATACATGTAGATCATGTTTTGCCCATTGTTCCCTCTGTTGTCTCATCAACTGTCTGTGTGGTAATTTTACCCCAGTTCTAGGCTCCAGGCATGTTCAGGATGAAGATTGCCTCTTGAAAAGATTGGAAAAAACTACTGAAAAGTGCATTCTAAAAAAAAGTCTGATAGAAAGAAAATAAAACCTTTATTACAGAAGATCTGAGTGTTGCACAGTAGGTTCACAGCAGTGTTAAGAGTTGGCAAATCCTTCTGCTTGTGCTACATTTGCTTTTTAAAATATGTATATTCAAAAGACAATTGTAACTAAGAATTGTTGAACATTATGGGGAACATGGCCTGAGAGAAATCAAAACCATCAAATCAGGATATGGATGACTGATAAAACAAGAGAGGATGAAGAACAGATTCATTGACTTCTTATGAGCAACTCTTTTGAGGAGATTTGTCGAATTACATCATTTCCCAATAACTGTTAGGTGGAAGTCCGACAAATTGCCACAAGCAAAAAGGGAACAATGGCTGATTCTCTTGTAATCAGAACTTTGAACAGGTGCTTCTGAAACCATTCCCCCAAAATGAAGAATTAAATATGTTCAAAAAAGAACGGAAATTAGTTCAGAACACTTTTTGACGAAAAAGAGCCAAGATTAGTACTGAGTAATCTGACGAGGTTGATTAGTAACAGGCTGGAAACATGTGAGCTGTACTGCGCACAGAGCTGAAGGGTGTACTTCATGTAACACTGCTACTTGTAGCTAACCTCAGATGCCAGAGATCTCCCATCAGTGAGCTGGATTTGTGTCAATATACTTATCGCACAGAGGAGGAATTTGCCCTGGGGAATTCTCAGGCTTTATATGGACAAGGCCCCCAAGGCAGAGCCCAGAAGAGGCTGGCTAAGTCTGTGGAGGCAGAACTACACCTTTGTTTTCTCCTCACTTCTAGCCAATGGCAGAGGATGAAGTGGCTTGCCAGGTGTGGCTGTTTCATGGTCAGACCGTGGCTGTATCCAGTGTAGACAATGCTCCTGTTAACACACGGGCTCAGCCTGAGAACACCGCTCCGTTTTGGACAGCACTTCGGTAGTTCAGAGCTTCTGCACTACATCAGCCAGCATCTTGCCTAAGCCTAAAGGTAGTCTTTGAGTGAAAGTCTCTGTACTTTAGGTGAAGTGTCTGCAGAGTTTTGTTTGTTGAAAGGTTCGTGCTAGCCTGATTTGTAGTAGCTACTTAGAAAGGGTTTCATTCATTTTAGGCTACTATTGGAGACTAGGCTTTTAAAAAGGCAGACTGTAGTTCCTATAGTCCTTTTTTATCTACCTTACCACCCACCACCCCCCTCCTCCATCACCTAACATATTCCTTGATAATTCTTTTTTGGCTTTGAAGTTTTGCCACAGCAACACCAGGGGGGCACAGAGAGGTGTATCACAGTACTACTAGTAGATTTCCACCTTTTCACATATGTTAGACAGCCTGTGATGGCCACCTTGAAGGTGTCAGGAGTATAGAATTTACTTGCTCTCACATTTCTTTAAAACTCCTCATGCTGCACAAACAGCCTAGCTACCTGAAATGGTTTCAGAAATCACTGAAACTGTTCAAAAAAGGACCCCTCGAAGGCAATCATGAACAAATTCAGCTATCAGGCATAGTAGCATTGCTTCTTGGCAGCTTGTAAAATAACAAGCTATACATTTTTCATATAAAAAGTTATCAATCACTAATTTGCTTTCAAATATAATTGCATCAGCTGTGAACAGATTGTGATGAGGAATCATGTTTTCCTCTTGCATTTGGCTTTTAATAGACAAGGCCCTAAGCCACCCAGCCTGGCTTTGAAGTCAGCCTTGTTCTGAGCAGGGGATTGGAGTAGAGAACCAAAGGTCCTTTCCTGCCTAAATCTTTGCGTTTGTGTGATAGTTTAGAATTGTTTGTTCATTAGAATTCTGAGCTTGAATTTTTAGCCCAGGCACAAAAGGTCCTCCTGATTTTATAATTTTTTTTTCATGATTTTATGTAGTATCTATTCCTATGGATTTTCTGTATCAGTTTATGTAGGTCTATGATACAACATACTGAGCAATCCACTATTTGTCTTTAATGCTGTGATTATCTCACCCCCAGCTTGTGGGCCTATATTGAAATTTTCCTTTTATCCACACTTTCCAGTTTTTGTTTATGTGAAGAGTATTTGCATAATCCAGTCATACTTCCATGAGTACATGTGACTACTTAGGGTCCAAGCCATTTGTGCTGGAGAATGCTGCACACTGGGCTTCTCAATATGACTTTCTCTCTCTATATTGTTGAATGAACTGGAAATTAAACACACTTCATTCTTTTTTAGCTGCTACATTTTCTTGGGAGATGTGCTTTCACCAGTTCTACAGCTGTCTTTGCATGTAAAAGGGTCCTTTTTCATGGTGACTTTCTTTTTGAATTGGATGTGTATTATCTCAGGAATCACGTGAGCTCTACTGCTGCCAAATTGTGCCGTATTTATTAGATATTAAAAGTTTGGCAAGGCTCAGTTCTCAACTGGTAGCTGGTTTGTGGAGCTTACTTTTCCCATCTTACATTCCTGCATGGATCATAGCATTATTAAAGCTTCCAAATGATTTTCTTAGTCTCCTTTCCAGGCTGCCATTGTTCTCAGCCTTTTATTCATGGTAAGGAGGAGGACATAATTATTTTTCTGCCTATTCCATACTCTTTCTTGCTTCCACACATACTTCAAAGCATTGCTATCAGTTTCAAGCTTTCTACCAGGTTTCTGAGTGTGCATGGCACTTGATCTGCTCATCTTTTCCAAAGTCTACTTTCAAACAGGACTAAAGATGGGCATTTAATACCAGTGGCCTAAAGTATCCCAAAGGCTATCAATGAATAACCACCAACTACAACAATTGTAGCTCCAAAAACACTTGAAAACTTTGGAAATTATGTGATTCTTGTTCGGTTCTGCACCTCACGTTCCACGGAAGGTGTAATTATGACCATAGCCACTGCCAAAACTATGTGAATACAATTTGATTAGGCCAAAAGTCAGATACATATTTTATGCTGTTGTTGTTCTATTAAAGCCCAGGCATAGTTCAAATTCTACACTGATAAATTTTTAGGTAATAGACTAGATCAAGTACCTGTGGCCCTGTCAGCAACTTATATATCACTGACCACACCATAACATTTACATGCCTTCAGGCTCTAGCAAGGTGAGGTTGTGTTCCACCAGACTCAGCGGTCCCAGATTTTGGTATCAGCTGATGGCTGGTTTCTGTTTCCACCACTTCTGGTCAGACAGATAGGCCTGGTCATGAAGGAAATAGTGCTGTGGGGCACACAGCCTTTAACCTGCATGTAATTCCAGCACAGCACTCCTATCTCATTAAACCTGGGCAGTTCACTTAGTCAGACTCGGTGATCTCTTACTCAGTCTCACCTGGAAGAGTCTCAGCCAGTCAGCTTTTTGTAGCATCAGAAGGTGGTGTGAAAAACAGCCATCAGAAAAGCTGTTCTGTGCACCTCCTCCCACAACTGTTGGCCATACATGTCCTTTAGGAGCTAACTCAGAGGAGTGCCATCAGCTCTGAAGCTGGAGCAGAGTAGCAGTGTACACCTCACTGCTCTCAGTTTAAGTATCAGGCACAGGGGATTAGCTCCTCTGAATGAACAGGATCTGCATAGAAATAAGGGACAAATGCTTAGTAAAGCCAATAGCTACCTGGAAATGGGAACAGCTCTGGCTTCAGGGTTGTGTCCTGACATGACCTGCTGCTGTTGGTCTGTGGACTGATGGAGAGATATATGTTGATGACGTCCTGTTAATTGAAAATTAGTTCTTTTGTGTCAATTTGGGAGAGAAAGAAAAAAATTGTTATGCATATCCAGATATTTTTTTACTCAGAATTGTGAGAAAGGGGAATACAAACCAGTGAGATGAGAGCAAGTGAAGTGTAAACTAATAGCTGTAGGGAAGGCCAGATTGCATGAGCCACCAACTAGGCAGCCTAGGATGGAGTCACTACCATAGACCCAAGTAACAATCTTGGCCAGTGCACTCAGTGTTGTGACCTGAAGGGCAGAAAAGAGCACGTTATGAGCCAAAGTGAAGATGCTGTACAGCCATAACATTCATCACCACGGCTGCTCAGGCACTATGGTGGTGACAGAACTGTTGCCTAGCAGCTTCAGAAAGCTGCTTCACTCTTTTATAGCTGCTGAATGAGTGGACAAGGTTCACTGAACTTCGTCATGTCAACACAAAAAGAGCACAAGTCAGCTGGAGCTTGGAGATTAACCTGCCTACAGCATGGTCCTCCAAGAAGACTAACAGGCTATTTAAAATAATAATACTAGTAAAAACCAACCAACCAACCAGAAAACCCAAACAAAACAACTTCTGTTATAATACCAACTAAAATACTGGTGAGTTTGCAGGCAAGCAATTAGAAAGAAAAGGCTTTACATCTTTTGTTGCCTGCTGTGTCCTTGAAGGATGAACCTGTGCTTTGAACAGTGATTCTCATCATCTCAGAGGCAGATCTGCAGAAAAATATTCCCACGATTTATTTCTTGGAAGGTTATTTTCATTGTTTTTAAGGCCTAGTTTCTGGCTTCTGTTTGCTTGACTTGAATATTGCCAGCTCCTCACATGACTTTCAGGCTGCCATCTCCTGCAGCTTCTTTTCTCCAGGCAGGTTTGATCATCATCAAGACACAATTACCCCATCCCTGTGTGGGATTCCACCTGGTCCATCTTTAAAAGGAACTTATACAAACAGAACAAGTATTGCCCATTGCCATCAGATTAATTTCCAGGTTCTCTGTAAACACTAGAAGTACACTTGACACACCATACAAAACCACGGCTCACAATATAAAGCCCTTTACCTTGAAAAAATGAAAAAAAATCACTTCCATTTACAATTGGTCTTACGCAATGCAATGCAAAAATAACACGAGAACTAACATTTGCTTTATTGGTAACATGGCTTTAGCCATGAATTCTGAACTCTTAAGATGCACAATCTGATTTTCCACTCCTGTCTTTTTTGTAGTTATTGGTATTGTTAGTGAGTGTTAGCAAAGCAGGTATATACAAAACAAGTGTTCCAAACCAGCTAGGTGAAATGTTGGACTAGAGTATCATTATCCCTCATCTAGCAGCATCTGTTGTGACCAGAACTGTTTTCACACAAGACCTCAATGTGGTCAGACAGTTCAGAGAATGAGCAGACAGCAGAACGTGGGTTTGATAAACAGGTTCTGTAATCAATGCACTGGTGCTCCGTGTCTCACATTAACACCTTATTTTCCCATAAGAGCATGAGTACCAGTTAAATTGAAAGGACATGGGTGGGATGGAGACCTATGTGCTAGTGCCCTAAAGAACGAGTAATTACATAATGGAGTTGCTCCTCCCTGAAAATAACCAATGGATCATTGTGGGGAAAAAATGTATCATCCCACCCATAAAGATACTGTAGATAAGTAACCATCTCGTCTGTGTTCAGTTGTGTCAAAGGCTCCATGATGATGTGATGAAATTAAAATTGCCTGACCATAGCCAAATGATCAAAGAAATAAGAGCAGCCTCAGCTGTTCTCAGATTTAAAGTTATAGGACTCATGGAGTGTCTAGATGTCACCACACTTCTTTCATCATCGTCATCTAAATTGTCTTCCACAGCAGCAAAAGAACTTCAAAGAGTATTGAGAAACATTTAGTAAAGGGTCACAGAAACTTCAATTCTGGAATACACCACTGTGGTGATGCTATTTTTGGTCGGCTGGTCCAGCTTACCTCCTGACAAATTTTTGTCAGATGTATTTTAACTGCAGAGAAGCTCTTCACCGCATCAAGACAGGTGCCAACAAGGTGCCTCTCTTGTCACTGGCTTTCCTCTGAGGAAACTACACTAGGATTGTAGAACAGCTGTAATTACCTTCAATGCTGAATCTGTTCCAGGTAGGTTTTTTGGTCATGTTGGCATGTAAATGCTACTATACAAAAGTCAAGACACTTCACAGGCAGGGAAAGGGGATAAAAACTGTTCAGCGGCACATGTTCTCCTAGGTGTTTCAGGCTTGGTACACAAGAGATGTATTGTTGAGGAAAAGTTTGCTGTTTTGGGGCCTTGCAATTTTTCTTCAGGAAGAGATTTAATGGCTTCTCAATTCTGTTGAAAATTAAATGAGGTTGAGATACACTTGCTATGCACAGGTACACCGTAGCTGGCTTTGCTAACTTAGCTGTCTTTTCATCTTAGTGAAATTTTCTTACCCAAAGTTAAACAAGTTTTTGGATTTCAGCATATGAACTCTTTAACTTTTCCAGTAGGAACTCTTATTAACTTTTCCAGTGGAGACATGCATCTTAGTTTAGTAACTTTAAGCCTACTGGCAAGATGCTTGCCTTGCTTTTGCTTCTGAAAGTCTCTTAAAAGTATTGCTGTACCTTTCTGTAGACCACAAATTGGAAGACGCTGTGCTAAGGTAATGTGAAAGCAAATGAGATAGAGGTCACAGCAGGCAGGCTCTTATCTGAAAGGAGACAGGGCAAGTCCCTGGCAAGCTGGAGATGGAGACAGTATTCTTATTGCGAGTCACAAGTTCTTCTGACTCCAGTCTGAGCCTACAATTTGCAATACTGTCACAGTCTGCTGCCTCTGTCGCTGGTAGCCTACCTCCTCATTAGCAGGGATGAAATTTGTATTTGTCAACATAAAAAGCTTGTTTGCTTCTTTTTCTTTCCCACCTAAAAAAGGCTAAAACTGAAAGAGACCACTTCGTTGATGCCTGCAAAGCCTGACACAGTGGCTCCAAGGTGTGCAAACTGTCTCAGTTTGTTTCCATCTTATCCCTGATGGTAGATCCTAGGAAGAGTAGCCCACAGATGGATGAAGGAATCACAGTTTGTCCTAGATAGGATCCTTGACACAGACCTAATCTAGAGAAGGCTCATTATATAGAAAAAACAAAGTAAGCCTTCTGTACGCTTCAGAGCTTCAAACTGTAAAATTTCAGAGTCAATAAAGGCAGCTATTAAAAGGCATATACCTTATCTTATCTTTGGATTTTTACTCACGTGGCAGACCAAACCAATACTGTTTACTACAAATATCTATTGGTGCCCTTCCAGGTTGTCATTGAAATCATTCTGAATGGCTTTTATAAAGACAACTTTCTTTATATGGAACCAAACGAATGTGAGGAAAGTTGCTTTCCTTTTTTCCCTTTTCCTGAACTTGCAGTATTTTGAGGTTATTGACACAGTACCTTTGCTTTGAGGTTTTCATTTAACTCTAATTGCTGTGCTGGAATTATTTTGCTCTGTATTACACCACCACACCAAGGTTTTCAAGAACAAACCTCTGGAACTAGGTGCCTGCATTAGTATGTGGGTTTCTGAGAAGTACAGAACACTCACTTGTTCTCAAATCCAATTGCTACAGCCTTAGAATTCTTAGGAAGCCAAGCTACTGAGTTACGGTGCTCTCCTGAATGCATTGGCATTTGTTTTCTTAGCAAGTTTTAAAGAACTCTAAAAGATTTCAAGAGTTTGGAGACTAGTTTAGACTTTAACTTAAAAAAAAGAGCGTTTAAAAGGCATTTCAAAGAATAACACGCAAAGAGTTTAAGAACTCTTTAGCTTGCTTGGAGCAGGGAATTGGACTAGATGATCTCCAAAGGGTCCTTTCCAATCGAAATCTTTCTATTATTCTGAATCTCATAGAGAGTTTTCTCTCACATCAAAAAAACACAAGTTCACTCACCGCTAAAATGAGGAAGTCTGACTAACACTGTTCCCCACTTCTCCTAGAAGAATGTTGCCCATCCTATGGCCAAACTAATGACTGGAGTAAGGCAACAGTGTCTGGAATTAAGTGGGTAAAAAGTTGTATTATCAAAGGAGGTTGATTCAATGTCATTGGCAGACAAACTGGAGAGCCAAGTAATTAATATTGATTGAGCCAGACTTTACCACACATGTTTATTAAGAACATTACATTAAAAATCAGAGGCATACATTTTGATTTTGCAGCAGATTATTTGAGGATGGGAGACAGTTGCCTGGCAACTTCTGGTCTCATCACCCTTTCATTAAATGTTGTATGTAACAGTTTTCCTCTACTACTTTGAATTTAAAAGCTTCACTGAATAATGAAAAGAACTCAGAAGTATATTTAACAATAGTTCTGTATTGTTAGCATAAATAATATCCTCATTTTACTTCCTTTACCCATCAGCAGTAGAGTCTAGAAAAAACATGTCTGACTCCCTTGTTATTTCTTTGCACCACACTGCATATGAAACTGTGCAATAGTCAGTGCCAAGCATCTTTGCCCTGAAGAGCTGAGTCTGGAAGAAACTGTGCTGAGATGAGTTCAGAAATACAGGGGTTAGCAGTTGGATTTTTTTCCAGCAGTAGAGTTTAAAGGAATTTTTTTTTTGCTAGAGTTGTCACCACTGAAAATGAAACTTTGGTCCTGTATCATGTAAGTTTTGAAAATGTATTTTCAGGACATGCACCACAGCAGCTCATGTCTTTCGGTGAGACATGCAAAAACCACTTTCTGGTGACACTTGTCTGTGGTACTGCCTTGGGATAAACTGCTAATGGAAAGTTGTCTAACTCTCAGCCTCCAAATGCAATTATGCTTTTCCTATCAGCTCTGTGGAGGCAGACGCACATTGAAAAACGCTTCTAAAAGCCAGTCCTAACATTGGCAGTGTATGAAAGCTACTTTGCTCTTATTCCCCTTTCTAACTTCTTTTCTTCTACCTCAGTATACTTCAGGATGTGTTGTAAATTCAGTTCTGTAACATTTTCCAGAAGGCTTTCAGTTAAAGACTGCAAGAGGTCATTAAGTGATTGTCTCATCTGGTTGATCAATTGGGATTGATCCGTCAGTCTCTTTCTTTGTTTTGCTATCATAAATCCTTTGACCTCCAGTTAGTGAAATAAGTGTAAATCCTGTGTGCTGCAGGTCTATGCCAGCTGGATCAGATTAAGAGGGTGGGGTAACACTGGAGATTAATTATGTGGAGAGAAGAGGGAACAAGAAGGGACACATAGATACCATCCACAGAACTTCCTGGGAGGAGACTGCTAGTATGCACTTAGGTAGAAGGCTGAAATCATCCAGAGAGGAGCTTATGCTATCAGCAGGGCTTGCTGCCTTGGAGAAAGCTCTCCAACACTTTTCAGAGTGGAGCTGTGTAGGAGGTATGCTCTAAGTCATGGCATAAAAGCAGAGCCTCTTTGGCACTCTGTGGGTCCATCTCTCATATTCCACTAGCAGAGTGGCCTGGTCTGTGGGGAGGCGAGCTGTTGGTGCTGAAGAAATGTGTGAATCTCATGCTCAACCCATGAGATTTGACAAGTCTGGAGTAACACAGAGACTGAGGCCTTGTTTAAATTGCATCTTAACCTGGGGTGTGATTTAAAACCAAGATGCTTAAACTTGTGCCAATACCTATGTGGGCACTTGTTTCAATTTAATTTGATTAAACATTCAAAGCATAATGAGAAAGGCAGTCAGCATCGGGGGAAAAAGGATCTAAGTTATTTTCCCTGTGGACAAAACCTTGCTTTCCAAATTTTCAGTTCTCATATGTGAGTTACTCAAAAGAGAATGTTCTTTGCATTTTGTATCTGACACGTGGTAAGGAAAAAAAAACTAGAACCACCTAAAATTTGACAAAAGTGTTCGTTGAAATCAGTACCAAACTTTATTGGATTAATGCAAATAGTATTAGTGAGGCCATATAACCAGCTGGGCCCATGTCCTCCTCTCAGCCATTACTTGCCTGGGGAAGATACAGAACCTAAATGCAATATGAAGTCAGGAAAATCAACTGAGTTTTAATAGTTAAATTAGGTTTTGCAAAATATCCCACTTAAAGAAGCATGAACTCCAAGTTAATGAGTGCTTGCTCTAGAACAGTCCTTCTGCAATTTACCTTCCTATTATGCCAGGCCATCTTTTCTCTTACTCCCAAATGCTGGGCATTATTTCCAGGGGCAGATAATAGTCCTGGTCTGGCAGGTCCTACTGTACACTCTGAATGTAAATTGCGGCAGAGAGAAGTGGCCAATACATGGGAGTAGTGGGTCTTTTTCTCAATCTCCAAGATAAGGCAGTGCATGAAAAAAGTAAACTGGAACCAAGGTAGGATGAAGGGGATGTACAAAGGTCTATGTAAGTCAGCTCCTAATTGCAGGATCCTCTTTGCTCCCTATGTACCGAGTTTAGGCAGTCATGGGGCTCTAGACCAGATGCAGCTTTTGCTGAGTGTAAGAGACCTTTTAGCTGGCCAGGCTTTGAGCCCTGAATCCTACGTAAGAATTGATTCTTAGGCAAGATTTTGTCATATTTGAAGTGAAACTTGTTTCTCACATCTGTCTAACAGTACGTGTTTTCTTCTCCCCTGGGAGCAGTGGAGTGAAGTGCAGCAGATGATAAACGGTACCCCGATCTATATGTACCAGGACTGCAGTGTGCTTTCCGAGGGTGACACCGATCACTGGCTTCGCACCAACTGGATTTATCGGGGTGAGGCAGCCTCCCGCATTTATGTGGAGCTAAAGTTTACTGTGAGGGACTGCAAGAGCTTCAAAGGTGAAGTGGTGACCTGCAAAGAAACCTTCAACCTCTATTACATGGAGTCTGAGCAAGATGTTGGGATCCAGTTCCGCCGCCCACTGTTCACCAAGGTCTGTATTGCTGGGGGTGAAGACTGAGTCATATCTTTCAGCTTAAACTTGTCATATCTTTCAGCTTAAGCTAGGTGTGTCCTGCTGGCTTGGACAGGCCAGGAGAACCAGCATCTGGGGAAGGGCATGGATAATAGATGTCCTTAGAGTAAACTTTACCCCCAGTGCCCTCTGTGATGCTCAGAGCAGTCTTTGCCACAGGAGGTACAGGAGGTTTCAAATGAGATCAGACCTGTGTTCTGTGTAACCTCTTATTTAACCAGACACCACGTAGGTAAGGATTCTAAAGGGTTGTGACAGGGCTGAATGGTTACACCAATTTTTAGAAATAGTAGAGCAGAGACCAAAGGAATTTTACTTGCCTTAGGTAATAAAACAAGATTAGACCAAGCAAAGAACAGAATCTAATTCAGGTCTCAGTGGTCCTGATCATTTACTCTGATTGCCATGAGATATAGGGTCTTATTTTATAAACCTGGAGGTGATGGCTTGCTACAGTGAAATTCTCCCTGGTGTGATTAGCACTGCTATATTTTACCTGCTGTTTTCCTCAACGTTGTGCCCTCTTGCCATGGAAACATTGGAATTGTAGAATAAACAACCTCTGCTTTTGTTTTCAGAGGAAATTCTATAAGCCAGTTCTGTCTTAATAGAAGCCACAGACCTAAATTATTTGACTGCCCTTTCCTTTGCAGTTTAAATGGGATGTGATGAAAGCAAAGAGTTGTAAAGGCCACCACAGGCAGACCAGAACTGTGGTAACTGATTCCCCTCCCTCCCCAGTGCTCCTCCACCTCCTCTGCAGCCTACAGCATGAATTTGTGTGATATCTCCACAACTCCTAAACATGCTTTATGATCCCACTGCCAAATGTAGCTGCTATAAAGAGCCTTTCATCTCCCATCCAACTACAAGGAGTGGGTGGTATCATACAATGGGAAGGGGCCTGCAGAGGAGAGGATCAGTGATCAGGCCCTCCCACCAAGAAGAAAGGCCACCCCACCTGCAGTCCAGCTCTTCCATGTCACAGGGTGTCACAGAGGCCTTTCCCATTTGCTCAAGCATGGAAAGTATCCTCAGTCATTCACTCACTCTCATCCTTTGTTTGCAGAGGGAGTGGGAATGCAAAAGCATGGGAGCATTTTTCACCCAAGTACCTACAGTGCTGAAATATATTGAGTGCTGCACAAGTGAGTGAGCACCTGACAGCCTAAAAACAGGTGGCTGTAATTCCCTGGTTGGTTTCAAAGCACAGCTCTTGAGTGGTGTTGTGAATTCACTGCGTGCTATTTGCAAACAAAGAAAATTAGCTCAGAAAAGAGATTTGCTCTGAAATCAGAGACTCAGAACACCGGGTACTGTAGAAGACCAGTGAATCACTACACAGCAGTTGAAGGAGATGACGAAAGGTACAGAGGCAGGAAAAGATGCCCGCCCCATTTTTAACACCTCTTCCAAGTGCAAAGAAAGCATGCAGTGCAGTGGCATTAGAAGCACTTGACCAGACAGCCCCTAACAGGCCTTAATGTAAAAGAGGCTTGAGAGGCATGAATATCTCAGCTGCTGTGGCCTGCTCAGATGATAAAACTGTTGTCCTTCTCTTTTTCATGTAGCTGAACACGGTGGCAGCAGACCGAAGCTTCACAAGCAGAGACATCGAGTCGGGGGCCATGCAGCTGAACACAGAAGTGTGCTCCATTGGGAAACTCTCTCGCCGGGGCTTCTACCTGGCCTTCCAGAACTCTGGGGCTTGTGTGGCCATGGTGTCTGTCCGAGTGTATTACAAGACTTGCCCGGAGGCAGTACGCGGCCTGGCCCGCTTTCCAGAGACGCTGGCAGGGTCAGAGGGGCTGACAGAAGTGCCTGGGGTCTGTGTGGAGTACGCGGCTGAAGAAGTGGGCTCTCCCCCCAGGATGCACTGCAGCACTGATGGGGAGTGGCTGGTACCAGTGGGCCGATGCCTTTGTGCTGTGGGGTTTGAGGAAGTCGATGGGAGCTGCGTAGGTGAGTATGCAGACACTAGCTGTAGGCCATGGGAGAGGTTCCAGAGAGCTGGAGATCAGAGTATCTGTAAGCAGAAAGCAGGATTAGGAGAGTTAGTGTGGTCTACTTCTCTCTTGCCTACCCCCTGTATCTTGTATCTTTCCTTCTCCTTACCTTTTCCTTAGCTTCTCTTTTTCAGCTGTGATTTTTCTCCTCATGTGTCAGGTGTAAGACCTGCACACACCTCTCCACTCCCTCTTGGGCTTCATCCAGGAGCTTTCAGCTCTGGAGCTAGTTTCTGCGAGCTGTAACTATGTGATTGACACTGACTCACTCAACAACTGGTTCTCAACCTTTAAACAGCAGCCTTGTTCTCCCAGGGCAGATGGGTCAGACACACAGAGCAGGGTATTTGTCCCGTGACTAGAAAGCAGAGAGGCAGAGGGGACAGGTTTCTCCTCTGTCCCCCGTTCTTCTTGGACTGGGATGGCTCTTCTGCCACGGGAAACCATGTAAAGCATATTGCACAATACCGTGGTGCCTGCTCTTCTGAAGAAGAGCAATTAGCAAGGAAGAGTCACCAGGGTGCTGGAGTCAGAGCGAGCAAGGTTTGTTGGAATAAGAAACGCAGGGCTCTCCCTCAGCTGCAGAGGGGACAAGATTCAGCTCCTTAAGGCAACTTAGTTCGTCATGGGAGAGGACATGTGAGGTGATTTGGGGGATATGTGTTACTGCAGGGAGGGAGGTAGAAGACAGCACCTCTGCTCTTGTTGCCAGAGCTGTATGGCACAAGACTAAGGCTGTAGGTATCCACACAGTGTTGTCAGATTCAGCAGGTGCCCCATGTCTCTGCTTTGCTCTGCTACAGTGATCTAGTGTCTCTATGAATCCCTGCTTCTTGCTGCTTGTTTTGCTTGGGGAGCTGGAGAAGGTTGAAGCACAAGATCCTTGCCCTCCTCCAGCAATCCCCTCTCCTTGCACAGCCCAGCCAGTTTTTCCACTTAGGTGCTACAGAGCTCTCCCCGCCCTCCTGAGAGCACTCCTCTGGGAAGGGGCAGGGAAGCTGTCATGTCTGGACAAGCCACGACTGCTATCGCAGCACAGGTTCATTCTACATCTGTGCTTTCATCTCACTCCGCCCAAGCACAGCTGCAGCCAGAAGTATCTTTTGTAGGATTTGTAGGGACTGGGGAGGTCTCCCAGGAGAGGAAGGGAAGAGGGGAGAACCTAGCAGGAGTAGGGAGAGGTACTTCATGACCAGAACAACGTCTTATTGGAGCATCGGGGGAGAAGATAAATACAGGGTGATATCTTAGGATCCTCTCCCTCAGCAGAAAAGACCAGACTGTGCAATGGACTGGGAGCAATTCAGGTCAGGATAAAGACTGAAATCACAGCTTTTACTTTGTCCTCAGAACATGGGAGGACTTCTCCTTTGCACATGTAAAGTGGGACAGGATGGAAGACCTAGCAGTGTCATCTGATTCTGAGTTTTGCCTGGAGTAGGGAGCAAAAAAAGGCGAAAGCTGCTGGACCTTTGCCTTTTAACAGGGAAAAGAACCTGACCTCTGTTACAGAATAGGAAACAAGAGAAAGCCCGAGGTTCGGGTTCTTAACTAGTTCCCTCAACCTCTCAGTGAATTCTCAGCTGTATAAAGCTCTGTTGAGTGCAGAATGGCTCAGCCACCCCACAGCCCCAGAAAAGCTCTGCCTGCCCCAGAGCATTCAGCCTTTGCTGCCCATAAACCCAGAGGTCGCGATGAACTTTCTCCAGTATGTAACTTGCTGTGCCCACGGAGGCTGGCTGTGCCCTGGCTGCTTGCTGGGCTCTGCAGGGCGGCAGCTGAGCCGAGCTCCCCGCCAGCCCCGGTCCGGTGCCTGCAGCCTGCCCGGCCTGGCCGGCAGTCAGACTCACGAGGAGCACCTGTAGGAATGAAGGAAGCGCTCCAGCCATCCTCTCCGCCCTCTGGTGCTTGGTGAGCGGGCCCTTTCCCAGGCTTGTTTTTCCCATCACGCCGCCCGGAGCGGGTGCCCAAGGCCCGGGGAAACCGGGGGCCAGCGGGGCTGGGCGGGGGCCGAGGCTGCTGGCCGTGCGCCCGCCTCCCCCGCCCCCGGGGCAGCCGCGAGCAGCCGCCCCTCCACCTCCGCACCCGCGGGCAGGGCGGGGGGAGCCGGGAGCCCCCGCCGGCCCGTCCTTACCGTCCTTACCGCCGGCCCCGGGGCCGCGCCGTGCGGGGCGGGGCCGGGCCGGGCTCCGCGGGCCGCTCCCGCCCCCTGCCGGCCGCCGCCGGCACCGCGTGTCGCCGGTGTTGCCGGTCCTGCCCGCGCCTCCCGCGTTTGTCCCTTCGGCCGGAGTGCCCCGTGCCGCTCCCGCCCTGCGGTCTCTCTGCCAGGGTGATGCAAGGCATCTCCTGCGCGGACGGGCTCGGCACCGCCGGTGGGCACAGCAGATGTGGGCGGTGGGCTAGAGTGGCACTGGAGCTCAGAACTGGAGGAACAGAGTCTCTCCTGGGGTAGGAGTTAACCTGTTCTGGAGCATAAGTCTTATGAGGAGCAGCTGGAGAAGCTGGGGGTGTTCAGCCTGGAGAAAAGGAGGCTCAGGGGAGACCTTATCTCTCTCTACAAACACTTGAAAGGAGGGCGTAGCCAGGTGGGGATCGGTCTCATCTCCCAGAACTAGTGACAGGATAAGAGGACATAGTCTTTAGCGAGTTTAGGTTGGACATTAGGAAGAATTTCTTCACAGAAAGAGCGATTAGACATTGGAATGGGCTGCCCATGGAGGTGGTGGAGTCACCATTCCTGGAGTTGTGTAAGGAAAGACTGAACATGCACTCAGAGCCATGGTCTAGTTGACATGGTGGTGTTTGATCAGAGGTTGGACTCAATGATCTCAGAGATCTTTTCCAACCTAATTGAGTCTCTGATTCCTGTAAAGGTCCTCAACCCCAAATTTCCATAATTTGTTTGCAGACAGTCTCAGCCTGATAGGAGTGTGTGTATATTGTCTCATATTTGTGACAGGGAGTATTATACAGGTGGCATCAGAACCTCTGTGTTATACAAGAATGTGGCTATGCATTTCCCTTGTTTTTCATGTGAAAGGTCTCCTGACCCAAACTGATCCAATATCAGGTACTCTTAAATCTTATGCTGGAGCAAAGTGGCAGGAGGCCTCAAAACTTTCATCTTCAGTCTTGCTTGTAGAAGTGTTCTGGTTGTGAGCAGCCTGAAGACCAAAGTAACTTTTACTGCCTGTTTCTCAAAGAGATGATTTAATCTGGAATGTAAATGGACTCTCTTTGGGCTGTGAAAATCAATACTTGAGCCTTTCAATTACTTTCAATGGCCTTTGCTGTAATTAATCACATAGTTACATGATTGTATCTCAGAATGATAGACTTTCCAGAGTGGTTCTGTCATTTCCCGGAATCAGAAGGTGCTGGTTGCTCCTACTTGTGATTATTTCTTTTTTCTGGGCTCTTTAAGCATCCCTCCTGCAGACTGATGATGAGTAGTCTTGTTTGGCCTGTGTTAGTGGGAAGTTTTCAAGGTCCCTCAGGTGTTTCTCTGTGTCACACAGTAGGAATGGCTGGGTTGGTTTTTTGTCTTCTGGATAAAGAATCATTTCCTATGCTGTGCTCCACCACAGTAAGCCATTTGTGTGAGGCACCTGAACAGATGTTTTTCTCCATTGGGATCTCCTGAGGGATTACACAGGATATTGTTGCTTTTATAGTGCAATATGAAAAGGGTCATTCCCTCAATGTGCAAGTTAAATGCAAAGTGGTAGCTCTGGCAGAAAATTAGTGTATGCATTTCTCAACCATCTGATTAGCAATAGGTTGGTTGTTTCTTTAGCTAAAGAACATTTGATTCATTTAGCACAGGCTGGCAAACCATTAAATTCACAGGTTGCCTTAAGCTCCCTCACTCATTTTCTCCTCCCTGCTACACAACTGTAGGGGTGAAGCACTGGCCTTGAGATAACTGGTAAGCTGACCAGAGCTTCTGTAGATTGAGCTCATGGTAACACAGCAAAAACAGGTTGTCATATGTTATACTTGGAGAATGTGGCTGCTCATTTTTGTAGGACTGGAAGTAGAAAACACGTGACACCTATTCTCTTGCAGTCTGTGTTGGCTCCATAGCCAGTTACATCAATGCTGATAGCTTCCTAGGTATTCCCCAGGGCCCTGCTAGGTGATGCTCTGGTACAACACTTGAAAGCAGCAAAGATGCTTCTACTAAAAAGCCTACTGGCTACCCCATATGAAGTCAGCAAGCAGAAGACTCTGAGGAGTGCAAGGACTTGTAGCTACTGTTTATGGCTCTTATTTATGGCGTGGAAAGCTTGAAGGGCAAGGTGGGGACCAGTCTGTGTTTACATTGGAAGCAGTTTCTGAGGCTGACTGGATTCCGTATTCATACAGCATCTGTGAGGAATGAGATCCCCCTTCTTCAGTCTACAAGTCCTGTCATAATACTGATGCTACCTTGAGTTTGCATCTTCTCTCTATCTGCTCTGAGGTGATTGATCTAGGTGACTGCCAGGTGTTCCTTCCAACCTAAATATTTCTGTGAACTAAGAAAATGGAGGCAGATGAAAGCGTGTTCAAGAAGCTGAACAGAACTGCCAGGTGATTTCTTTGTTTGTCGGGGTTTATTGATTATCATATGTTGGCCTGTTTGTCCTTCCACAGCCTGCCAGCGAGGGTTCTACCGCCACTCTCTAGATGCTAAGCGCTGCCTGAAGTGCCCCCCCAACAGCTTGTCCAACGAGTCAGGGGCCATGTCTTGTTCCTGCAATGCAGGCTTCTACCGAGCACCTTCGGAGGGCCAGAACATTGCCTGCACCCGTGAGTTGCACATAGAAAGAAAGAACAATATCCACACAAGCTGGGGGATGAACTTACTGAGAGCACACCACAGAGAGGAACCTGGGGGTACTGGTGGGTGAAAAATTGGCCGTGAGCTGGCAGTGTGAGCTTGCAGCCCAGAAAGCCAAGTGTATCCTGGACTGCATCAAAAGCATGTGGCCAGCAGGGCGAGGGAGGGGAATCTCTTCCTCCACTCTCCTCTTGTGAGACCTCATCTGGCAGGCTGCATCCAGGTCTGGGGCCCCTAGGACAAGAAGGACATCAACCTGTTGGATCAGGTGCAGAGGAGGGCCCTAAAAATGATTGTAGGGATGGAACACCTGTCTTATGAGGAAAGGTTGAGAGAGTTGGGGTTCTTCAGCCTGAGAAGAGAAACCTTTGGGGAGATCATCTTGTGCCTTTCAATACTTAGTGGGGCCTGCAAGAAACATGAAGAAAGGGGTTTTATACCAAGGCCTGTAGTGACAGCACAAGGGGCAATGGTTTTAAACTGAAAGAGGGTAGATTTAGATGGGACGCGGATTTAGATGGGAAGAAATTTTTTTGATGAGGGTGATGAGACACAGAAACAGTTTGCCCAGAGAAATTGTGGGTGCCCTATCCCTGGAAGTGTTCAAGGTCAGGTTGGATGGGGCTTGGAGGAACCTGGTCTAGTGGAAGGTGTTGGAATAGAAGGGGTTGGAACACAAGATCTTTGAGGTCTCTTCCAACCCAAACCATTCTATGATTTCACAAACAAGGATATGGGTGAGGAAACAAGTTTGGGAAACAGGGATGAGAGAAGGAGAGGCTGGGGTGGACAGAGAGCTCCATTTGAAATGCATGAGCAGATGGGAAGCTGCCACAGAACTTTGGGAATTAACAACTGAATGTAACACTTTCTTTCATGCTCTTTTTAGGCCCACCCTCAGCTCCCCGCAATGTCAGCTTCTCCCTCATTGGCACCCAGCTGAGTCTGTGGTGGCAGCCGCCCAGTGACCACGGTGGGAGGAAGGACCTGACTTACACAGTCTTCTGTCAGCGCTGCCATTTGCTGTCCTGTGAGCCCTGTGAGGCTGGCGTGGTGTTCTCCCCCAGTGCCTCTGGTCTCACGAAACCTGCAGTGGACGTGGATGGCCTAGAAGCTTACACCAACTACACATTCACTGTGGAAGCCCATAATGGTGTCTCAGGAATGGGACCTGCTCCACAGAGAACTGCTCCAGCTGTCTGGGTCTCAGTTGGACATGCAGGTTAGCAGAAGCAGAGAAAATTTCTTCCTGCTCATCATGAAAAGAAAGAGGAATCTCTGAATATTTAAGCTTTCTCCATCTTCTCCTTCTGCCTGACACATGTGTGGGTATGGTATGACAAGGATTCTAAAGTACCTCTGCCTCTGGCATGTAAAGTCCATTAGTCATATTCCTTGTAAATCAAAGTAGCAGTAATCATTATGCACCAAGAACTATGAATCCACCAAGAACTTAACAGAGGTGAGGAGGATGAAGCCATCCCTGTCACACAGCCTAAGTATTGTTACCTGTGTGACAGGAAGAACGAGGGCTGTGTCACGAAATATTTCCTGTGACTCAGATATTGCAAAACACCAAACACAACAGAAACCCTGGTGTAACTGGAAAAGAAAAGGTTTTGGAAGCATGGAGAGATGAGGATGTTACATCTTGACACATTTCTGTCGGTTAGCTTCAATCTGGCTAGCTTGGCTGTCCTGTAAATACTTTCCAGAGCACCGTGAAATGTGATTATAGAAAAGTGACATCACAGTGCTCAACAGCCCTTGGTGCATTCCCCGGCTTCTAATTTAGTAACAAAATATGACTTTTCTTCCTGATGCTATGCGGGGGCAGCACAACCCTGAGCTAGAAAAGCAGAGCTACTTTTGGCTTGCCTCATCATTTCCTGATGATGAAGGACAAGGAGAGAACCAGGCTTAACCTCTCAGTCCTTGCAGACTCTTGAGAATTATCTTTTTATTCATGAACAGCATGCATTTGCAGTCAGCTGAGAGATTTTGAGCATTGAGTTTCACTGTACCCTTACGCAATGCAGCTGCATTCATAAATCATTACATAGGGTAGCTGTGCTACTGCTGCTGTAGGAGCAGAAAATCCTAACATTTTTATTTCAAAATGGACACTTTCAGTGCAGTCCTGGAATAAATGTAATTTCTTGGAGCACTGATTTTGTTTTGAGGGCCGAAAAAAGTTATGCTTCACTATTGGAGGGCAGAAGCACACTGTTCATGGAAAGCAATTAATTACAACTGGAGACCTCATTTCCCTTCCACCACACAGGAGAAAGATGAGGGAGTGGCAGTGGCAAAGAGACTCAGTTGCATGGTGTGACCAGAGCTTCTGGTGGAGAGAGGACCTGATTTTCATTATGTTTGTATTTCTCCCTCATGGTCTGTGTTCTCTCCCCTGCAGCTCCAGTGACAGTATCCCAGTTTATCCTGACACAGAGAGATGACAGTAGTCTTTCTGTTTCTTGGCTTGCCCCACGGCAACGCAGCCGGACCTCGGTGGAGTATGAGGTCATGTTCTTTGAGAAGGTAAGGCTTGCCTGATTTGCTCTTCCCCCTTTCACCCAAAGGGGTGGAAGTGTCCTCTTGTTCAGCATGCATTTGTTACTTGATCCTGTTTGGTTTCTGCAGGGAGAGGAGGCACGTTACACAGTGAAGCACCTTCTTGAGCCAAATGTCACTCTGAGAGACCTGCAGCCAGACACAGCCTACCTGCTCCGTGTGAGATCCATCACACCCCTTGGGCCTGGGCCCTACTCCGCGGAGCAGGAATTTCGCACCCTTCCACCAGGTAAAGGACAAGCACTGGTATCTCATCTGGGAGAAACCCACTTCCCCATCAGATTGTATATTCACATGGTACATCGATCTCTTTTCGTGTTCTGCTGGCTGTAAGGCACACTCCTGAGTGCCTTGTCACCAGAGCCAAGCCTGTTGCTTTGTAAAGACAAAAGGCATTTTTCCTGTTTCCTTGCTGTCTTATAAAATTCACTTGTACTTTCCCATTCAGACTTGATCAGTCTCAGTTTAGTGTGTTGTACTGGTACAAGAGTTAACCAGACCTTCATTTAGTTCTTCAAAGACATTTTGATTTTGGCTAATGTTTCTAAGTTTGAATGCTGGTCAAATGATTACCATATGCCTCCTTTTATGTGCCAGTTACTAGTGAAAAGGAGAACTCAGAGGACCTCAGCACTATTTTTTCCAGCTTTATCAGTTCCACTGTATGTAGTCCAGCTCCTGAATGTAGCTCTGCCCAAAGAGATGGTTTACCACTGAAAAATGTTCTTCACCAAAGCACAATGTGTAGAAGGCCAGGCTGTCAGAGCTACAAAAAGATCTTTCTCCTGTGTCAAAGAACATCTTATATAGGCCAGATATCCAACCTCCTCTTTCCCTGGGTCACCCAGAAACTTCCCCTTAGTCTAAAGTTTTCTGTAATGGAGTTTGCTCCCTCTTCATTCCACAGACTCCTGCTGACCCAATGGATAACTTTAGAAATACATGCATTGAAGTGCTGCATTTGAAAGTTTTATTGTAATGAAATAAGGACATGGAAGAAAGCTAAGGCATACCTTAATGTAACTAAATAGTTAAATTAACAGTGTAAAAGCTGATAAGGCATTGGGATACCATTACTGGAATATAAAGGTTGGGCCCTTTTTGGCACCTGGAGCTTTTGGTAAAATCTTCATGAAGTCACAGTGACAAATGATGATACCAAAAATGATGTTTAACCAATTAAATAAAGTACTGCAAAGGCCCTGTGAAAAAGATGTAAATTAGCACGCACAATTGTTTTGATTAAGAAAGAGTAGATTAGAAAATGCTTTCATCAAAATTATGCTTCATTTCAAATAAAAGTTGATCACCTCATCATGCCAAGACAAAGGTCTTTTGAATATGAAAGGGATTAAAAGGAAGTGCCAGCAAGGTTTCATTTAGTGAGTGTTCTTGTTTGATCATACTAGAAGCATTGTTTAGCTGTTATAGTTTAGGAATATTAGTGTAGCAGGATCTGCAAGGAGTGGCAATTTTATATTTAAATCTGAGTTTGTTAATTTAGATCCCTTAAATTCCTGCAGAAGTCCTATGTACCTAAAAGCTTGTCCATTTTATTGATAAAAGATACTATTTCACCCTCCAAATCTTAGCTTTTTGATTTTAACAAAACAAGGACATTAACTCTGCCTCTTGATTCCTGCTTAACTAAGCTGGTGATTTTTAGTAATTTTAGTGGGATGAGTCAGCATCAGAGGAAGAATAATTAGTGTTAATTAGGCTTTATGGATGCTGAGCATTGGACTAGATGTTAGGAAACACTTCCCCACACAGTTCTCTGTATCATCTGTTCCTTGATTTTAAATCTGCTCATTTATGAAAAAAAAAATTATTTGGGGATTTTCTTTCTTCTGGATGTTTTCCTAAATCTCTCTTGGGAAAATATTAAAAATATGTAGATTCTCATTACTTTTTCATTAATGCATTTTAAATTTTAAAAACATTTTTTAAGTTGTGGGAAGTAAGTTTTAAAAACACTAAGAGAGGTAATTTAGCATTTTCTCTGATGAATTCAAATATATTTGTGGAAATGCCTAGCTTTAACTTGAGAATCTAAATGGAAGGAGACAGCCTGTGTTATGTGAACACTATCTGAAAGCTATCCAACCTCAAAATGAAACCACCTGATGCTCAGTTTTGAGAAAACAGGAATATGATGTTAGACTGCAAGTTTGTAAGTCAGTACTTGTTTCAGGAGTCCTATGCAGACAGGGCCTTTTGTCAGGGTAATTAGGCAAAGGAGCAGCTCCAGATGTTGATGGGAGGGGAGCACGTAATTAATTTCATAAACAAGAAGAGAGTTACTTTAGACTGTTGGGGAAAATCATGTCTTTGCTTTTCCATAGTTTAAATCGGGTACTGAACAGGAAGAAGGGCCTGATCTGAAAGGATTGTTGGAGAGGAGTGGGAGGGAAGGAACATCTGTTCTTCATTTTTGAAAGTGTCATGGAATTTAAGTAGGAAATCAGACATAGGGATAAATTACTCAACTGGAAGACCAAGACTGTAGATAAGAGTCAACCAGATAACCACCAGAAGGTGCTCCACGCACATGAGTAACAGCATGATAGGACTCCCATCTGGTGGCTCTGTTGCCTGAAGGCAAATGGCTGTAACTTGCCTAATGCCATTAACTGGTAGAAGCTGGTTGTTATGTTCCAGACAAACAGATACTGGTCTTCTAAGTGATGTGGCCTCTCTCTTTGCTTCTGCAGACACGGGAGCTCTGTCTGGTGGAGTCATAGTCTCTATTATCTTTGGAGTTCTCCTATTTATTGGGCTAATTCTGGGATTTGTCATGTTTCGGCGAAAGTAAGTATTGGTTTTTGGTATTAAAAAAGGTATAGATGTAGGAATAGCTGAGCTATGGGAGCTTGAGAAAGGGAGGCCCTGTTTTCTCACAAGGTATTGTATAGGTATATATATATATTGTATATTTAGAGAAGAAAAACACCAGTGTGCTGCTGCAAGATGGGAAGGGTGTCAGTAAGTAATTTTGATTAGCAGGATTGGAGGGATTGATATTTTAAGATAATATTTGCTGTTGGAAACAGAGGAAAATGTGGTGATTTCTCAGTTTTGTTATAATCCAGCAGCATCATATTGTTATCATGACAGAGGAATAAAAATGTTGTTAGGGTACAATCATCTCTATAGCTGCTGACCAGTTGAGTGGTAATGCATGTATGCAGTCATTTCAAACCATTTTCCACATACCATTACTGCTGGGGTCCTCTACCCATATACAGAATTCTACTTTCCTTCTCAATGTCTATAAGGCTGCTATTGCTTGGTTTTAAGAAGATCAGATACTCTACTGGAAGCATACGGAAAACATAAAATAAACAGAAATTCATCTGTAACTCAGCACAAAACTCCCTGTATGAAAACAAAGCTCCATTTCTAAATGTTAAGGAGCCGTCACATTTTATTGCCAGCCGTACTTTTCCAAGTAGGTGCAGTGTCTGGTTCCACTTTGCTCTGTGCTACCCTGAACTCTGTCCCTAACCAGCTAGGGAAGGCATGCTGAAAGTCTTGCTTTTCCCTTTGCTATCTGCTGACCATTTTATTTTCACGACTCTTTGTGATGTTCCAGGAGGGCTCGTTGGAGACATGCACGGCCAGATTACAATACTTCGGGCTTTGAGCGAGGTGAGCTTCAAAGGGGTGATAAAACCAGGGGGAAGCCTGGAATGTGTTGGAAGGGATGAAAAGAAATATTGGTTTCAAACCAGACACTGGCATGGCTTTTCTGATGTAATTTGCCTCTTCCCACAAATTCTACTCTTCAATGTAGGTTTGGTAGATTTTTTTACTGCCATTGTTAGAAGCCCATGGATTCACTTCTGCTTTTGTAGCTATTCTTTAAAAAGGTTGTCCAAAGAGCTGACAGGTTAATTTGCTCTTTTGTTTCCCTTTACCATAGAGAAGGTCTGGTTGAAACCCTATGTAGACCTGCAACCATATGATGACCCCAGCAGAGGAGTCCTGGAATTCACTAAGGAACTGGACGTCTCTTGTGTCACTATGGAGAACGTGATTGGAGAGGGTGAGTTACTTATTGCTCTCCCCATCTTTCAGTTTCCCCACACTGTTGTTTTGCTACCCATCCTTGAGTTCATCTGTGACATTTTGCCTCTGGTTGTCTTCAGGGGAGTTTGGGGAGGTCTATCGTGGGTCCCTGAGACTCCCAGGGAAAGAACGTATTGTGGTTGCCATCAAGACTCTGAAATCAACATACTCAGACTCACAGTGGTGGAACTTTCTGCGTGAAGCAACAATTATGGGGCAGTTCAATCACCCGAACATTGTGCGTCTGGAGGGAGTTGTCACCAAAAGTAAGTGTGTGTGTGAGAGAGTCCTGGAATGAGAGCAGAAACTGGCACATTTCTCAGGCCTTTCTTAGTGAGTTTGCTGTCAGAGAGGCTGTTCTGGGAGAAGACAGGCATTGTCATGTCAGAGAACAAGGAAGGGAGGAGAGGTATGGATTTCCAACAGAGTCCTGAGACAATGTTAGGAGAGATCTTCTAGGGCTGGTGAGTAGATGAGGAGTCAGGATAGTGTAAGGGATGCTACAGGGTTATATGTGTGACACCAGGAGGAGTACAAGATCATTGGGAGATGTCAAAGGAGAAGGGGCAGCCAGCTGTGCCAGTAGAGTGGGGGTGTTAGCTGGGGTTGGACGTGGTTCTCTGTGTCGGGGAATGTGGAGAGCATTGAAAGGCATGAGTAGGAGAATTTGAAAAGGCTTAAACCCTCTTGTCTTCCTCAAGGGAGGCCAATGATGATCATCACTGAGTATATGGAAAATGGAGCACTGGATACCTTCCTCCGGGTGAGAAACTCCAATCTGTAATCGGCTTGTGTACTGCCAGAACTTGCACTTGACCTGGATTTAGGGCCCTAAAATAAAACTAGAAATAAGATCCAGACATCCACTTACTTTCTGCTTACTGACATTTCCAGTGTCAGCAGCAGAAGCTTGATGCCATCCAGTTTGTTCAGTGACCAGAGTGGTGTCTGGAAATGCAGTTGCCTAATGATGACTCTGGAGACCACCACCAGTCCCCTAGTGAGAACCTGTTGGGGTCTTTGGGCTGCAGCATTGCCTTTTTGCTTGTTCACCACTGCCCGTTTTTGTAAGTTAATAAGGTCAGCGACTAGAAGCCAAGCGGATCAATGTCACTTCTCTCACTTCTTCTTCCATGCAGGAGAATGAGGAAAAATTTAGCCCTGTGCAGCTTGTGAGCATGCTGCAGGGAATAGCCTCTGGCATGACCTACCTTTCAGAACACAATTATGTGCACCGGGATCTGGCTGCTCGTAACATCCTGGTAACACGCAGTCTCCAGTGCAAGGTGTCTGACTTTGGTCTCTCACGAATTTTGGAGAATGATGCAGAGGGAACCTATGAAACCAAGGTGAGGCAAACCCAGTCTTTCAGCTGTGTAAATTAACTTTAGTCTCTGAGGAAAGCCTGTAGTAAAATTACATGTCATGGTGTGGATGGTTCAGAAGGTGGTACTTTTGTCTCTGGAGTCCAGGTTGATTTAGTTTGCTAAGAAATTCAGAGGGACTGTGGTGTTAAAATGAGAAGCAAAATAAGAGGTCTCATCTCTTGGACTCAGTTACTGAATCTAGCTTAGAAGATAGCCTTGCTGTGGTCAGTTTTGGACTAGGGTCATCTCCATGTCTCTTTCAATGAAAAGTTCCAGTAATTCTAATGGGTGGTGTCCTTCAAAGCAGGGCTGTGACTGGTGTCAGGCTCTTCACTCCCACAGCAGAGATTTTGTGTAGCATTCAACTGAACAGAGGGCTTAAACTCATTTACTTTCCAAGAATATTTCTCTCCTTTTGAGAAATTTCCCATGTCACTTCAAATGAAGTGGGCTCAATCTCTGAACCACTTTGTAAGGTCCTTGCATGAAAACACTGGAGAAATACCATTCAGTGATACATGCTGGATACATTGTGTTTCTGCTCTTTTACAGGGTGGTAAGATTCCTATCCGATGGACAGCCCCAGAGGCCATTGCTCATCGGATTTTCACCTCAGCCAGTGATGTCTGGAGCTTTGGAATCGTCATGTGGGAGGTGCTGTCATTTGGTGACAAGCCATATGGACACATGACCAATCAAGAGGTAACAGACACTGAGTTCAAGGGCTGATTTAAAAAATAAACAAGGCATGTGGGCCCAACTTTTGTAGATCCCCCTCAGCCTGCAGTCTTGACTTACTTTTGAACACATAACTACTATGTTTCCCTCCCTGCTAAAAATCAGTGCAACCAAGTCAAGGACAATAAGTATTGAGGTGTCAACAGCAATAAGCCAAATTAAGAGTAGTTAAATCAGCCATGGCATTTGGATCTGGAGATATTCTCCACTGGTTTTGTTTTCTCCTTCCTCTAGCTGTGGTGCATTATGTGTCATCTCATTCTAGGCTCAGAACATGCTGTTGAAATTATTCCCCAGAGTCTGGTTCCCCTTCTCTCACTGTGCCAGGACCATTTGGTCCTCACTTGTCCTCACTTCTCATGAACATGTCCTGAGTGGCAAATGGGAGCTAAACTAGTAAAGGACTGAAAATACACGCATATGCCACTTCAGTTTTTGGCATCCCTTAGGTGTCTTGATCCTGTGCTGTGCTGCCCAAACCCTGTGTCATACACATGTAATTTGCATCAACCCCTCCCTGGCTGCACACTGTAAAGTGGTGAATGGCTGCTCCCAGAGGTCTCTGGCTTCTATTCTGCACTCTTTGCTCTTGGCCAGATTTCTCTCTGTCCTCTGTGCAGGTGATGAAAAGCTTAGAGGATGGGTACCGGCTCCCCCCGCCTGTGGATTGCCCATCTATCCTCTACGAACTCATGAAGAATTGCTGGTCACACGATCGGATGAGGAGGCCTCATTTTCAGGAAATCCGGGCACAGCTGCAACATTTCATCTCAAGTCCCCAACTCCTCCGGCCTGTTGCAGACTTTGACCCCAGGTAAGCAGGCTGTCACCAGAGGAGGAGGGGTTAACTGGGATGCTTCACCTCCCAGTCCCCAGCAGGAGGAGAGGCAGTGCGAGCAATGCAGACTGGAAAGATGCACCGTGAGTGCTCTGTGTGCAGAAGACAGTGGTCGTCTCTGTTTCCTGGTGACAGAGGGCAGAGCCACTGGCCTGCTCTGACCTCACTTTGCAGAGAGCAGATTAGTTGGCCCTGCCCTGGCAGAGGGTGCTTGCTTGCCCTTCGGCTACTGTCTCCTAGTGCTGTCCATTTCAGGCGGTTGCCTGGCTAACGAAGCGTTTATGTGTCTCTAGGGTAACACTCCGTCTCCCCAGCTGCAGTGGGTCCGATGGGATCCCCTACCGATCCATCCCTGAGTGGCTGGAATCCATTCGCATGAAGCGCTACATCTCCAACTTCCGCACTGCCGGCCTGGACACCATGGAGTCCATTCTGGAGCTCACTGCTGAGTAAGTGCAGGCCAGGCTCCCACAGGGCCCCTCAGGCTGTGCTACAAGGAGCTGTGCTTGTCCTTGTGTGATCTGAACAAGCACTGATATTTACTTGGAAGGCTTCTCTCCATCCTTCTCCATGCAGTTAAATGGAAGTGGACTGGCTTCTTCACCTAAAAGGGAAGAATCAGCCCAAACTGTGAGACTAATTTCCTAACTTGAGGCTCTTCAGGGGTCTTCAGCTGCTCTGAACTCACATCAGACACAAGCAGCAATGGGAAAGAATAGGTGGCAAACAGTTCTCTAACCTGTCTCCCTACCCTTGTAGGACTTTGTAAGATAATTTCCTTGCCACAAATTCCATATGGACTAGTGATATCCCCCCCACTCCATCAGCCAGGCACTGTTGTGTCATAGAGCAAATCTTTCTGGGCTCCTCAGAAGGACTCAGGACACAGCTGTGTTATTTTGTCGGGGATGTACAGCCACCTCCAACCAGAGCAGTTACACGAAACAAATGAGCAGGCACAGACCTGCTGAAGGGTTGAGACATGGCCCCTATCACAAGCTGATTTAATCACAAATCCTGATTTACTGGGAGCATAGGCCTAGTCACAAAGTGGGAGAGGTCAGTTGACTGGGTGGGCAGAGGTAGCCAGGGAAGGGCAGGAATATCTAGGAGTTTCTTCCCTCTAGAGGAAAGGCAGGTGTATTAGGAGGCACTGAGGGAAAGGAAGCTTTCTGAACTCATGCTTGGTAACTGTTTCTGCCCTTACCCACACCTTGTTCCTAAGGAACAAGAACAGCAATTCATTTTTTCCTTTCTTTTCCCATTTCCTTCAGGGACTTGAAACAAATGGGAGTATCACTTCCAGGCCACCAGAAGAGGATCTTGTGCAGCATCCAAGGCTTTAAGGAGTGATCAGTTGTTGCATTCCTAAGCTTGAAAAATGCCCATCCTTACCAGATATCACTTGGAATCATTCCTATGGCAATTGCTTCCAAATGAGTGACTGGACAAGCAAAGCAAAACAACCAGAACTGAAAAAGCTCATGAGGCAACACCACCTGCTCTCATTTCTGTTCCCCCTTGCTTTAGCTCTACAGCAGCCATCAGTACGTTTCAGAGCAGTGGTCTTAGAAACTGTTCTCAGCCCTGTCTTCTGCAGTCTACTTTGTGCAGCACTAAGTAGGCCTTGTAGTCCACATACTGGAGTTTCAGACCCTCAGTATATCAGATGGAGTACAAAGCGGGTGGAGGGTGGTGGATAATGTTTTAAGATTGGAGATGAGGGTTCAGGATAGACTGGGACATTCAGGGAGCAGGCACAAGAATACAGACAGGTAGAGACAGGGCTCATTCACTCCTTGGCATATATTCCTTCTCACTTCAGCACCCTTCTGTCTTTCTTATTTTGCATCAGGAACAAACTATTCAGTTCTTCACGAGGCTGCTGGTAAGGCATATATATTTTTAATGCAGCTATTCTTGCCTTGAACACCAGCCTGTGGTGTACTTCTTTGTTTGGAGGAGAAACTGGGAGTAGAAGCACACCCCGCTGTAACTTGTGTGATCACAGCACCTCAGCATGTTGCTGTTTTGCACATGCACACTTCAGAGGGGAGATTTACATCTCTCCAAACTGCTTAATACCTTTTCTTATGCCATGGACAGAAAATCCTTTACGTATCCATTTTTCTCTGCCCCTTTTTAAAAGAGACAATAGTCTTGTTTGGCTGGAATAGGGTATTTGTAACAGAAAAATGTGTAGGTGGTCTGTCTTACTCCTTCTCTGTGGAGGAAATGTTATTATTTATCAGATCTCAAGACAGTTATAGTCTGTAAATAATATTTTGTAAATAAACCTGTGGCAGAGCAGGCTGTGTTGGAATTCTTTGGCTTAATTCAAATGTGATTGAGACCTTTAGCATGCCTATCATAAGTTCCAGCAGGGTTCTTACATCCACCTTTAGTTGTTTCAGCCAACGGTCTTTGTCCATTTAACTGCAGATGTAACATGGAAGTGCAATTGCATTAGGATTAAAGGATACCTTTGCAGCTGGTCACTTCAGATTTTTTTCTTTCACCCAGTTACAGGCTTATCTATCCAACATCCAAGTCCATCTTTTTACAGATCCTGTGATTATTCCTAAATCATAAGAAATATTAGCAGCTACTGCTGTGTTTGATGAAATACATGTGAGTAGTACTTCTTTCTCCTGCAGACTAGACTGTCCAGGAGAAAGAAAGATTCTCACTGATGTTCCTGAGACTTTCTCCCACCTGGGAAGAGTAGCTACCTCAAGATTTATTTTTGAAGTCTGGGTTGGTGAAATTGAGTGCTACACATTCAGCAATGTGACTTGCTAGGGGTAACAATGTCTCCATAACTGTATAATGCTCTAAAGTCTTAAGGCTATAAATTAACACTGCTGTGCCTGGGAAGGTCTTCCTTAATCATAACAGGAGGGCTAAGAAGCAGAGATCTAAAGAACTGCAACCTGAAGCAAGAAGGCTGGTTTCTATTTGACACAGACCATGGCTACTCAAGTCACTGCAGCTATAGCAAGAGGGAGAGCTGACAAGCAAAGCTCTTACTGTGAGTTTCACTGTATCCGTCTTAGTAATAGCTTTTTTTAACGTGAAGTATAGGTAACCAGTAAATTTGCTGCCTGGCAGATACCCAAGCTAGCAGATAAGCCCTGATGAAGCCGACACAAGAGTATGAGCTTGTGCCATGCACATGTAAACTTTGGCCTATCACTGCAGATGATAGAGAAGTGGGAGTGGTTGATACATCAGATGGTTGCACTGCCATGCAGAGGGACCTTAATAGGGGAGAGAAATGAGAAGAGGGGAGATTCAGGAAGTTGAACCAAGGGAAATGCAGAGCCTCACCACTGGGGAGGAATAGCCTCACGCATCAGTACAAGCTGGGGACTGGAAGGTAGCTTTGCAGGAGAGGACTTGCAGGTCATTGTGAACAGCAAGTTGCACCTGAACCCTTTAACAAAGAAACACAACAGTACCTGGGCTGCATTTCAGCAAATGCATCACCAGTAACTGGAAGGAGGCCATTCTTTCTCTTTATTCCAGCATTGGTCAGACACCTGAAGTGTTGCGTCCAACCTTGGGGTCCCTAGCACAAAGGACGACATGGACAGTGGAGCAAGTCCAGTGAAAGGCCACTGGTTTTGAATGGATTAGAGCATCTGACATACAAGGAGAGGCTGAGAGAGCTTAGGGGCTGTTCAGCCTCAAGAGGAGAATGTTTGGGTGGCTTTTATCATTCTGTATAAATACCTGATGGTGAAAAAGGAGCCAGACACTCCTCAGTGGTATCCAGTGAAAGTAGCAGCAGTGAGAACACACCAAAATGCAGTAAATGGAAGATGAGAAAAAACTTATTGTGAGAGTTGTTAACACTGGAACAGATTATCCAAGTCTCATCCTTTAAGGTATTAAAAAGCAACCTGCTCTGGTTGACCCGGCTCTGAGTAGGGAGGTCCCTTTCAACTTCAAGTGTTAGGAGCTGCTGAATCAGCTGGCCTGATAGAGAAGAGGCTGTTCAGTTCCATGTCCTCAGGGCACAGCCAGCAGCAAGCCTGAGCATGTATTCCCAATAGGCACTCATGCACAGAAAATCTCCAAGTACATAATGCATGCATGTATATAAACGCACACACACTGCACATGACTGGCCCGAGGCAGAGAGCACAGCAGACACGCAAGCACAGCACAAACAGCCTAATCCTCTTCCTGGCTCTGGCTGATCAGGATGAACCTGTTAGAGGGAAACATACATCTATAGGATGGATCCCTCTAGTGCCCGAGACCAGCCATCCTGCAGCTGGCTCCACACCCTGGAGCCTGAGCTGGTCTCCTCAGTTGCTGGCAAATCCTCAAGGCCTGCAGCCATGCTGCACAGTGAGCATGCAGACACGCACACACACCCCGGAGCCCTCCAAGAGTTAGCCTAAGACATTGGCTCTACCCAGCAGCTGGCTCCAGGATCCCCTGGCCCCCCGGTGTCCTCAAACACAGATGCACACTCCTCTTTCAGCTGGTCTCCAGACTCAAGAGTAACTCCTGGGAACGTGAGCAGCTGACTCTCACACGTCTTTACAGCATTTAGCCAGACCCGCAGCCATGCCATGTGCCGGCTCCCAAATCTCTTGCCCTACTCACCAGCTACTCTGACCTGATTTTGCTGGCGATAACACACACCACCACAATATGCATGCACTCAGGTCTGTCCAGTTGCTGGCATTTAGATCCACTTGCACAGAACAGACTTCATGCACACAGAACAGGAAAAAAAAAAAAGCTATTATGAAGACAGGACAGACCACACTGATGACACACAGGGCATGGCCAGACAAGCGTACTGTGTACGTGCAGCCACCACCTGTGCCCTTTTCCCATCAGTTTTTCCCATGGTGCTTCCCATCCTTGATCACGCACTGTTCCTGCCTTTGATCTCTTCCCTACACATCCCACAACAAGTGTTGTACAGTCCCCAAATGCTCTTTCCATGCACCCCATGCCCCTCAGAGGGACTAGCCTCCCTTTAACCCACAAGGTGATCCCTTCCCATTGACTCCATGGGATAGGTCTCCTACCCAGACACCAAGGCTATGGTCCTCTGGGAGGAGCAGAGTTAGTGCTTCTCTGCCCCAGCACTGTTCCTCTCCTCTGCACTCCTTGGTGTTTGTGGGCACAAGCTTTTAATAGCATGGCCTAGAAACAACCTCTCAAACAATGCCTACAAACTAGCAACAACTAGGGTAAGAAAAGTAATTGTACAATTTGTTTATTCTCTACTCATCCTATAGAAAACCTCAAGACATTTATTGGATCAATTTGCAAGGAGTCATTAAAGATTTGCCCCAAACTGGCAAGAGATCAAGAGTACGTTTCATGTCTTTGAAGTGTAGAAACACTGGTGCTCACCACAAAAAGGAGTTTCACCTGCAGTGACCATGACAGTACCATGCTTAGAACAGTAAACAGCAAGCACAAACACTGAGGAGCAATAGCTAGGGCAAAGCAAACAAAGTGTCCACTTTTACTCCAATCCACTTGCATCTCACTGGAATACCCACCTCTGAGTGATCCATGAAGCAGACTACTGTATTGCTGTACTGAACTGCAGTCTTCCACTGCTTTAAATGAGAGCTACTCTTCAGGCACAGAAAAATAGAAGCCTGGAAAGCAGACGAAGAGGTGGAGAGAGAAAGGCCATGTTCAGACTCCTGATCTCTGGAGGCTAGGTAGAATAGCAGCTATACATTTGGCAATGTGTAAAAAAGCTCTACAATGGCAGTTCTACTGCCAAAGACAGCAACTCTCACAGGTGGCTGAACAAATACAGCAGACACAGGTTAATGGAAAAAAACCACACATTTTATTGAATGCAAACAGTGGTTGGACAGTGTTGTTATTCAAAAGGTTTGTTCAGTTTGAGACAGTTTCTAGTCCAGGAAATGGGGCTCGGTGCAGTAACACTTAGAGCCAGACAGTACATTGCAATTACACTGCAGCTTTCACTGACAGCAGTGAAAGAAACCCTACTGGAACAGGAGACATTCCTCAGTCTGCTGAATCCTTATCCATGCACTGAGACGCCTCCTCACCATGTGCTGCCCGTCCTTACGACGGTCTTTATTTGTAAACATGCATTCTTTGGACTGCTTTGCTACTCTGGTGCCCAGCCTGGCTGTCCAGAAACCGCACTGGGAAACAAATCATTTTGGGAAGGGGAAAAAGATTTTTAAAAAAAAAAAAGTTTCCAAACTCAGAGTAGTATTTCAAACACTGCCAGTTTAATCTGGCTAAGGAAAAAAATGACAAGACAGTTAATCAGTAAAATCCTTTAGAGACAGAAAAGCTATAGCAGGTTAGCTTTCTCCAGCAACAGCAACAGATTCCCACTACTTTCTGCCTCCACACTCTAATCCAGGTGCGGGAGCAGGCAGAGGAAGGCATCCTGATAACGAGGTGTCACAAGATATAAAATAAAAGACAGAAGTGGTGCCACGATGCAGGCTTCCACCTTCTCAAGTCAAATCATTGTTCTTGGCTCCACGAAACTGAAGAATGCTCTCAGCCCTTCCCAGCACCTGCTACCAGGTCTTTCTTCCTTCTTCCACCAGGCGGTGGTGGAGGTCTGATCTTTATCCTCCAGAGTCTCGAGGGAACAGCAGTTGTGCACTAACCTTATCACAGCCCCCAGCCTGGAATACACTGTGGCCAGGAAGCAGTGACAGGAGAAGAGATCCTTTCTTGGTGGGTGTGCAGAGTGAAGTCTAGGAGCAGTGAATCCTACATGAGTAAAGAACTGTGCTGGCATAGTCTCCATTGGTAGCAGTCTGCCTTGTCAGGCAGAGGGGTAGGACAATGGCAGGGAGGGAAGGAGTACTGAGAGTGGGGGGCTCGAGGGAATGCCTCCTCAGAGCTCCTCAGCGCGCTGTTTTTGCACGGGCAGTGTGACACTTGATACACAGCACGTGCCCATCCAGAGGAAAGCACCCATTCTCATCTGCTTCAATGGACAAGGGCTTCCCACAGTCCTAAACAGGAAAAGAAGAGGCAGGGAGCTCAGTGATGGCCAAGAACAGGGTAAAGGCATTCGAGGATGCAGAAAGGCCCCACAGCATCAGGTTAATTGCTCACAGCCTAGTGCTCTGTCCCTGATGGTGCTAATGGGAGACACTGTTTTGAGGGGAGAGCAATCCCAGCACGTTCCCCTCTTACATACAGCTGCTATATTAGGCGTGTTAGAGAATATAACAACCCTGCACAGTCCCTGTTCATGAACCCATGGTCTGGGAATGTCTGATCTTTTTCTGAACGTACTTCAGAAACGCTCCACATTCATTCAGAACAACTTCAGTGTTTGGTCAGCATAGACAACAAAGGTGCCCAGTTGCTGGTGATGAGCATGGGAGACATGGGAGGAGTGGGGCCACCAGTCTTACCTCACACTTGTAACATTTCATGTGGAAATTTTTCTCCAGTGCAACAACACGCACTGTCTCATCCTTTCCAGGCTCTGGCATGATAGGTTCACTACAGACTGAGCAGCGTGGAGCATACTTCCTGCAACACAAAACCATGGAGGAGACCATGACCACTGTGGCGACATTCAAGGCAGGCTTCTCAGTGCTGTTCAATGGCATTAGCACCAGAGGGATAATAAATGTTTAGATGGAAAGACATCTTAATACTTTGCTGGCTCATTTTTAACTTCATGTCCAACAGAGGACATGGGCAACCCAACCCTGTACCGCAGAAAAAAGAAGCAGGTGTGAGGGACTCTGCCTTCTCTCATACACCACATACACATGTCTCCTTCTGTACCTGTGGTAGTCATCCACACAGTGAGGCTGGTTGGACTGGTCCACAATGAAAGAGGTCCCCTCCAGGGGGGTATGGCACATCACACAGGTGAAGCACTGGGGATGGTATGAGTTACCAGTGGCCTTCAGCATCCGGTCTGTGATGGTCTGCTTGCAGACGCTGCACTTTTCCAGGGTGCTCTGAGCCCAAAGGAAACAAATAAGACACATGAATCCAATCTCCCACCCCTGTGAGGCTTCACCACAGAAAGCAAGGATGGAAGGAGGAAGAGAAAGCAAGAGAGAACCACCACAGCGAGTTCAGCTCTCTCCAGCAGCTTTCACCCCAGCGACTCACAGCATAGCAGTCCTCACAGAAGGGCTTCTCATCCACATTGTAGAACTGCTGCCCCTGCAGCTGTTTCTCACATTTGAAGCAGGTGAAGCATTCCACGTGGAAGAGGCGGTCCAGGGCCCTCACAGCTGGCTGGGTTCGTGACAGGGGCTTCCGGCAGAAGCCGCAGAGCTCTGTCAATGGCAGAGGAAAGGGGTCAGGAGAGATTAAAACCCACCACAGTCTTAATCTTACCGCTGCCATTGAGGGAACGCACCAGAAGTTGCAGCCTCTGCTGGGGGTGGATGCTCCATATCCTTCATTAGTTTCTGGGTCAACTTCTCCAGCTCTTCTACCTCCTTCATTGTCAGACAGGAATTCCCCCTAGGTGGATCTGCACTGGAACCTGTGGGTCTATGCTGCAGGAAGAGGAAACATTCAATCCCAAAAAATACATATAGACTCCTTCCCACTTAGTCCCTAATAAACCTAATTCTCTTGCCTTTACAGGTCCCCTCTGTTCATCTCTAGGAACAATCTTCCATCCACTGTGCTTGATCCTTTTCACCTCCACATGAAGTCCTACCCCTCTCCACCACTATCTCTATAGTTACATCTCTCTTTCAGATGGGTAACAGCCTCCCATAGCCTGGGGCAGATGCCCCCCTCATCCTCCCAACTTTACTCCCCATGTGCCTGTCCAAAAACACCAGTCCCATGGCTCTTTCCCTTACCGTGTCTTTTGCAGCAGCAGGTTTTTCTGTTGGACGTGGCTTCTCCTGCACTTGGGGTCTTTCCCTCTGCTGGGCATAGGTGAAATTAGGGGGCTGTGGTCGAGAGGAGGGGCCTGAAGGTGAAGGGGCTGTGAACTGAGTCTGAAGGGAAGTAGGGTGTCTTGTAGAATTTGAGGGAGCCACTGGAACACTGTCACCTGATTTGGACACAGACTTAGGAGAGCCAGCAACAGGAGATGGGGCGAATTTAGGGGTAGGCTGAGCAGAAGGGAGAGAGGGGGGTGGAGGGACTGGTGCCTGGGGCTCCTTGCGTTGCTGTGGGGCTGCCCATGGGGTTGGGGTGGGGTTCAAATCCACCCCAGGGGGCTTGAAAGATGAGCTTCCACTTGGCTTTGGTGTGAACTTAGAAGGAAAGGAATGAGGAGTATCTTTGGGTCCAGATGGTATTTCCACGGGGGCTATTGCGGCCAGCGGTTTCTCCAGAGAACCTGTGGATCCTGCAGTGATCTGTAAAGAGAAACAGCAGAGAGAAAACAGGCAGTTAACAGAAAGGTGGAAGAGAAAATAAGCCATCTATAGCAGTGAGTCAGTCAGCCGCTACCCCAGACCCAGCATCCTAAGAGTTTCCACACTGTGACATATTTAGCAGTACAGACAGGTTGCAAGATCCATGCTTTCCGGTCCTTCACCAACACTTCCACGCTATGGTTTATCCAGACATTTTAATCTTCAGTAGCACCCTTCTCACTACCTCTGTTCAGCAAACCAGTCATCTCTTCTTCCACCTGCAACAGTCTGGACAGCTCACCCGGGATTTGAAGGGGTCATTCTTCTCCATGTCATCCAACATTACAGACAGTGAGTCAATCTCAAGATCAACGCTGCTCATCTTGCCACGTACCTACATCGCCATCCATGAGGAGAAAGGGAGCAGAGCATGTTACAGGAACAGCCAGAGAAATGGGTGTATCATTCCCTTACAATAGCAGCCTTTGGTACTTTGCACTGCGGTACAGATCTGCTCCTTGCTTTGAATGGATAACAAATTGGTGAGGATGAACAGGACACAGTCTCAAAGGTCTACAAACAGTGGGAAAATCAACAGCCCAAGGAAGCTCAGACAGATTTAGGTGGGAAAAGACATCTGGACGTCTGTAGTCTAATACTGCTCACAGCAGAGCTAATTCCCAAGCAACACCAGGTTGCTCAGGGCCCCATCCAGGTGATTTCACAACATTCCCAATGATGCAGATTCCCCAGTCTTTCTAGGCACCCATGCCAGCAGTGAGCCACCCTTGGAGTGGAACAGGGTTTTCTTCTGTCCAAGAGGAATTTCCCTTGCCACAACTTCTGTCCATTGTCTCTTGGTGCACCCGAGTAAGAAGAATCTGTCTTCTCTCCAGCCCTCCTTTAGGCATTGCAGACTCAGTCAGAACCCTGCCTTGGCAGCCTCTTCTGTTCCAACCCCCAAAGGCTGCTATGGCCTTTCACTGGATTGCATCTCGTTCAGTATTCCACAGGGATCATTCCAATGGAAAGCCTGACTGGATATAGCCCTCCAAGATGCAGCCTCGCTAGCACAGAAGGGAGGAGTAATCACCGTCCTTGTCCTTCTCACAAGCGCAGCCCAGCGTGTGGTTGGCCTTTATTGCCACAAGGGCGCATTGCTGGCTTGCACGCACCTCATTGTCCACCGGGAACCCCAGGTCCTGCCCCGCAGAGCTGCAGCCCAGCCAGCTGACCCTAACCTGTGCTGGGCCACGGGGTGGTAGCATTCCCTGCTTTCCCGGATCTCAGGACTTCCCGCTGCTGAGCTCGGACAATAGCGAGAAGCTGTCCCAACTCACAGAGCATCACAGAAACCACACTTCCTTGGACCTCACTCACCTGTGGGGCAGGAACCTTGTTCACAGGTCCTTCATCGAACACTGGTGGAGGAGGAGGAGGTGGAGAAGGAGGTGAAGGAAAAGCTTCATCTGGGGCTGGTGGGAAAGGTTCTTCAAAGGGCGGTGGGGGTGGTGGAAATGCACAGTTTGAGGAAAAGCTTGCATCCTCCCCAGGTGGAGGAGGAGGTGGCAGCGGCAGGTCTATGGGGAAGAACGAGAATAAAAGCAACTTTGGATCATTTCTTACTCCTAACCAGAAGGGTTCTTGAAGATATTGCAGGAAGCAGGATCACGGAATCACAGAGTGTTTTGGGAGGGAAGAGACCTTCAAGAATATCTAGTTCGATCCTCACTGCCATGGGCAGGGATGCCACTCACTAGATCAGGTTGCTCAGGGCCCCATCCAGTGAGACCTTGAGCACTTCCAGAAATGGGGCATCCACCTCTCTGGGCAACCTGTTCCAGTGCCTCACCACTCTGAGTAGAGAATTTCCTCCTGAAATTCTAATCTAATCTAAACCTGCCCTCTTTCAGTAGTCCTTATACTATCTGCACACAAAATCTCCATCTCCCTCTTTTTTATAACCCCTTAAGGTAGAAGGCGGCCACAATGAGCTCTCCCCAGAGCCCTCCCTTCCCCAGGCTGAACAACCCCATGTCTCTCAGCCTGTTTTCCTAGGAGAGGTGCTCCCACCCTCAGATCATCTTCATGGTCTCCTCTGGATTCACTCCAACAGGTCCACATCTTTCTTGTGCTGAGGACCCCAGAGCCAGATGCAGTATTCCAGGTGGGGTCTCACAAGAGTGGAGCAGAGAGGCAGAATCCCATCCCCATCTGCTGGTCATACCCCTTCTGATGCAGCCCAGGATGCCATCGACCTTCTGGGCAGTCAGGGCACACTGGTTCCCCTGTATCCACAGGGCCTCTGCACCCAACAAGCATGACTGAACTCCACAGGCTGTTTTTCACCTTGTCCAAAGCTTTTCATAATCACTTCATCTTTCCTCAGTAGCTGCTGCTGTTAGTCCCTGAGCAGAGTTCTTGTATATTTGGGAAACAGGTCTTGCTATGCTCTTTCCCGCTCCTTGTCCCATTCTTTGATCCCCAGCATACCCTTCTCTTGCCAGTAACTGGCTCAGATTATTGAACACAGGGTAACATAGATGGAACGCCAGTGGACAACCCAGGACCTTGGAGAGCCTGTATTTTTACACAAAAATAAGCTGGTATCTCACAGCAGGATAGTAAGCACTACAAGAAACAAGTGGGGGGGAAAAAAGCAAGCTGGACCAATTACCCCTTAAGTGTATGATGAATCTTTGAAATGGCTTTGTTTTTCTGGGGCATAAAACCAGCTCTGATTTTAGAGGCTAATGTGTCTTCACACCAATATACATTAGGACACAAGAAATTTTCCAAAACCCTTTTAAGCAGGCTGGAAAGCACCACAGTGCCTCAGAGTTTTCTAGAAAACCCCATTGCTTCCACCTATTTGTATCTGCCCAAGATGCAGAACAAGCAAAACCAACCATTTTCTACTACAACACAGACAAACAAATGTGAATCCTTCTCTCTTCACCATGTAGGGGAGGAACTGTCCTCCTATCGACCACACAGCAAAGAACATCAAAGATGAGGAGGTGTAACTTCCACGTGCCTTCTTCTAGACACCCACCCCTCTTCCAGGCTAGCCCCAATGAGCAGTAGGGTATAAGACCAAGCTTTTCACTCCAGCTATTCCAAGTGCAACTTTTAACAGCAGTAATTGAATTCTCATCTTCATATCCAGCTGTGGTCAACAGGCTTTATAAGGACTTCTCATCTGTAACCTAAGGGAGACAATACTGCCCCTTTAGAAGATTAAAACCAAAATCTTATTAGCCTGTGGAATGCGTAAACTGCCCTGGTATGCAACACCTCTTCCAAGCCTTCTTGTGCTGCAGAAATTCTGCTGGGGGGAGGGAGTAATACTATGTATTTTTTTTTCTTTGAAATCACAGTTTGGGATCAAGCTTGTACATGCTTGCCTTTTGGTTTATTGAAACCATAAGAAACACAATCCTCATCTGTTGTCACGTTGTTTTAGATGCACTAAAAGCCTGTTTTATGAATTATTCACAGGACAAGAAAGTTCCTCACGAAGTTGTTATACCAGATTTACAGAATGATCAATACTAAATGTAACATTCCTACAGGAGTACTAACTTAGCCATCCTGTCATTTAAGACAGAGACCAACTGCTATAGCTTTGTATCATAAGTTTTGTTTGGGGAGTGTATAAGGAAGGCACAGAAGGACTGAAGATATGCACCAGAGAAGGATCAAATCAGATGCATTTCTCTCATGACTGAGTTTTGGTGGCTCATCTGTACCTCAGCTGTCTTGCTGGCAGCCCTTACCCAATGATGACACAGCAGCTTATGACAAATGGTTCTTTTGCTAGTTTTTCTGTCTAGTTACTCCATAATACCCACTTTACGGATAAGAGAAGCAGAGCAAGCAACACCCAACACACACACTGTACATCGAAAAATAATTTTTAACATCCACCTGTCTACTTCAGGTAATATCTGTGTCAGTCTGAGGCCTTCTGACAGACACATCCCTAATCCAGACAACTATAGCAGAAAATGATAAATCCTAAGATGGGACCGTGGTTTCCACAGATTCAAAATTCCAGCCAACAACATACAAGAAATAGGTTACCAGAGTTAGCTGGTATAATTTCAGGAGGCAGAAGCACCAGCATGTCCTTGTGACTTGAGAAATGGGAAAAACGGCTTAATCATTTCTCTCCTCTAAGCCCAGGACCACTCCTCCTACCATCAGGTCATCTGCCCAGCAACTTAGCCTGCTAACCTAGAAAACATCAGTGTTGCAGTCTGTGCTAAACAGTGAAAGAAAAGACATTTAAACCAGCAGTTGGCATTCTCCAAACACGTGTGTCCTGACTGAGGCACACTCTTTCCTTGACAGAGCCTTGGGGAAATAGGCAGCATCAATCATTAGCAAAGGGTCCCTACCAAAATTTCTGGTGGCCCCATGCTGATCATGAGTTCAAACTACAGAGTCATACAACCAGTAACCTGCATCGTGAAGAACACAAAACCAACCAAGCAAGAAAACATGGAACATAAAAACCACTCTAGCACTGCAGGAAATGAAAAAAAGGCCACACAAAAAAAGAAAGAAAGAAATAAGAAAACCACAGTGAAACAAGAAGTCACTCTACACAGGAAAACCCAACCCAACCCAACCCACTAGGAAAAAGTACAAAACTGTACAAGCCATACAAACTAAACTCTAAGTCTCACTTCCTGTTTATCACCGCTGCCACTATTTTTTCACCCAATTATTTCTCCCTTCTCTTTTCCAGCACCAACGATGGCAATTGCAGAGTCCACAACAAGGACAGTCAGAGATAACCAACTTAAGCTGGGACCAGTCAACAAGAAGGACAACAGTGTGATTCATCACTATCAGGGTCAACTTTTCTGCAACATACTTGCTCTCAGACACGCTGGCCAGAAACAGACTGCAATTACACAACTGTGCACCCAGGGAATACCGTGAAAAATCCACTGCGTTCCTCCAGCATCAGTGCAGTGCAGGATGGCCTCTCCCCTCCTTTCCTAATGGAGATACTACCTAGACTGAGATCCCTTTCCAATCCATTTATCTCATTATGGAACCTGCCAGTCTCTACAGCAAGAATACCCATCACTTACAGCAGTTATGACCCTGGTTCTCATATTCAGCCCAGTCACAAACCTCCCACCCTAAGAATACAGAAATGCATATTCACATCTGCCATAGCAGCCTTCACCTACCTTCTGCCAGCAGGGACATGGGTGGTACTGGAATCTCCCCCACCTTCCCTATCTGAGCACGCTGGGCACCAGGTCCAGGAGGTGGGGGCAGCGATGACTCTGACGCACCCCCAGCCTTGAAGGGGTTCACCTTGGGTTTAGGGGCAACCACGGGTGCAAACTTCTTCTGTGGGTTGTAGAAGGAAGGGGTAGAAATGTTGATGCTGACTGTGGACGTCATGCGGGTCCCTGGAGGACCTGGGGAGGCCATCTTCTCAGCACCTAGCAGGAGAGAAGAGGGAGGAAACCTGTATGAAGTCATCCTTGAGCCAGAGTGGAAATTAATGGAGAAGAATATGTGAAACAAAGGGATACAGGAATTTAAGTCAGGCCAGAAGCTGAGGTGCCTAAGCAGTGCACTTACAAGACCAGCACAGGAAAAAGGAGGAACAGAAACTGCAGACAGCTCAAATGAGCCATCACACTTCACCATTTCAACTAAGGATGGCATTAACCACAAATGGATTCTCGCCATGGAGAAAACCCAGATTTCCACTGCACCGGAGCCCTGCACCTGTGGTGACCAGAAGGAGGGTGATCCCCCGCACCCCAAAGGAAGCCCCTGGAAATGGAGTGAGCATTTCCTCTCCCCCTCTACCCGATAACGCCAGCCGGTTCCTCTCGAGCTCAGCTTGTGACAGCGCCAGCAATGCCCCCTCTCCCCCGGCACCCCCACCCTTTACCTCCAGGCCCCTCCATGCCGCCGGAGCCCGCACGGCAGGGCGGCAGAGGGTCTCCCGGTGCTGGGCGATGCCAGCCGGTGTCTCCTCCGTGCCCTGGCCGGGCTCCGCCGCCCGCTCCGCTCCGCCCCCGCCAGGAAGCGCTCCCCGGATGCCGCCCCGCCGCCGCCCCCCGCGGGCAGCCCCGGCCGCCGGCCTGACCCCCGCACCGGCCCCGCTCGCTCGGCTCCGGCAGCCGCAGGATACCCCGCCGGGCCGGCTGTCCGGGGAACGGCAGGGCTCCCGAGGAGACGCGCATCCCTAGGATTCCCCCGCTCCTGCGATCCAGGCCAGCAATCTCACCCGTGCTAGAAGCCTCCACGGAGCCAAACGCTTTGTTGTAAAGCCTGGCATGCCCATAGCCCTCCTAACACCCCAGCACAATAGGGCTGCCGTCAGCACAGGGGCTCCGTGCCAGCATTTCACGTTGGCATGTCCCAATCAGTGCCCCTCCACACTGCCGGCCTCTCACACGGACAATAACAGCTGCTGCCACAGACAGCCCTGGTGCCACAAACATCCGCCCACCCACGATTAACCCCTGGCTGCTGATAAGACCTGCATGCCCCATTCTACTGAGTCCCATGAGTCAGTGCAGCGTGCGATAGAGAGCACAGACCTGTCACAGCTTCCCCAGGTCACAAGCGTGTGGCAACACAAACAAACAAAGTCCATGCTGCTGAACTTTTCCTTCCCTTTGTGCAGTGCTGATAAGATGCATACACTTGGACAAACCCTTCTGGGATTTTCAAAAGGAGAATGAGGCCACAACAATAAGCAGGAGCCAAAGAGCTGTGCCGAGCATTTCCCCTGGATTCAGAATGGGAAAGGGCCAAGGCAGAAGAGTAATTAGCAAGGTCTGTCCTCACTCCCCCAAACTTTTAGGGGTCAACAGACTCGCAAGTCAGAAGGGATTGACCAACTCCCTCCATTCTGCAGTTCCTATCAACCTTCAGAAGCTGTTAAGAAGGCCTCCAGCCTTTCTTTACAGACTTTTGCCTCATGCTCCACTATTTCACTAGGGTGTAATGAACCACTTGGCAGTAGTTCTACCAGATTTGACAGCATTATGAGCAGAACACTACAGTGACAATGTCACTTCTAATCACGGGGTTAGTCAACACACAGTCTGGGGACATCGGCTGCTTTGCAGAAAAAACCATTGTCTTTGCAACCAGCAGCTGCTATCTCCCTTAACCCAGAGCAGCCCATTTCCCGGTATGCTGCATCGCACTTAGGGCACTTTCTGCTCAGGGCTGTCTCCATCCAGCAGCTGCCCCTGCCCATCCTCACTTCTGGTTATCAGTCCACCCACACACAGACCAAACCGGCTGAGAAAGCTTGGCCTTGCAGAGAGTCACCCCCCCAGCCCTGGGGCCTTGCCAATGCCATCTAAGCCTTACCAGAAACACGCAGCTCACACGGCTCCTGTGGCGCAGTTTGTGAGAGCTGTGGGAGAGGGAGTGTCACGCCAACAGAACTAATCTCAAATCTTTCTCATCCTCACATTTTCCCTGAGGGGAGAGATTTTTCTACCTTCTGTAACAGCATTTATGACTCAAGTGGAGCTATGAAGAAAGATGTCCCCAAAGGACACAGTCGGGATACCTAGTTGCCTCATACACTGTTTCCTTCTGAGAGCAAGAAGTAGGAGGACAGAACCAAGGGACACCTCCTTCAGCAAGAAGGTCATCTCCCAGAAGGTCCCATGGTGAGTCTACCACCTGTTATGCATCCAGACAGCTTTCACTTCTTTGATCCCATGACACCACTTTCACCAGCTCTGCTTCTTTCCCGGGGTAATAAAAGCAGGAGGAACCTGAAGAAGCAGAGAGCCGAGTGACATTTTTCACTTCTGTTGGTAAAAGCAGTCTGGCAGCAGTCACACTGGGAGCCCCTGTAAAAGCCAGCCCAACACTGTAGCTCCACACATCATATCTGTACTTCCCCCATCGGCCAACTTCCTCCCAACTGAAGGGAGTCAGAGGAGAAAAAAAAAAAAAAACCAAAAACAAACCCACCAAAACAAAAAAAACCCCCACAAACAAACAAACAAGAATATTAAGAACAGATTAAATGGATTCAGGAGTTATGCTGCTTTCCATCCAGAAAGTTCTTCCAGCCTGCCCCAAAGCTACAAAGCTTCAAAGACAGCAAAGTCTATCAGCTATGCAAGCTGCAACGAAAAGCCTTAAAGCAACCGGGCTGGGGGGAGGGGGTTATTCGGAGCTACAAAGTTCTCTCGCAGATGCTGGGCTTGCCTCCTCTCTATGCAAGAGAGGGGGAAAAAAGACGGAAGAAAACTCCAAAAAGCTATGCAAACACATTTAAAACGTCAGAAAGTTTTACGACTTTGCAAGCACTTTCTCAGGGCACTCCCAGGGAGACAGAAACTCATACATTAGGCAAATTTCATGCACAAAGGGCCCCAGATTCCTCTCTCAAGCACATCTGGAAAAAGGCTCGCGAGGTGTCTCGCTCATCCATGCGCACACAAAAGAGAGCTTGTCCCGAGCAGAGCCCGGCAGCACCCCCTCCCTCCCTCTCCCCCGCCGCTGGGGCTGTGCGGGAGCGCCGAGCCGCCTCCATTCCGCCGGGAGGGAACAAAACTCACCACACAGACACGCGAACCTGCTTCTTTTTTTTTTTTTTTTTTTGGTGGACGGTCAAGCACCCCCACGAGCCACGACCGTAGTCAGCCTCGCCGAGAGCGAAGGGCTGTGTCCGAGGCGAAGAGCCGTGCCGGAGGGAGCGCCAGGAAACCCGCACTCCTCCGCGCCCCGCGCCATCCCCCGGGGCGAAGGACAAAGGCTGCGTCGCCAAGCCGAGCGAGGAGACTCACCTCTGGGAGAGTGGGAAATGCCACCCCCGGCGCTGGGGCTGTCGGGGCCGGACTCCTCGGCTGCCCCGGCCCGCCCGCCGGGAGCAGCAGCAGCAGCGAGAGGCGGAGGAGCACCGAGCCCCGGCGCTTCCTCCCAACTCGCGAAAAAAGCCTCGCCCAGGCAAAGTTGTTTGACCATAAAAGGCGCGAGGCCGCGGCACAGCTGAGCTCACTCGCTGGGGAATGTGGCAATGAGGTAACGGGGGCCGGGGCTTGCCGGGGCAGCGGCCCCAGGCCTTGCCGGCCGGGGAGGGGGCGAGCGCTCTGCCCGCCGGCGGTCGCCAACGAGAGGCGTCTGTCGGGGTTTTCCCGGCCCCCTCGGCGCCCACCCTGGGCCGGGCTCGCTGCCTGCCACCCGCACGGAGAGCCCTGCTCCTCCCGCCTTCCCTAACCCTGGAACTGCCCCCAGCCCGTGATTTCACTTCCAGTCGCTGAGCTGGGTTTTCGGAAGGAATGCGGCGGCTCGGGTGAGTCAGGGTCCCTGCTGGCCTCCTCCCCGCCCGAGCCAGCTGTGAGAGCATCTGACTCACGCTGCCCCGATCTGCCAGAAATTAAAGCAAACATCAGATGACTCCACCGTGCAGAAAAGCGACTTGTTCTCCTTGTACTGGCTGCAAGGCAAGCACTATTAGCTGGTTTATATCAAACGCTATCCACATGAATTGCTTTGTTGGATTCTGAGTGCTGCACATCGGTTTTATTTTTATCCCAGTGCTCGCTGGGGGCTCGGCCCGCTGTAGAACAGGGGCAGCCTGACCCAGCCCAAGTGAACGTAATTTTCAACCCCAGCTTTTGCTGCTTCTCCTTGCTTCAGAGCCTCTCAGGGAGGAGGAGCACCAATAAACACACTTCCTGTGCTTTGTGCAATCGTTGTATTTGACTTTGGAATCTGGCCTTAATATTGGGGTTAATACCCCTACTGTTGCAAGTTCCCTGGAGAATTACTGTATTTGGTAATCCCCAGGGGACTTGGGGCTTGTCTGCTACAAAGACTGACCTATCAACACAGGTACCTTTCAGTACTGATAATTTACTTGTGGGTGGGTAAGCCACGAACCACACCAGTGACACTCCCAGTCTGCATTACTGCAAAACGCTCATATTAGAGAGCTATGCAAAGAGATTCATCCAAGGTTTAAATCCAGTGTAAACAAATCTTTAATTTGACACGTAAAGTTTGTACAAAGGGATTGTATCTTTTATTTAACCAGATGATACGGCTGGAAAAATGTCTGAGGTTTTTCACTGTACATACCATATGAAAATGCCACCCATAGCAATGCACAGCACTGAGCATCTCACTCTTTACACAGCTGGAACCACTGCTATAGCTCTGAATTTCTTTGAGATATATAGCTCTTCTGTGGGTGCTAAATAATCCTGTTTACTGTTGCTTTTGTAGGCATGGCATCAGTTCTGTTACCTCCCATAATTACAAAGTAATTATATAGGATAAAGAATGTGTCTCTGTGATGGGTCTTCTTACACTGTCACTTTTCTAGTGCAGAAAATCATCTTCCTTCTTGTTCAGGTAAAGATGTCAGTGCAGAGCTAAAAAGAATTCAGTGCATAATTGCAAACCAAATTCTGGAACATCACAACGCACCTTACACAATGAGCCTGACGTCAGAGAACTCTGCCACTCTTCCCTGTGCTAGCTCTGACTTCAGAGAAAACAAAGAATGCCTCAGACCAAGATCAAAAAAGTGCCGAGGGAATATGAAAAAAAATCTACACTTTCATATTTTCTGGTCACATCCCCATAAATCCAGATGCTTGCAGGTTTGATTTTCTCACCAGTGTGTTGATGTTAAAAGCTCATGAAAGCAGATCAAGGAAAGTGGGAATAAGAAAAAGAAAAGCAGCCCTCTTAGACATTTTGTATTAACTCCTCACTACGAGGAAACAAATACAAAACAAATGTTTTGCAGGTTGCACGTGTGAAAGCTAGAATTCTCAAATCAGAATACATCAGAATACACAGGGAGAAACTAATCTGATTTTGTGCTTGCCACGTAGTGAATTTAAAGTTTGTGCTTTTGTAATTGGAAATGGAGATTAACTAACTTCCCTGTTAGTTCTGATTCCTCCAGAAAGAAAATAACAATCTCCTTATGCTAACAATCGTCCTTCATGCAATTATTGGCTTGAAAGAGTAGGCATTTTTCTGCTGCACATGAAAATTAGAGCCTTGAGATGCACACAGTTGTAGTCACACTCATTAGCTGAAGCAAAATATTAGTCTTGAAGAGGCATTTATCTATCTGGGTACGGGGATGGATCAGCAGGTATACTTAGCTTGTGCCAGACATTGTTATTTCTGGAATTAGCAGCAGTCCTCTGCATAAATCACTTCGGCTGTTCCGTGCCATGAATAAAAGTGACCTGGTATTTTGGAGTATAGTGTGGTGAGAATGCTACTGTCACCATGGGTGAAGTGACAGCCCACTACAAAGCAGGTGCTGCAGGGATTTAGAATATGCAGTTCTAGCTGGGTGCTTCTTTTGAGGCAAGTGACAGGAAGCAAGGCCTGCTACTGGCCATCAAATCAAAGCTTAGAAATGCTTAGAATTCAAGGCAGCCATCTCAGAAAGATGTTTTAATGGAGTTTAATCTAAGTTTTAATGGAGACAGTTACAGAGAATCTTTGCTGGCAATTCAGTTGCGTAATGCAATGAGTAAATAAAGAATAAGACCACGCGGAAGTGGTGTGGCAAATTCATGTACTGCACTGGGATGAAGTGTGTGCTAGCACTGGTTAGGTGCCTATAAAATGAAAATAAAAATAGATGTAAGAAGAAAAAACAAGTCCTTGAATACAAAAGGAAGAATTATTTGTAAGAACACTGTCAGGGAATTAAACTTGTTGGGCAGAAAATCTTTTTTGATAGCCAAGTATGATTTAGGTAGCTGCAGATGGGAATCTTTGTGTTAAATACATGTTTAAGGTCAGAGGAAAGCAATCTGGAATCTGGACAGGGTGCTTTACTTGCGTTAATAATGCAAAATGTCTGCATCTGTATAATTTCCATCCATATCAACAGATCAATTAGTGCCATTTTATCTCAGTGTGAGTTAGTTAACAATTAGTGACACCATGCAGGATCCCATGTATTTCCTAAGCAATGAAAAGTTCTGACTCCTATCTGTGTTGAATCTCTGATGCTTCTTTAGTCACATAACTTCTGTTTAGTCTAACCACGTTTTATTGATTAATGTTAAATTGCTACTTAATCAGCTTTCCCCATGCTGTATTAAAAGCTACGTCTGGGCCGACTGGGAGGGTTGGGAATATATAATGGACCTGCTTTGGTCTTCTCTCCTGTCCAGGGCAGGGCCACCTGCAGCAAATCGCCTGCATCCACATGGGCCAACAGATGTTACAGTTGGACTCAATGATCTTAGAGTTCTTCTCCAAGCTGAACAATCCTATGAGTCTATGTAATTCACCCTGGTAAGAGGTCTCCTAGGATCTGTTGTGCTCCCACAGCACAGCCTCTCCTGGTGTGCTCCTCGCTCCCTCCCTTGGGCAGGGTGTTCTCCATGTGAAAGACAACATCTGGAACAGATTGTCCTCTGCCAGGCTGCTGCTCACACCCCTTGTGGAGGCCATGACGTGTGCAGAGCTGTCTTTTTTCCTGACCAAACAGCAGTTTCAAGTTGGAGTGCCTTAGCGCCATTGTGGGACGCGTGTTGACAGCTGGGTGCCACACACAGAGCTGTGCTGGGGACACCAGAGCCTCATGAGACAGCAGTCCTTACAAGCCTCGTCATCTCCCTGCCTCTGTGCAACTGGCACGCAGTCAGGAATGCTATTTGCAAAGGTCATGAGTTCTGGAGACGTCCCTGAATGACCACGGCTACCCAGGACATACAGCTAGAGTGTTTTGAAGAGAACTGAGTCTGCAGTGCAAAGCACACATCAGAAGTGTCCCTCCCCAAGAAGGGGAGCTGTTCAGCAGCTATGGAGAGCTGTGATCTCTGCAAAGGGCCACTGTGGGAGCTCAAATCCCACTGTGGAGGTACTGCATGGTACACACGCACGTATGTACGTACTTCAAAAGGCATTCCACCCACACACGTACAGTCAGATTGTCCTGACTAAAACACTAGAATAGGCCAAAGGCTTAAACAGAAAAAACCCCCCAGAACCTTGCTGTGTCATTAAACAGTTTTTTTAGTGGGGCAGATCAGTCATATACAAATAAGAGGGAGCAAAATATCTCTGAGGTATGACCTTGGTCATGCCAGGATATGACTGGGCACCAGAGCAGCCAGGAGAACAGAGCACTGGGGTGGTGTCTGTCCAGGGAAAAGCTCCATTTCCAGCAATGCTGGCAGGTCTCTCCTAGACAGAGCCATGACAGGGGCTCTGGGGCAGGAGGTGCAGCTCCCAGATGTGTTACCACTGCTGTTTCCTTATCTCCTTCCACCAAAATTTCCTGCTGCTTCTCAGCAGGCAGTGGCCTGCAATTCCATGGCTCCTGGGGCTGGCTCACTGGCAGGCTTCCTTCCCCTCACACAGCCCTCCCACACCTCCTGCTCTCTGCTGCTGGGCTCTGTGCCCAAAGAACAAGGGATGCAAGCAGGTTGTCCCAGTGGATATCTCTTCCCTCAGGTGCTGTATGACCTGTTCTGCAACTCTGGAAAACTGAGATGGCTCCTGGGGCATGCCCATGTGTGTGACTGAGTATGGATGGCCGCCAGAGCCCATTCTACTCGGAAAGCTGCCATTTCCACATTCCAAGGCATCCTTACCACTTCCCCAACTGTATGCCGCACCCCTTGCCACCAGCAAGACAAGTGGTGACCTATTTGGCTGTTCTGTGGCAAATACTACTGCTTGTCAGAACTGTCAAAGAAACACATCTGTCAGGCTGCTAATTAAAGAGTTCCTGTGTGTGCTGCAAGCCTCTTTCCACCCAAGTACCACGCTCCCATGGTAGAAGTCTCCTTTCTTCACTTACGTAGAGTTGTAAGCATGGCACAAACAAGCCATCCTCCTTCCTACAAACGAGTGTAATCAGACATAGGTACTTCTGGGTGCTCCATCCACGGCAATTAAGACAAAAAGTCCCAGGAATAATTCCAGTGTGTGTATGTGTTGGGGGCAGGGTGTTGTTTCCTGGGAAAAGGTTTCTTCCCCCCCATCCTCCCTGTAACAAAGCTGAGAGACAAAAGCAGGTTCTCAACTCCCTTGATCTCATACTGAGCCTCCTCCCATGTCGTACAGTAGAAGTTCTGTTGTGGCTTCCCAGGGAAGTACCTGGTGCAGCTGCTTGGAACTGGAGGGAGAGAGATGCCAAGCTACAGTCTCAGTAGCATTAACCTGGGACAGGATCCTGGTCACTCCAGTCTCTACATGGCACCTGTCTGCCCCAGTGCTACTATTTTCTTGCATAAAAACTGAGGTAGCCAAATAAGCAGGGACAGGCTTTGTAAACTGCTAACTCCATGTTTTGTAGCATGCCTACAAAGGTGTGCTGTGCGTATGCCAGGGCATGCTGGACTTGTGAGCACATTAGGAATACACAAGCACATTGCTCTGGTCAGGAAGAATGAAGCCTGGTGTAGTCCATGCCTGCATTATCTACAGGGTGTGGATCCTGCAGCAAACCAGCCTCATAAACTCAAGTAATTATTTAACTCCAGATTGGAGTCCTGGCAAAACCTAGTATGTACACAGTGTAGATGATCGTGGAAGCAAGGCCCTGGAGCAAAGCAACAAACCAACCAACCAGACAATACAGGCATATGGTCCAACACTCTGCTTCCTCCCCCCCCAAAAAAAGGCCAAATGTTATCCACAAGCTGCACAGTAAAACACCATTTGAGTACAGCTGTAAGAGATGCAGCCCCCCAAGCCCTTGCTTTCCAGTTATCCAAAAGCAAAAGGTGTGGGGCTATATGAAGTATCCTGCAGTTCCCAGGTTTAGTACATGTGGCTACTAGTACCTTTGCTAGTTAATTTACTGATGGTATTGATAAAAGAATGGCCAGACAAAAATCTTTGACTGTTTCATGGGTTTTTCAGGAAAATTAGCAGGGCCTTGCAGTGGAGATACTGTCCTTCCAGTGGCAGCTAGGAGTCCATGACAAGTGACAGCTTATGGGAGAGAGCTGGTTTTCAAGCAGAGTATGATTTCCAGTAAGTTGAAAATATAAGGTGTAACAGGCCTTTAGTACTAAAGATCTGTGCTAAGTTCCTTTTGTATCCAGCAAAGTTATTGAGCACTGTATGAAAGCCACTGACTGGAGAACAGGGTAGTAGTGGTTACAGGCCACCACTGCCAGTGCTTTGTAGCTAGTCCAAGTGATATTGAGAGATCAGTAGCCACAGCTATCACTCAAAACGCAGGAGAGGTCCTCAAAAAGTGTTCCATCTTGTATTAGTATGTCAATGACTATCGGCACATTTCTGGACATGTATTTCCTTCAACCAAGGCATTCTTCAGTTGCCTTGATTAAGGTCAACATGATGACCACAGTACTTGGCAAACCTCCTGACCCTTTGCTTTCATGGCTCATGAAAGAAGTCATTTGGAGCCTTTAACCTTACCCAAAATACTTCAGTTTCCATGTAAACCACTTTAGATATGCATTTGGCCAGCTGCAATCTACGTGAAGGTCATCTGTGTTTAGGCTTAATATGCAAATATACTTCTTCCCTGGGATTCTTGAGTCCCAGGTAATGTCTGTGACAGTGCTGGCTAGAAGTTGGGAGCAGCAGGTAGTGAAAGATGCCTAGAAACTAAGCCAGCAGAATCTCATCAAGTTGCTAATGAAAATAGGCTCAGGTTATGAGGAAAGCCTTATTAAACCATTTTCTACAGAGTGACTGATGGTTTCAGAGACAGTGTTACACTTGCTGCTGCCAAAGGAAACGAACGGGATGTTTACAAAGCTATTTCAGTGTTGCTTTTCCTGGGCTTCCCACCAACAGCCTTCTTCCCAACACCTTGGTACATAGTGTTCAATGCCATGAGAAGGATTACTGTGTCCTACCAGCACTTATCCTTTTGCTTCCTGTTTATTTAGCCTTTGTGGCCACACTTTCCAAAACTCTCTCCTCCCAAGGTGGTCATCAAGCCTCTATCTTAAGAATACATTAAAAAAATAAAGAGGTCTGGTAAAAAAGGAGGGCTATATTTGGTTTTGAACTAAACCAGAAAATATTGTGGATCTGTGTAAGGGTGTGTCAAATTTGAAACTGTGCAAAAGACACATATTACATCCAAAGTACAGACAAGCAGTGCAACCTCAGATGTAACACCCTGAAAAGGGAATGAGCTGCCTTAGTTCCACTCGTCACTTGCTATGGACACACTGGACAGCCTGCATTTCTCCAATGCAGTAAAAAATAGCTCCTATTTTCTCCTGATCCAAGAACGAGGAAATCTGCCAAGACGTCCAAATTTAAACACACATATGGGATACTGTCTGTATCCACTCCCTCTGAAGTTTCAGAAGGAGGCTTTCCACAGGGGCTAGACTACACACTGCCAAGTGAGTCTTCCTGAAGGAGGAGACTGGGAAAGGTAGAGGGTACAGTTCATCTGTGAAGAATATGGATGAAGGTCTGGTTGATACTGTTCATTGCCTCTAACTTCTTAGATGATATCACTGCAGACAGATATCAGCCCTTTGGTGCCAAAAGCCTAAATTCAACTTAATGACCTTAGCTTCTGGTCAAGATTAGAGGGACACACTAAATTGTAGACTTTTTTACTCTTTAATGTTGCATATTCTCAGGCCCCTGGCTTGGTTTTGAGGCTGGAATGACTCCCTCATTAGCCTCAGAATTCATTTTGTCTTTCACTCTACACTGATGAGAAGCCTACAGTACGCTGCATCCTGCTTTGCTGTCTTAGCAGATTATACCAGAGTCCAAGTCTCCACTTGTGTTTGCTTTTGACTCAGAAATTGTTGTTCTCCAAATCCCTGCACCTCCAAGCAAGGAATGGAATTTCAAGTTACATAGTTGGTGCCTGAAGAATTCCACTCTCCTAAACATAGCAATTATTTATGTGACTCCAGGGACCTTGAGAACAGAACTCTCCTCATCTACAATAATTTCAACTCTTTCTCCCAGCTGACAGTAAACTGAGGAAGAAGTGGTAAATAGGAAAATACGATGTTATCTTACCTACTGTGGATTAAAACAAATTTTGGGGAGATAGAAAGGAAGAGCAGCCTTCTGTGAGAGCAGATGAAAGCTAAGAGCCTTTGCCTTAGCCCAGTATTGATATATAGTACCTGCCCAGACCATGTGCTGCAACAATAAACATAATTATTCCAAGATCTTCTAGTAGCCATCTCTTGAATTGCATTGGTGGATTTCTTTCAAGAATCAGCTATGATCCCAACAAGTCTGAGGCTCTTCTTTCCTGAGCTGCTTCTGATAGGTGATGCCTCCCAGCCAGAAGTGCCATCAGGATGTCAAGTGTTGCATGACAGCAAGAAGAAAAAGCAGTGAGGCAGCCTCTTCTGAGACCCTGTTCCTCAAATTTCAGTAGAGAACACAGAAAGCAGCAAGGTCCAAATGTGCTTATCAAGGTGGTTGCCAGCAGGTAAAAACATTAGACCTCAGAAGACTTGTAAACAGATGGGAATGGAAAGGTCATCTCCAAATAAGCACAGAAGGAAGCATTCTGGATCCCACCATATTCCTTATGGACTGCAGCACAGCAGAGCAGGTAGATGCATTCACATCTTCCAGAAACAGCAGCAGGCCTGACTTGATTCCAAAAATAGTTTGAGTCAATGTTGATTTGCCAGAGCCTACTCACAACAGCTGTGTGCTCTATGCTAGAGAGTAATTTCTGGAGATTTTTTAAAATATGAGGGCCATTATGTCAGTGCACAAGTGAACAGTTTAAGTTGATATTTTGCTTCAGGATACATTATACTGTCATTATTCCAGACATTAAAATTTGGCAGCGAGGACAGAACCAGTAGCTTTTAAAATAAGAAGTACTTTTCTTCGTTCAGACTTGCTTTTAAGGTTTGGGGTATTTTTGTATGTTTTTATTAAGATCTGTAAAACTCCAGAACCACGTTGCAGAAAAAAACTCCCCACCTTATTTTTAAAACAGTTAGTATCCACAGTGTCTCTGAGCTTCTAGGCCCCCATCTCCAATATATGAAAGGGAGAGAGTGAGGAGATGACAACTGATATTTTGTAAGGCTAAAAATATTGTGCCTTTTTACATAACACTGGGAATTTAAAAAGCACATTAACTGCTTGCAGATTATTTTTAAAAATGCAGTTTGAGCAACACCACTAGTATAGATTCAACTGACATTTAGGAGAAGGAGCTGCTGTATGCTTCACTGCTGGGAAACAAGACATTCAGTAGAGGATGAAGTAAGTGTTTTAAAAAAGGCAAAATAAGACTCACACTGCACCAAAGATATTTGCACCCTAATATACATCTCACATTTATGTCATTGGTGGTGTGTCCTTTTTGAATGCATATCAAGTAGCCTTTTTGATTTTCCAAAGCAACCTCCTCAGACCTCCCCTCTTGTCACTACCTACCTGATGATGAGGAACCTTCGCATTCTCAGTGTGACTGCCAGAGGTTCAACAAATTCCTTTTTTACACTCCTTGAAGTTTCTTTCTTTTTTCCTCCTCATTTGTTGGCATCTGCTGAGCTCTTCCTGACAGGGAGGGAGTGGGAAAGAGTGTCTTATCTGAACTCACTGATCTTCCCATTTCACTTGCTGCTGGAAAAGCCCCAGGCCATGGCAGAAGAAACTGGAATTTCAGAGTACGGCCCAGCCTACCTCCAGTCTCACTCTGTGTGAGCAGGCATTTAGCTGGCTCAGACACAAGGTAAGGACATACAAGGATGCAGAATGGATTTATGAAAGATACTTGCCAGAATGGTGTTGCTGAGTGGGTGAAGTTTGTGACAGATGAGGCAGCCTAGACTTGCTAATTCTTTGGTGCTGAGCTGCAGTTCCAGAGAGTGCTGGGTCTCCTGCTCGAGTGGCAGGTGATGCATGGTCACATGCAGTAGGTCAGTGTGCTACAAAGGCGTGGGGGAGATGCTACCAGAGCAAGCTGCACCACTACAGTTCCAGATGGTAAATTCCTTTCCTGTGTCTTCTGTAAAGTCTTGAAATGGGAACTGTACAAAAATGAGATCCTAGAACTCAGCATAACACTTTTGCATGACTCTGGATAAAAACCAAACATGGATGAAGATGCTGAGAGAATACTACACTTGCTAAAATCCTGCAAACCATTACTGTTGTTCTGAAAAACCATGAAGCTACAAATTCTTAAGAAAAACGAATGGGAGGCAAATATCAAGGTAAAGTGAGAAAAGAATGGTGAACACTGAGTATTGAACATTTATTTGTGTACCAGTACTTCAAACCCAGGTGTTACACACAAATCTGATGGCATTTTAATAAAATACTGCCCAATTAAGTGAGGTCACATAACAGGGCTCTTGCAGCAAAGCATGCATGGGAGTCCTGTTTGTTGTTAGATTACAGCTGGCCCACTGCTTGCCTGGGCTATATGTGTTGGGCACACATACTTCCCCACTGTAGAAATTCGAATTTGTTTCAGAAATATTTTTTTTAATTTCACCTTTTGTTGAAATAAGTGTGTTTTTAAGGTATCTGGCTAACATCAAAGTATTTAATTCCTCTGAGTAAGATTGTCCTTTATTTGGGACACTGTCAAATGCTCAGTTTCCAATAGATGATGCCAGGATATCCCAAGCATGTCTCTACTATGGCAGCACGGGTCAATTTGAGAATTCACCATGTGGAGAAGAGGAGAAAATATTTTGGCGCTCACCAGGATGTCTCTTCAGCAATATGGTACAACATACCCAGGAGGATTTTTTGATAAACGCACTATTGAGGGTGTGGATTGATTAGTTCTATCTCAGCACTGAACTAATGTGCTCCCCTGAAGTTTTTTATGGTCTCTGGGTGCAGGCAGAACAAGATCAAGTTTGCTAGGGTGTGAGTGTAGGTAAGCATGAGCTTATATCACAATATGTAATGTAAATATATCCTACCTATCTCCACCTGTTGTCCCTTCAGTTGATTCACACAACCTCAAATATTTTCCCAGCTTAAAAGGACCCAGCCTTTCCCTTACATGAGATAAGTTGCACCACTTTCAGGATCTGAACTATGTCGGCACTGCTTTTTTTCATTCTTTAAAACCTCATAAAAAAACCCTTCTGTTTGTCTTCTGCAGCAAAGGAGCTCTGAAGAAAGAAGAACTGCATGAGTCATTTTGCTATCTCATTTCCTTTTCGGTCCACATGAAAATCCTATCAGTAGCTAATACAGCTTGATGTAGAATTAACTCTTATGGCATCTACTACATTACTTCTATGAAGCAATTACTGAGATCTCTGCCAGAAGTAGCTTTTACTGGGGAATCCGAACTGCCAGTGGCAGGAGGCCAGCAGTGAAGCATATTGGAGCAACAGTCCCTGGAGGACGATTCCTGCCTCTATAGATCTGATACAGATACTATTTTTGTAAACATCTCCTACTCATGAACTTCATAGGCCTCTGCATATTTTCCACAGCTGAAGACACATCTTGCAAGAAACATGTAGGAAGTTTCTCCATGTCTTTCTGTGATAGTAGCTGGTCACAAGACATTGCGTAAGGATTTTAAAAAGAACTGGAGAAGGAGACGGTGGACATTCATTTTCTAGAGTCTTTTTGTGGGAGGATAGACATGGTTGCCAATGACACCTCTGAGGACAGGAATAGACAAAAGGAAGACAGTTTGCATTATTTGGTGCTTGGTGATGTTTACTTGAAAGTGGGACGTTAGTTGGCAAGATTTATACTGCGGTTTTTTTCATTTTAGCTGGTTTTAGTGGTAGCTAAGGCAGATGACAGGGGCACATTACCTACTGTGATATCATCTGCATCCATGATAATTAATTGATGAAAAGAATAAATTTACTCAGCAGGTAAGACAGTGACAATAGCTTTGTATTTTATAAGCAGTGTTTCTTTGGAAGATGCTGTTCTAGTATTTATAATTTATAAGATCTTTATATCTATATAGAGATATAGGGAACATCTGGTAAAACAGCTTTAATAGATTCATCAATGACTTATGGAAAACATGAACACTGTTGAACAGCTGTCTCTTAAAATACAAACAGTTAACAATTTACAGCGTAAGCTGGTCTTCAGGGGTATGATGGAAGCCTCAGGGTGGGTTTAGAACAAGTTGTTAAAAACTAGACTAGTTCTAAAACTGCTCTGCTATGTGCTGTTATCAGCCCCTCTATCAGGCTAGTGACTCTATCAGTCACAAGGTGACTATCTTTAGCTTTGCTGGAGTTATGTTTTCCTCCCCACCCATCCCTGCCCAGACTTACAATGACCACTCTGTTCATTCTGTGTTCAGGGCATGGGGGGAAGAGACCATTGGAGGCATGGATCCTTGTCTGTTCCAAATTCACCTAGGCATAAAACCCCAGAAAGAGGGGGTCCTTGCCACATGCTTTTTGATTACGGCATCTCAATTTCTCTGTTGCATTCACGGCAAAACTGCAGGAATGGAGGAAGAAGAAAGTCAGAGGATCTTTATGTTGCACTTCCTCCAGCAGCATCCTTGACCTAGTTTGGGCAGCACTGAAGCTCTGTTTTGCAAACAGAGGTTGCTAATAGCAGTGACCTACAGAACACAACAAGTCAAACATTCCTTCCCTTTTGCCAGCATGCCCCTCACAACAGGGGCTGGGGAAGGGGAGGTTTTCAGCTCTGCAATAAACAGAGGGGCACATAATTTCACCCATCATACAAATAAATTAGGAGGTTGCAAGGGGCTGTTTCCTACTGCTCCTTCCTTCCGAAATACCCAGCTATGTAAAAGATCTATCCATGTTTCTCTCTAGATATTTAAATACCTCCCTCTCCCAAACCTGTATGAAAACTTAAATTTACAAAGATCTTTCAGACCAGCATTTAAATCAGCACTTATCAAGCAAATTTTGTACACAATTTCCTACATGAAATTGTGCCTCATTGTTTAAGAAAGTACCCACAATGCTCAGAGAAAATTTCCAGAGCCTGTCAAAAAGTGTATTTCAAAGAAAACAAAACCATTTATGTTCTGTCATTTACCTCCAGTTCCTTGCAGCAGCAGTGGGAAGTGAGCAGTTGCTCAGGAAGAGCAAGGACAGAAAGTGTGGGGGACAGTTAGATTTATGCTCTGTTTCAGTCCCTTGTTCAGAGATTTAGTCCTGTCACTTCCCTCCTACGAGATAATTCTCATGAAATCATATTCTCATTAAACCATGTATTTCTTCAAAATGTAAAATACTTACTTTTCTTATGGTACTATATGATAAACATATTTTAACTGATTTTAGAAAGTTTGTTATTGACTTGATAAAAACTATAAACTGTTCACTGATTATTAATTCCCTATTGCATAGAACCTACTGTACAGAAGAGCTGAGCAACAGGGTGAAAGCTGAGTCTTAACAAAGTCCTCTCAACTTCTAATGAGAATGAAATTTACTTTAAATATGGAGATTTATGTAAATATAAATAACACATAATATTACGTAAACATAATAAATAAAGGTGTGATTAAGAACCAAAAGATGGTGAAGTCTATCCTTTCATTAAAGTGACTATATTAAAAATGACAGATGAAGCACGGCTGTAGGTGCCTAGACAGGTATTGCTTCTAGCAGCTAAGTGATATTGATTTCAAATTAAAAAAATGAGGGAGCTGGTGGCATCAGGACATGTGAGAAAGCCACAAGACAGACCAATAGTTCTGTGGAATGAATGAATCGACACTTGGGTATAATCCTTCTGTCCAGTTATTTTTTTCTGCTGTGCATGTCTGGCAGCAGCATGGGTGCTTGCCAGGTCCTATGTAAACTACCACCTCACTAAAGCAGCAGAAGAAAAACCCATGAAGAACTGGAAAGCAGCTTTTCAGGCAGGGTAAGTGCTAGGACTTGTTTACTTGCCTGTGGAATCACACCCTGAAGCAGAAGTCAGGGCAGGCTGATGTAGATGATATTGTAGCTTAATGAAAGGAAAGCCAAATGTGCATTTGCTAGGACTTGGGATATGACTTTGAGCTTGAGATAAAGTGATAGACAAGCTCAGGGGGAATAAAGTAAGAAGAGTCAGTTTGACTTGTCTGAAATCTTCACTGAAAAGGAAACCACAGCAGAGTTCACTCAGTGCAGAAAGAAGGTTCACAGAGGAACAGATTTAGATTGGGTGGGTGGGTGAGAGGGAGAAGGGGATTAAAATGAAATCAGACTCTCTGAACAGAGGAAAAGAAATTGCCCACAGCTGTGTCAGGAATACATCTTCTCAGGCCAGGGTGAGGTGCAAATGCTGTTTGGTGGGGTTTGGTGAAACTGCTGAGGACAGCTGTCCTGATCGATCAGTCCACCGGAGACTGTGGATGGCAACAGCTGGGCAGCCACTAATTTACAAAACATTTACCCCAAACAGGACTCGTGTCTTAATATGCCACTCTTGCCATTGCAGTCTGCTTTTGTTTCTCTTTTCCTTGCATTTTTAGCCCTGGAGATCTGCTTTTTAGAGATGGTGGAACACCTCTGGTTAACATACTGCCTATTGTTTTCCAGTATTTTTCCAGATTAGAAGAGTGTAGACATGTCGGGAAAAGTATCTTTAGTAAGCCATTCAGAAAAACGAGATGAAAACTGATAGGTTTGGAGATATATGGGGGAGGTAGAATGAGTGAAATAGAGAAAGAATTCGAACTGTGGAAAAACTTCATCCTCAGCAGAGATCTGATGCATTGTGCCCAGTGATAAGCATTGTAGCACCAGAGCAGACTGGCCTCAGGCACCAGAGAGGAGGAGACTATGATTTCTTACACTTCAGCAGTGTCATGTTCACCATACATAGTAATATCTTCAATATCATGAAGAAGGAATAAGATAAAATAGCTGCATATATTCAGACAGTGTTTTGGGGGTTTTTTCTGCCTTTGTCTTTCCTACAGAGATTTTATTCTGTAAATTGACTTTCTCTGAGTAGACTTCCTGCTTATTGTTCCAGAGGGTCAGGCAAAATATGTTGCCTGAAGTCCTTTTTTTCTTTATTTTATTTCCCTTCCTTAGGCTGACTGTAAATTGTGAATGGAAAAATGAATGAACTTACCTATTCCACGGTACTGCTGTTAATGAAGACTGATCAGCTGTCTTGAGCAACTTCTCAGCAATGCTGACAAGAACTGAATTTTCTAGGCACGAGGATGAGATCAAAATGGCTCACAAGGGGTCAGCAAAATTCAATTTGCCATTACTAGAGATGGGTGGAAGGATGCTGGCTAGATCAAAGAGGGTTTTTGGGTGAAGGAAGCACAAAGGGCCAGGAAGAAATTGAGCATTTCAGAGAGTGGAGGTGGAAGGAGCAGACTGAGGAGAGTCCGTGGTACTGGGGAAGCGGGCCAGGAGGACAGTGCCTGTTGCTGGTGCCATCAGGTGAGAAGAATTTGGGCTGTGAAGGGAGCTGACCTAACCACACCTCCATCTGCAGAGATCCCTCCTCACTGCCATGTTAGCGGGGAGGACGTGGGAAAGGCCTCAGCAATCATCGTCAGGGCTGGGCTTGCTTCCTTCACGGCTATGCGGGGCCAGGGGCAGAGGCCGGGCGGCGCCGCACGCCCGAGTCCCGCGGCCCGGAGCCCCGCAGACCGCCCCGGGGGCGGATCGGACGGGGCTGAACCACCGTCCTCCCGCCGCATCGCTGCTGGGGCCGCTCCGCGGGCCGCCTGCCCCTCGGCAGCTCCCGCAGTGCCTGCGGGCAGGGCTGCGGCGGGACCGCACCGGCACCGGCACCGCGCCGGGCCGGCTCAGCCGCGCGGGAGCGCGCCGGGCGCGCCCCGGGAGGGGCGCGACGCGGCCGCTGGGGGGCTGCCGGTAACCGAGTCGGTCCGCAAGTGTAGTTACCGGGAAACCGCGCCCGCCCCGCCTCCATCCCTCCCTCCCTCCATCCATCCATCTATCTATCCATCCATCCATCTCCAGCGCCTCTCACTGCTACTGCTTCTTACGAAGACGCGCCCGCTGCCTACCCACCTTTCCCCGTCCCCACTTGCTTTACTCTTACGGGGACGTGTCCGCTGCCCACCCGCCCCCCCCCCCGTTCCCGGCCTGCGGCACCGCCCCCCGCTCACCTGTGCCCGCCCCGCCCCGCTCCCCCGGCGGGCGGGAGGGGCCCCGCACCGCCCCCCCGCTCCGTGCGCATCCCGCGCCGCCCACACCTGTCCCGTTCCGCCTGCCCGCCCGCCGGGGGACCCTCGCCTCCGCCCCGCCGCCGGCCCGTCCCGCGCTCCCCGCGGGCAGAGGGGCGGCCCGGCCCGGCCGGCGCTGCCTCCCCTCCCCGGGCCGCGGAGGGCGGCAGCCAATCGGCGCGGCGCTGCCGGGCCGAGCTGTTTACCCAATCTCAGCCCGCCCCCCGTCGGGGAGCCGGGAGCGGGGGGCGGGCGGGCCGCGGGGGCTCGGCGGCGGCACCGGCGGGGACGCGGCCGCGGACGGGGAGCCGCGCGGGGCGCGGAACAAAGCGCGGACCGCGGCGGGGGCAGATGACAGCCTGGCCCGCGGGCTCCCTACCCGCTCGCCCGCCTCGCCCCGGCGGGGGCACCCCGCGCTCCTACCTGACCATGACCCCGCGCCGGTCCCCGCTGGGCCACCCCGGCGTTTCCCGCTGAAGGGACCGGCTCCTTTCCGACCTCCGCCGCTCCCTCCCTTCTCCGCCTACTCGCTGCTGAGGCTGCCGCCTCTCCCCGGAGCCCCGCCGGAGTGATGGGCTGCATCGGATCCCGCACCGTGGGTAAGGCGTTGGCGGGGACGGCGTCAGAGGATGCTCGGGCAGCCGCGGCCCCCGCCCCGGTACCGGCACGGCAGCCCCCGGCACGGCGGGTGGCGGGTCGCCCCTCGCAGCCCCCCTCCCCGCTGCCCATGCAGCGCCATTAGCTGCGTGCGACCCTTCCCCACCTCGGTCTCCCGCGGCGTGCGGGGCTCCGCGGAGCCGCTGGCCTAGGTGCTGGCAGCGGGGCGGCGGGACGTGCCCGGGGCCGGGGGTCGTCTGCCCGTGCCACCCGTGACGAAAGGTCGCGGAACATGTGGGTCAGTGCGGCGCCTCCGGAGAAGGGGGTGGGTGCGGGCCGTGCCGTGCCTCCCGAAGCAGGATCAGGCGGCCGGCGGCTGCCTCCTTTGCTCGGTAAGGGTTTATTGTTATCCGAGGATACATAACGTTGCATGATCTGCACGTCTTCTTCTCTGCCCCTTCCCCCTGCGTAGACTTCAATGGAGAAGAGCAAACGAAACTGAATCCCTTCCCTCTCGCAGAGCCATTGCGAGGGGACACAGGGGGAGGGATCGCATCCTTCCACTGGGCCACGCCATGAACATTTTTAACCAGAGGATCCCAAGCCTTCAGGCTATGTGACCCAGCTCTCCCCTCCTACACACATGCAGATACCAAGAGGTCCCTTGATCTTTAAGCACAGGTATCTACAGGTAAACACAGCATTCTGGGCACACTTTCTTCCCTTCAGGAAATTTTCTTTTCTGTGCAAACCACAGGTACAGCTATCAGTTACATGGGGTATGTCATTCAATATGCCAAATGAATCTCTGAGAGCAAAACAGTTTGCTTAGTGGAACGTCTCTCTCCCAGGCTGGTCCACTCTGTCTCTCCCAAGAGTACACAGGCATCTGTGGAAAAAGGAGACCTCTGAGGACATCAGAATCGCACCACCACCTCAAACAGAGGGACTGTGTCACCCCAGAGTAAATCTGAGGGACTTTGTCAAAGCCTGGTGTTGTGACACTTCTTGTCTCAGTGGGAAAGCCCTTTGTGAGCACTTGCAGGGAACCATCTACTCCTGCAGCAGCAAACTTTAAACTACAGAATCCAGTTTCTACTTTGGGAATTAATTCCTGTATCTAGCCTATGTCTCTTAGCAGTCTCAAATGTCCTCATGACCTAGAGAAATCTCTTACATCTTCTGTAATGTCCACATGACAAAGATCACTGCAATATTTCCCCTGAGATTCTTCAAGCTCACCTGGATCACTGTCTCTGTAGCATATCAGGACATGGATTGCCTTCATCTCCTGCCTTGCCCCTACCCTCCACACACTCACACTGCTGAGGACATTATTATCCTGTTAGCTGGGTAATTATCAATATGCCTTTTATCGATGTGTGTCTGAACTGGCAGCGTTAATTCTTGGTCTGTCTTCCCACAACGCAGTTGAAATAAAGAACAAACATGCATTTAGTAACATCCACTCTCCACTCCAAAATGTGGTTAAGCTGTCATACAAACTACAGGTGTTTGTTCCTGGGCATGGCAGCGTTTTTATGATTTGTGACTTGGAATCTGTGTTACAAAAAAAACCTCTTGTATAACCGAGCTGTTGCAAGTGTCGTTCTCATATGAGATTATATTTATGTTTATATATATATTTATAAATGTCATACAGTTACATGGGCATAGATGAAAACATAAAATAGCATTTATGCATTAAAATGTCGATGGGATGATGATAGCTGAAAATTTACTTTGTCTGCAAATTGCAGTCCTTCAATACAGACCTTAATGGTACAGATACTTGACTTCTCATATGATAGTGATTTTTAGTTGGCGTGATATATGTTCATTCTTGATGGTGATAGCATGGTGGACTTTAGGGACCTATTTGTACAGTTAACTGAGGAATTTTTCTTGCCCTCATGTTTTGAAGGCGTGTGCTCAGGGGGATTGCACAACTATGATTCTGTTCTCTGTGGGAGTCAGATATGAATGTAGTAGTAGTGCCTCATGCCTGCTTCGTGTGAAACTTTTACACTGCTTTGCTTTAGAAGGGGCTTATTCTGTTCTCAGTCCTAGAGGCTGGATTTAGTGAAGGTGGGATCCTTGAGTTTTATTTGGACTCCTCCACCTAAGGAATTTTGTTCAGAACAATTCTTACCTGGCAGCCTAGATTTTTGGCTCCAGCCTTCCTGAAGTTATTGAGAGGATTCTTCAGACATATTCTGGGAAATCAGTGCTTTGAAGTACTAGGTCTGAGCTCTAGGATGTGGTTGGAAACTAACACCCTAGCATGAGCAGAGCTTCGTGTTCTCTCTCCCAAGTGTATCTGGTTAGATTTTTGCAGAATTAGTTCAGCATACAAGCTCTGTATTGCCTTTCCAAGACCAGGTAGGTCCTAGAGAAAGGAGTGCTATGCTTGTATTGGTTTTACCTTGGAATTTGCATGGAGCAGATTTTGAACTCAGAATTCAAGAGGTTTTAATTAGTGATAGAAACCTCATAATCAGTCACATTTAGTTTATTCACCACACAAGGGCCAGTGCAGGATTGTGCCCTGAGCTTGCTCCGGGCCTTTTTCCATTCCAATTTTAAGCAAGCCACATGATTTCTTCATCTCCCGCAGGGATGTTTTACTATGATCTAGTTAGATGTCATAGCTTGCACATGTTTAGTGATGTGCAACTTTACATTTTCTTTCCTAAATATGAGTTTTCTGGTTATTTCTCCCTGGGGAAAAGTAATTGAGAGGGTCGTAACAGAGCAGCTCCATATGTGATAATTTGAAATAGTCATAGAGCATCTTTAAATCTTATAGAGGACACCAGAATGGCAGTGATCATATTATGATTTCCTAAGGTATGAAAAAAGCTGAAAAGTGATCTTAAAAGACTAACTTGATATACAATCATCTTCTCCACAGCTGAACCCAGTCACATGTCAATGTCATACATGTGCTTTGTGTAACATGGCATGGTAGCAATTACACAATGAGAACTGGAGGCTTCTTCCTCTGGTAATGGCTACAAGGTCAGGTCTGTGTATTGGCAATACTCTGTCATTGTTCCTAGAGAGCTGCCTAGCGACTCACATCTCAGTTTCAGGGAATGTACAGGAGAATTTTCACTGAGGTTGCTGGACAGCTAAGGCTGTAAAATCCAGCTAGGAACTTGTAGATATTTAAGTACCAACCAACTCAATGCCAAAGATCAGCTTGATTGTGGTCAGTAACTGAGTTAGCAAAGTTTAGGGTTTCAGCTCTGCATAGGTATCTGAATTCATTACAAGTGTACCTTTGACTGCAGCTGAGACGTCTCCTAACACTGGCTGTTCTGATTAGTGTGGCAAGGTTTCTCTTAATTCCTTGAATGGATTTAAATTAATAGAAAGCTGAAGCCTGTTAAGCTCAAGATTGCTCTCTCTTTTTTTCCAGTGATTTCTCTGATTTCTCTCACGTCTTCACACAGAAGGCTGCAGCAAACGTGTTTTGTGAATGTGACGTAAGATGGTGGGAAAATATTCCAAGACATTAAAAACTAATAGTAGTTTCGGAGTGTGGGAGAAAAGAAACTAGAGTTGCTCACACTGGGTGTCAGGAAAAAACTTTTTGACTGTGAAAAGTGTCAAGCACTGTAAGGGGTTTCCCAGAGGGGTTTTTCAATATCCATTCATTGAGGTTTTCAAGACCAGGCTGGATAAAGCACTGAGTAATCTGGTCTAACCTCGTAGCTGACTCTGCTTTGAAAAGGAAGTTTGCACTTGAGAGGCACCTTCCAACCTTCATGGATCCTATGCTTTTAGATCCTGTGCTTAGGAGCTAAAGCCTGGAGTGGTTGCCTCTCTGAGTCGGGCTGGACCCACTACTTCAGCCTTGCGCCTCCAGAGGACCCCAGGTCTCTACATGTCATTTGTACACTCCTATATGTTTCCCTCATCACCACTTTCCTTTAACTACTGGGAGTGCTATGTGTCACAGAGTTCCTCACCGTGATAACCCCAGCTGTCACCTGAAATCCTCTCCATGTGTTTTTGGTCTGGCAGTTTTGCAAGAAACAGCCCAAGTGACAGCTAGGCTCATGCACCAAGTATCAGTCACTGACCATGCAGTCTGGAAAAGGCAGTGCTCTTAATTTTTCAGCCTCTGTGTCAGATGTGGTGTGCCAAAGCCAGGTACCTGGCTTGCTGGGCTCCCCTTTACAATGAATGCTCATTGTCCTGTCAGAGGGAGGAGTACATACTTCCTACGTTGTTTTCCCACTGGGTGTTCTATGCTGAGGGTAAATGAGTGGCTCACAGCACCCGCAGCAGGAGAGATGGAGCCAAAGACCACCCACTCCTAATCCAGGCACTTTAGATTCAGCAGAGTGGGAGCATGGTAGGAGGCTGACAGGAGAGGGGTAAAGCAGCTGGAGCAAGCAGTAAACATCCCCTGCATTTTTCTCCTTACTTATGCCCCCCACAGATCTGTAGGTGTGTGGAGTGAGATCTGGAATGGCAAGTGTGGTCTACACACTTGGAGTGTGAAAAAGTGAGACATCCACTCTGCATACGTACCTCACACATATCAAGTATATATCAAGGTGTCCAGTTCCTCCCTCCTTCACCTTCAACATCTGAGTGAGTCAGTGAAAAAGAATAAAGAGAGGGAGAAGCCTCAGAAAGGAAATGGTAATGCAGAAGGAAACTGAGTTGTGAAAGTAGGGATATTTTCATTTAGTTGCATGCACACAGGTGGAAGGGGAAGGAGCACAGAATTCCATGTAGAAACTGTAGGTGATGTGAGTAAAAGAGTGGGAATACATGAAAAGGGGCATCTGGGTATCTTGGTCCTCTCTTACTTGGGATAGAGACAAACACAACACAGGGACAAAGCCGTGCCTTTCCTTCCAGATCAGACTGCTTTGTGGTTGGTCTCACTTCACTACTTGTATTTCTTCCCAGTCTGTCTGGCTTTTCCTCTTTGGAGCAGTTCTCAATATGATCACTTTTAGAAACTCAAGTAAACAGCTCAGGGATAAGAATTTGTTTCTGCCAGTAAGATTCTGAATGGAGACCATCTCCCAGACCTAGCAGCCAGTTGTCCTGAAGGGCGTACAAAACAGGTGATCCAGGTGATCTCTGAGACCTCCCTCTCTCGTCAGGGTTTCTGAAATACAGGTGACTGGTTTCAAAGTTGTGGTGGGGAGAGGCTAGCAAGGAGTATGACTGCATAAGCCTGGCTTTATAAGGAAAGAGTCCTAAAAAAACGTGTGCAAGGTAAGTGTGTGTCAAAAGCAGTCATTAGTAACAGAAGACGGTCTTTGGCATGGTGCTGATTGACCTAAGACTTTTGTGTGTGTGTACAGTGCAACAGATGTGATTTGAGGAACAGAACTGAGGAAGAGCATTCTGGCTTTGTGAACTCTTATGGGCAGCAATATTGAAAGAATTATGAGAGAAATTACAGAGGAGCTGATGAAAAGATGGAAGTAATTAATTCATTGGCATGACAGAACTGGGAGTCCTAATTCTATAGACTGATGTGTATTGAAGCAGAAAAAGTGAACTAATCAATAAGTATTTTAGGCCTGCATTCTTGGGGGGAAGTAGAAAAAATAGTTTTCAGCTCATTTAATAAGGTTATGCTCTCCAACAGCAAACAACTGTGATTTTAGACTGATACTTAGAAAAACCAATTCAAGATAATTCACACTCATGAGTTTTTAAGCACTTGGGATAAAAAGTCAGAGCTTTATTTTATAAAGTCTTGAAGTAGTGAGGAAGGTCTCAAGTGAAAAGCTGGGGTGTTAGCACAACTCAAAAGGTTTTGTGAGATGACCTATGTATTTAATTTTATCGATTTGTTAAAATTTCCAATAAAATATTAGAAGGACAGTATACCAGTGGGAATGGGCTTATACAAAACAGAGCCTGTCAAGCTAACTTAATTTCATGACTTTATGAGACTCCCTGCAACCAAGCACTTGTCTGATAGGAGTACCTTTACTTACAATCGTGGTAATGGAGGTAAAATATGAGATAGGTAAAAGATAAAACCTCTAATCAGTTAGCAACCAGCTTAGCACCACGTTATTCTTTGACTAGCAATATATGAGTACGGTACATTTTAAGTGCATCTAAATTCAATAGATGGCAAAATAGTAACAAGCAAAGAATCATTGTTGAAAAACTTGTGGCTCTAATTTTACCAAGCACCATGTGATTTGAACATGCTGTTCAAAATCCTGAGGGAGGTCGAAAATACTGATAAACTTGGTAGTATCTGGAACGACTGGAAGAACTGCTGAAAATGACAGTAACAAATGAAAGTGATGAATCACTGATACGGAACAGTTTGATTCGTTTTGAGAACTGACAGACAGTGTGTGTTGCAATCTAACCAAATATCAGTTCATATATCTAATGGCAGAGTGTGAATAGTGTTTATAGGAGCAGAGCTCTTACGTTAGAAAGCAGTCACACTAAATAAGCTTATAGATATTGGAAGTGGTAATCAGTAGATCAACAGCTACTACTGAGATGCTGCAGCCAAGGAAGCTGATGTGGTTCCTTGATCTTGAATATTGAATAGGAGGAGAGAAAAGCATATTTTCCTCTGCATTTGGCACTTGTGAAAAAAAATATTTTTCATCTACTTTGTCTAATTCTATTATTATCACTTTGAGAAATACTGCAAAACTGAAGAATGACAAGAAAATAAACACACAACCATGAATAAAAACTTACAGAAGTGACTTGATGACAGTCTTTAAGTGTTTGACAGAAGAAAAAAAACACCTTGAAGTCATCTGACTCTTCAGATTTGTAGATCTTAGAAGTAGAAAACTGTTAAGATGTGATGGAAGGATGGCAGATACATTCAGATTGGAAATGAGGCAAAAATCAAACAGTAAAAATACTGAACTATTGGGATAATTTACTAAGAGTTGTACTGTGCCCTCTGTCACATGAACACAATAAAATCAAGATTTTAAAAAATGCTCTAGTTCCAGCACAGCAACAGAAAGTATAATTAACAAAGGAAATACCTTTAGCCTCTCTTATTTTAAGGGGGTCAGAATAGACAATCAGGATGTTTCTCTGTCAGTTTAAGCTACATATTCCCAAGTCCAGGAGTATACTAGACTTTTAAATGAAACATAATTTTTATATTCTGGAATGAATGTGGTTGTATTTGTAGATGATGATCAGATGTGGCTCATGGGGAAAGTTTCTGTTCAAAATCTCTAAAGCATGCTGCAGAAAATAGTTTGGTGACTCAAATGGTGAGCATGTGGATTGACATTCCACATGGGAAAGAGAATTTTAGGGTTTATACTACTGACCACTTACATTCGCTGGCCAGGATGGTGAAAGAAGGCTGTGACAGCCAGAGGAAGATCAAAGAGGCTGTGAAGGCAGGAACCTCGACGGGCTGCACATTAAATGTTTGCTTCAGGAGCTATTCAAAGAACCTGTAAAAGGCAAGTAACTTGACTTTTGCATTGATTAGGAGGACTTAGTGCAGGGTGTTACTACTAAAGAGGCTTCAAGTGACTCAGAGAGATTAAGACCATAGGAGAACATCACCACCCTCTGCCCCCAGCCTCAAAATCCCAACAATTTTGTATCTGTTCATTGTGGAAAAAGTTGTAGAATTTTATCCAGTGGAACTTTTCCTTGTTGGAGATGCATCGGATCAGTTTCAAATCAAAGCCTCAGTGAGGCTGTAGAGCAGGTAGAAGAAAAAGTGGTCAGATGGTATTCATGCAAGGTTTCTGGGGAAGTTTGAGGCTGAAAGAGCTGAACTGCAGATTGTTATCTGTAATGTTTTCCAGTTACTTTGGTACAAGAAGATTGGAAGGTAGATAATGTGATGCCAGTTTTTAAAATGATTTTGAGATCTGGAAAACTGTAAGCTAGTAAACAAGATAGGCAAGCTAATAAACATTACTCTGAAGAACAGAATTAGTGCATGCATCGACAGATAAGATGTACTGAGAAAGAGTTAACCCTGCTGTTGTCAGTGGATATCACAATTTATAAGTCTTAGAAGGGGTCAACAACCGATATTGACAAAGGAGGTCCAGTGGCAATAGTCCACTTGGATTTGCAAAGCACATTTGTAAAGGTCACTCACCCCAGGCTGTTAAAAGACATGAATCTCTGTTGAATCAGAGAAGTTCCTCAAGTAGCTGGGTAAAGATAAGAAACAAGGATTATCATGGAACATCAGTTTTTCATAGGGATATTTTTTCAGATCTGTGCATATCCATAAATGATATCAAGAAGGGGGGGAGGGTTACATAATGAGGTAACAAATGATGATAATAACAATAATCATTTGGGGGAGCAGGAAGAAAACTGCATGTGGTGAATTGAAAAAGGATTTCACAATATTGAATTACTAGGTCATTTGATTTCACAGTATCAAATGACATAAATTATGGGTGAAATTTGATGTGGATAAATGTAAAGTGATGCACACAGGCAAAGCATTTCTAGTGTTTCATTTGCAATGATGGAGGTTCTGAGTTTACTATTACCATGCAGGAATGAGATCTTGGGGTCATAATGTGTAGCTTAATGCTTAGTACCACTAAAAATGCCCACCAAATGTTGGCAATTAGGAAAAGAATAAGAGAATAAAATGAGAAACAGCATTTTACTATGCAAATATTCATACGGTGCCCTTACTTCGAATATAATGTGTTGTCCCTAATGGTCTATTCCCATTTCAGAAAGGCCATAATCAAACTGGAAAAGATTTAGAAATGGGCAGCAAAGACAATCAAAGGTATCATGTGGTTAATATGAAAGGAGCCATTTAAATAGACAGGGATTTCTCAAGTATGGAAATGAGATGGTTAAGGATATGACGTATCTATAAAATCATGAATTTTCTCTGGGATAGGAACAGCATGGAGAAAATGATGAGGGAAGCCTATTTCATTATCAATTTCAAAGCAGAATCTAAACATCAAATGAAACTAGCAAGTGGCAAGTTTCAAGCAAAAGTCAGCGCTTCCTCATGTAACACAGAATTCAGTTGTGGAAGTACTTGACATAGGATACTACGGGTACTAAAAGGCTTTTTTTTGATTTTAGAAGTGAACAGATGAATCCTTTAAAGATGACTAAATACAGAGGCAATGTCTGTCTTGGGAACTACTTGAGGTGTAAATTGTGACAGGCTAGGACAAATATTCTGGGAAAATATCGCTGCTGTTTCCCCTATTTGAATAGTCTTTCTTACACATGCACTTCAGGGACAAGCTGATACTGATCTCAAACAAATACTAAATAACTCCTTTCCCACCACTTCCCAAAAGAAAAGAATGAAGAAAAGAAACCAGAGAGGAAAAACCCAATCACGGGGGGGGTGGTGGGGGGGGGCAGGAAGAAGAAAACAATAAGGAAAGAGAACAGACTAAGAGGCTAAAACCTGGAAAACAGGGAACCAAGGGCGAACAGTGAGCAGAGCACCCCTGTGTTCCCATGATATCCAGGAACTGGTAGATGCTGCCCAGTGATGCCCTGCCCGGAGCATGGGACTAGAAATAGTGCTGTTAGTTACTGGGTAACTGGGTAACTCCTGGAGCTGGACATAGCCAGCTTGGTGAGAAACAGGACAGCTGATAAAGAGGACCCAGAATTTAGTGGGTCTTGGGATAGAAACTGTACAAGTAAAGATGTGAGAAGTGCAGTTGGAATCAAAATAGTAAGTTTCTGGAGGAGACAGAAGACTGGCGTGTGTGGTGTGCCAGTCTCCCTTTGACTGCAGAAAAGGCATGACTTGGGGAGTCCTGTGAAGAAACTTGTGCTTTCTGCTTGGTGAAGGATTTTTTCAGCTGATATTCCCCATGGTCCCTGCAATTAACTCGAAGTAGAAACTGGCCACGAGGGTTCCTCTTTGTCTTCTGACAATGAGTGGTCCTACAACCATGTATCATGGGTCTAAGGGGTTGTTAAGCCCATGTTTGGGCTTAAGGAGGAGGTTGAACAAATGATTTGTGTACCTGGCAGAGACTGATGACTGTTCCCTTGACATGAGGACAAACAACAGAGGGAGTGGGGTAGCCCTTGGGGGGATTAGAGGAGCCTTGTGAACAGTGAGTACCCCATGGAGGTTGCTCTGTGCAGGTGTGGATGCCCTCAGGGACAGCAGGGAAAATTGTAGGGTGGGATTAGGGGTGGATGTGATGGTGAGGTGTGGCCTCACTTGAGCAGGTGCAGGGCTGGGCACTCAGTGCCTGCAGCTCTGCCTGGTGAGCTCAACCCCTGCAGTCTCAGTGCCAGCAGCTCTTTGTCATTTTCCCCAATTGCTTAGGGAACTGTGGAGCTCTGTCTGGTGAGGACACCTGAAGCCCTGGTGGTGACTTTCTAGGATTGGGAACAGTTTCTCTTACCAGATATCTGCTGGAAATATAATACAGCAGAGACGAAACAGACTAGGAGTTTCCTGGAGTGTGTGTAAGAATTTCCTGACACAGCTGGTGAGTGAGCCAGCTAGGGAAGGCACCTGCTGGTTCTGTTGTTTGTGAACAGAGAAGGCCTTGTGGGTCATGTGGTGGTTGGAGGCTGTCTTGGGCATAGCCATCACAAAATGAGAGAGCTTTTGATTCTCAGAGCAGTAAGGAGGGGCATCAGCAGAACTGCCACCTTGGACTTATAGAGGTCAGAGTTTGACTTGTTTAGGAGAGTTTCAGAGAGTCCCTTGATAGGCAGTCCTAAAGGGCAAAGGAGTCCAGGAAGGGCATTCTTCAAGAGGATGTCCTGAAGGTGCAGAAGCAGGGCATCCCCATGTGCTGAAGGATGAGCTGGTGGGGAAGAAGACCAGCCTGGCTGAACAGAGAGCTTAGTCTGAAACTCAGGAAATAAAGAGAATGTATCACCTTTCGAAGAAGGGGCAGGCCATTTAGGAAGACTACAAGGATGTTGTGAGGTTGTGCAGAGGGAAAATTAGAAAGGCCAAAGTCCAACCAGAATTTAGTCTGGCCACTGCCATAAAAGGCAATAAAAATGTTTCTGTAAGTGCATAAGCAGCCAAAGGAGGGCTAAGGAGAATCTTCATCCTTTATTGGTTGTGGGGGGAAAAACAGTGACAAAGGATGAGAAGGCAGAGGTGTGCACTTAGGTTTTTGGGGAGAGGGGTGACAGGGAGTCAGCAGCCTCAATGCCTCCTGGCTGGCTCTGACCACTGCTGCTGTTCCAAACCAAATGCTTGGTGAGGGCTGTGACCAAGTGTGCGATGGCTGTGGTGGAGAAGGGTGTAGCCACCTGGCTGTACACTCCTGGCTGTACCCTCTGGGGCTGCCAGCCTGATACCCTACAGCTGAGGCGGGGCAGGTAAGGAGAGTGGAGCCTGAAACTCCCGGGCTGCCACTGCCCCCATGTGTTGGTGTTTGGAGCAGGCTCTTGTTTTGTCCACCCCGCAAAGGGGGACCAGGAGCATCCCTGAGGTGAGAAAGGTGCGTTGTGATCTGCTGGTTGACTCTTGAGGAGTTCTGGGCGTGGTTCTTCTTCCCCACTGTTAAGGAGGGAACTACAGCATGAAGATGGCACATCTAATAGTATTCTAATGCTCCAGGACAGTGCCCATGTGACATGCTGGCTACAGAAGGATTAAAATTTAAACATGTATGGAGAGCAACGTATGAAATTGCCTGCTGCATATTACTTCTGTAAGGCTGGCTATGGGCCAGCCAGAAGGGGCTGCTACCTTGGTTCATACTGACATTTCCACACTCACTGTGCTGAGCAAGGCCCTTGGGGACACATTCTCTGCACTTCAGAGAAGCAGTGAAGAATGAGGATAAACCCATCGCTGCTGTTCATGCTGGCTGATACTTGTTCTGCAAATGAGGCAGGGCTCTGAGGTTTGGGGTTTTTGAAGTTTGTGTTAATTGGATGTGTTTCGTTTTGGAGTACCTCCTTAGCCCAAGTGACATGGTGGCTTCTCAGAGCAGAGCTGCCTGTGTCTAGCATTAGGCTCTCTATTCATCTCCTTTTACTTGAAGATACGCAGTAGCCTTTAGTATTGGTTTGAAAGTGTTTCCAGTCAAGAAGAAAAATGTAAGTGTTGCAGCTTTGTTCATTAATTATCTCCTAAACAGCTCTGAAAAGGGACCTACCTGCACGGAGAGGCAGAATGGTCTGGAAAATTCAAATTACCCAAGTTCAAAGCAAAGATCCTGAGAACTGCCCAGCTGATTCCTAATCTTACAGGCATGTCAGAGCTTTAGGTGTTTCCATTTTTCATCAGAAATTTGAAAGGCATCTGTTCTGTGGAGACCAAGACACTTCTGTGCCTTGATGAGCACCAACCTGTTCAGCTCTGTCTCCTCCACAAAAACAGGGTTTTTTTTCAGTTTCTCTTCCACAAGTGACCCTGTTGGCAGGTGTCAGCAGCAGATAACTAATTTTTATGTTTCCTTATGCAGTACAAGCTAGAATTCTTATGGAATTATGTGAATAACTTGGGTTGACAGATTTCTCAGCTTTACCTGAGAGAATTTGAGTGCTTCCTTCAGAGGTTCACCTCAGGGACAGCTCTGGTGACAGAGGTTTATTCCTTTCCTTGATGACCTTTTGGATAGCTTTGATTGGCTCTGTGTAAAGCAGGCAGGGAAGAAAAATGTTTCTATGGTTATTCTAGCCACCCATCTGTTAGTCCTTCCCGGTAGCTTCAACTGCTTTAATTTCAACCACATTTGACAAGACACGATGATGTTGTGCTTGACAAAGATACACACTCCCACGAGTATCATGAAAATTGGTATCAGGGAAAGAACAATCCAAAGACTGATCATAATTACTGCAATTACATTTGTTGTTTTCTTAGTTGTTTGGGGAAAAAAAAAAAGGAATGGAAAAGAATAATTGGACCATTTACTCTAAATATTCATCTTTGCCAACAATAACGTTGGCTACCAATACCAAATGACAAGGTTTCTGCTCTCTGCTGGAAAGTAACATTTGAGAAACAGAAGAAAGTGTGCTAACAGGGGATAATAGCAGTGCTGGAAAGTCATTGCTTAATTGAAATGTTTCTTGTGTTAATTGGCATGACACATCAGAAAGCAAATAACACAAATACTTATTTGGTATGTGGTGTAGATCTTCACCAGCATGATGTTCAGAGGGGAAAAACAAAATTCAAGACTCTCAAACTCTGTTCATCTACTTGGTG